>NW_018127993.1:1740265-1755202 GCF_001952655.1 Monopterus albus
TTTCTTTGTTTTTTCCCCTCCTTTTTCTTATTTTTGAATAGAGGTCAATTCCCTACCCTGCGTTCCCTTTTATGCACCCATTCCCTATTCTTCATTCATCTTACCTGCTGACACATCTGACAACGCTGCTGCATTATCATCTCCCAGTGCCCAGCTCTATACCTTCCACAACAACACAGGGCCGGGCCCAACTCCTCCATCCGTTCTTTTTCTCCTTTAGAAAACTGATTATAAATGGTCAATTTGAAAATAGACTAGAAAGTCCCCAAGGCTGCTTGTCTTGTCAAATTGAAAAGGGACAAGGACAAGGCAGTCGACTTGCCCCCCGTCTGCTGTCCTGATATTTCTGAGGCGGGCGTACAAGAGGGAACATAACAAATTCAGCCCATGTGGCAGGCAAGGTGATGGCGAAAGATGACGAGAGAGGGTGGGGCATCAGTGAGCTGAGGATCTTCAACATCTAGCCCTCAGCATTTATATCACAACTCTCCACAAAGAGTCTATGGATCACTCCAGTGGGCTGGTGTTGGCAGTATCAGGAAAAGCCATAGGCTGTCAGGGAGTGTGTGCCTTTCATATTTCACTGTAGACAGCCTTCCCTTCTCCCGGCCTCACTCACAGCAGCCTTTGAGGATAATATCTTCAAATCTCTCCTTGCCATGCTGAGAGGCTATTTTTAAATAGATATTTATTTCATTCTCTCAATTTTTCTTTCTCTCTCTCTCTCTCTCCTTTGTCCTACAGCTATAACTTTACCGCTTGTGACCAATGGACAAATCTGCCCCAAACGGAGAAATGCTTGTGGCAAACAGCTGCTTCTGCCAGCACGGGGTCTTTTTCTTTCTTCATTTTCAGTTTTTTGAAAAGAAATCTTTCTAGTTTCCAGTGTCACTCTTAATTTATCAAAATATTATAAAATAACTTTTAAAAAACTGAAGATGAGCTTTAGATAAAAATTAGCTTTAGCAAATTAGCCCATTATGCTGATGTTTGGTCTCATCAAACAACAGAGTGAATCAATACTTGGTTTTGTGACAGTTCAGGTGATCTGCAGTGACTTTCTATGCTAACAATGTTTCTTATTAATTATACTAGCGGGACTGAAATATGCATTTGATAGAGCCAAGATGCCCATTGTGGCATGATTTATCAGAGAGGACCTTGCAATCAGATGGGACGAGTGCCTTTTCCCCAACACGTATTCCCTCTCTCTACAGAATACATTAGAGGAGTGTGAGCGACAGAATCATCAGATAGCAAGAGGTGAATTGAAGTGGTCATGAACCTAGTGTCAAACTCAAATAGCTGAATGGCGATAGATAAAACAAACAAGGAACGTGGACTGTTTGCAAAGGGAGGTGAGGAGCAACGGGAACTTTTGCAGATAAGAGGCCTGCGAGCCTTGCATCGCAGCTGGGCTATCATCAAGTGTGACCCTTGCTGGAACTGTAACTTGTGACCCTAAACCTATGAACTGTCTCCCCACATAGCACAGCATGAGTTATATTTCATGTTAAATTGTGAGCTGTCCTCTCCCCAAGCGTGCACTGTCCCCCTGACCCACTGAAAAAAAAAAACTAGTAGATGGAAATTTGCTGCGACTTTCCCTTTGGGCTGAATGTTACTATTAGCAATGTGCCAATGCTTCAGGTTGAATACTGTGGGGATGGAATACACAAAGTTTGTAGCCTCAAAAACCTTTTAGTCCAACTCATTCAAGGTGGGCCTCACAAACTGACAACTTTTCTGTCTAAAGTAATATTACTTTCCTCTTTATCGTTACAGACACAAGGCAATTAGATAAAAACAAGATGCTACAGAGTAAAGCTTGTTCCCTGATGACTGTCTCTTGCACAGTAAGCACATATAAAGCTGTCTGTTATTCTTTATCTTCATTCTTTTAACCACGGCTAATAACAGTTTTTCTATCTTCCTTTATTTTTGGTATAAGCCAGGTTTTAGATCTGGTCCTCCATTTCACAGAGAAACAGAAAATGCTGGGGTAAGCAAAGGAAGGATTCCTCCGTTGCTACTTCAGGTAGTCCCAATCCCCCGCACCCCCACCCCTCCACACCACACACACACACACACACACACACTTAGCTGAGGTTTCTATCCCAGGTCCTTATTATCACTAAACAAGCACTTTTTGATGATGATAAGTAATAGCCATATCCCTGTGTGGAGGACTTTCTTCTCAGGGGATTAAGGAGAACACGCTGTTCATTTTTCTTTCCTGTTTGACATCCAGCAATCCCAGGGAAAATAGAGGCTGCATAAAGGGGGCGGGGGGTGATTCTGTGTTGGCGCAGCACTATTCACAACTGGAGGAATGAGAAGAACATTATGTGAACAAACACCACACTTGTTATAATACCGATCACTGAAGACACCATATTCTCAGACAACACAAGCAAAAGCATTTTTAGGTTTACCCTTCACATTGCTCGGGGAAATATATTGGAAACTGCCACAAGATTTCAACATTATCCAACTTTACAGTGTAGCTGTCAAGCAATATGGATAATCCCAGGGATAAATCCCCAATTTGATTGTTTGGAGCAACAATGATGGAGAAGGGACACATCAAAAGAAGGACTGACTTAAGGGTCAGTGTGCGTGACAGAAGTTCTGAAGCCACTAATGGTATAGCTGGGAGACAGCGGTGGAGAAGGAAGGGGAAAGATCCTAAAAAAATGAGTGGACATAAACAGCATCTCAGGGCCTTCTAATCCCACAGTCGTGCTCGACAGTGGCCCGTCAACATAGCACCAACCAATTTGAATGCACAGCAGGGGATCTTCCCTCTTTTCAGTTTGGTTGGCATCTTGTTTATTTCCTACTATAACTGTATCTCACTGCCAAAGACACCAACATACCCCTCAGAAAATCTATAATTCAGTTGGATTTGTTAGACAGTGTGATATTATAGTCTGCTAAAGGGAGAAGAAAGGGGAAGGGGTGATGGAGAGGGGGAGGAAGCAAGAGGGATAAAATGAAAGAAATGCAGAGGACGGAAGTGAAAATTATGAAAGGAAGTGATGTCTAAAGAGGGTACAGCAGCATACAGGAGATAAGAAGATTAAAGACAAGCACGCCACACACAAAGAGTTGACATCTATTCGTGACAAATATATCAACATTCACGGGGATTGAGAGGTCAACAATAGATTTCCTGTTTGACAAAATATATACATAAGCCTGTTTGACAGTATTATGACTACAACAATTTTAGAATCTTAAAAAAAAACACACACAAGAATAGCATCACATTAAGAACCGTCTGCTCTCTATCCTGTGGCTATAGAGTGTGTGGTCACATGAAGGTGGTGGCTCGCCTCCATCCTGGTGCCTGTCACCGTGAATCCCTGAGCTGCCACTGAGCAGCCTGACCTTTGGCTCTGCCTTTTAGTGCATTGATCCACCGGTCACTTTGAGTTTCCTACGTCTTGCTTGCTTCTCCCCAGTTAACCTGAGTGTGCTCGGTGGCTGCCTGGACCCTTGCCCTGTGGCTTCTGATGTGCGGTTGTCCCCATATACATGCTTATGTGCACGACTCTGTCAAAATGATTGCTTTTCAAATGTCTTAAATATTAATGTATTCAGGAAAAAGGAAGGTAAGCTTGTCTTCCACACCAGATGCACAGGGTCATGCGTTCTAATTTTAGGCGGTGTTAATTGCAGCCCTCTCAAGTGTCCTCAATGCCACCTTTGACAAAAGCACCATTCATAGGCAGGGCAGCTAGGCGTGCTGGCGGGGCGCCCGCTTTGCCAGTTGTTGCTGACACCTCCTTGGCAGCGCCTGGCTGGCTGTAGGTGGGGTGTCCACTTATACTTCCTTCCCATTAAGAATGCCTCATAGTGCATGTTGAATAATCAGAAATTTTTCATGCTTTTGTCTAAAACATGTCACGGTGGTCCCCTGTTGGATTTCAAAAATAAGCTCTATAGTATAATAGCAGTGACAGAGCCGAAGAGGTGAGCTGTAATGTCTAGATAAGGCTGATATGTTGCAGCTTGTGAAAAACAAAAATGGAACCAATCCTGTGTAGTCCATAAAACATTGCGGCTGTCTTGATCTAAGTGAGGGCATTTTGTCATTTTAAGGCCTGGGAGTTCACGTCTGAGTTGGGCCTCGTAAACATGCTCCCTGCAAAGGCAGTAGAGGCGCAGCACGTGCAGCACAAAGCAATTCAGCATTCTAACGCCCTGTCACTGGGCTCACATTTCTACCATTCTTTTTTCTCTGCCACAGTTCCAGCAGGGTGTAAATTGTGCAGGGCTGTAATTAATCCATGTCAGGTCAGAGAAGAAGAAGAAGGGGGAAAACGTAGGGCAACGAGCTGAAGTATGAGGTGCCTTTCATGATAGCACCCCCACCCCGATCCACGTCAAACACACACACACACACACACACACATCCTGTGCTATATTGTTTTGCATTCATGAAGGAACTCTGGGGCGCTCCTTATGTACCTTGATGTTTTCTCAAGGCTGCTGAAGCTCGAGTTGTCCCATTGTACTGTTTCTCCACTGTATGACAGAGGCCTTCTAGTGAGAGCAGAACAATATGTTTATTATGTATATAACATTCAAAGGACAATTCATGCTGGACTCATATATGTGACCACAGTGTAGCCCTGATTTCAATGTGCACCATCAAATCAGTAGAAATAAGTGAAATTAAAATGTGCAACCCATATTAAATATATAAAGCGCTATAAAAATCATCTCCCCTGCTACAAAAAGATCCAGCAAAGTGATGTTTGGAGAATAAAAGGCTCTATAACCAATTTTCAGCTTTAATGGAGGTGAAAAGGTTTATTACACTCCCACCTTTGGTGATATAATGATAGTTCAACTAATGTGTGAGCTTTCTTGTATTAGCCTGATCAGAAGTGCCGCTGTCGATCATGTTGACAAACACTTGCATTTGAGGATGGGAGAACAGTTATCCAGAATGGGAGTGGTAGCACACGCTGACATGATTGACATGTATAAGACAGATGCCCTAGTCTTAAGTTCACTTTGTAAAGAGAGTGATTTGAAATTGACAAACAAAACCTGACTACAATCTAAATAAAACATGTAAGGGATGGAAATAATATGGCACATCTTGCTAGCCGAGGGCTTCTAGGGATGCCAGTGTGGATCTGTCTGAAATATCTCAGCAGATATTGGTTTGCTTGCCATGAAATGACTGTACAGTCTCTTTATCTTGTTCAATAACTACCCTGTATTGTTGTTCAGAGAGGAAGATTCCGGCCTCTCTCTGAGATTCATTATGCATTCAGCATAGCTGCACCATACATTTAAATCAATAAAAGCTTCAGGCATGAAAGGAACCTATATCATTTTGTAACCACTCAAATCAAAGAGAATTTGACATGAAACTTGTGCAGAGAAAATAGAGTTAAATAATCCTAAAGGGTTACCTAATTCTTTTTCACCCTCGCATAACTTCACAAGTTTTGCTTCATTATTACTTCTGCTGAACATCTTTCTTAGTCTGGTGAACAGAGAGATGAGCAAGGGGGAATTCAAGTCTGTTGGGGGAGAAATAAGCGGAGGAACCACGGCGTAGAAACTTTTTTCAGGCTCCATTTAAACTTTGACAAGATACTGTAATGTGTTTCACTCTAGACTCTCCAAGGATGAGGGGTTTTGGGTTTCAGCTCCTGGCCTGCTGCTCACTTAGCCCTTATTAATATAATTACTTGCTCAATTGTACATATTTAACATCACCCCCATCCTCTCCCAACTCGACTATAAGACGATGCCCAATGAACTCAGCTGGATGTACATTTATAAGGAAAATTGCTGAAGCTTGCAAATAGTGGGGGGGAAAAAGCTAAATGGCTGCAATTCATCACACAATTACATCAATTATGTCTCTGGAATTCGGACGGGCTCAGATCACAGACCTTTCCGTCTGGGACTCCTGGCAACCAATCCCACGTGTGCATAAGTCCAAGATACTAGGTCCTGTTAGTTTACCTTTGGGGAAGGCTGAGCCGATATGAATGCCCTGACCATGATTCCCTGTCATCTGCTTCACCTGGGTGGCGACACTAGCGGTTTACATATTAATGGTCAATATTCACTTGATGTTTATTGAGACTTTGTGGTGGCGTTTTTGTTGGGCTGGGAGGAGCTTTGGATTTCTGGACGTGACCGCGCTATGGTGCGACTAACCTTGGGGATCCGGCCTGATGGGTAATTGGACCTTGGTTTGAGGCACTACTTTTATTCTCTAACTTTTCATGACTAGTGAGGTAGTGAGTGATGAGCTGCATGCTTAAGACCTCTCATTCTTAGCTTCCCAAAATACAAGGTTAGGGAGGAAGGGAAAAACAACACCGTCCCCTCCTTTATCAGTTTCTGAGCAAAACAAATCCATCAAAAGGCAAATAAACAAACCTGTCTGGGAAAAACAACGCACAAATACAGAAGAAATTTAAGTACACTGTGAAAAATGAGTCAGCTGTCTCCTTGTGTGTAATTTCTCCTCTCTCTACAAGTGAGCAGCCACCAGATCTGCACAAATCCAAATGTAATCAGACAGCTTCCTGGAACATGCACAGTATTACATACACCGTGCTCACCATGGATTAAATTGCCAATGACAAAGTCTTGTTGTTGCACCCTATTTTCTGGATATGATTTGAATTAGATTCATTTGGACGTTTCTGACACATTGAAATAGAGAGAGGGGGAGGAAGGAACAAGCGCTCGGGAAGAGGATAGGTGAGACGGAGGGGGACGAGTAGGAGGGATAAAAAGAAACAAATCAGAAAAGGAAGCTGAGCCAGAGAAAGACAGGAGAAGAGAACGGGGTAAAGAGAAAGAGCATGTCTGACTGTTTCACAGGTTCATTCTGATGCATGGAGACAGACAGGAGAATAGATTGGTAGCCTTGGGTGGATAAGGACAGAACCATTCCCCAGAGAGATGGATTAGACGAGCAAGTGGAAATAAATGATCGCAGTGATGACATTTTCACATGCCAGCTCTTTACTTTTTGCAGTTTAACTCTCAAAAACAATCACCACAGTGTTTGGGAGGGAGCACGGGGGTCGAGGAAACATGGAGGAAGTGTGTCTTCCAGTTAGAGATGCATGGCGAGATAGGGGAAATAAACACCTGGGCTTGAGTTAATGTACATATAATATAGCTGACCAATAAAAACCATTGTTTGTGCAACGGCCACCACATCCTCTTTCCACCCAGAGGTCATTATATAGTAAGTCTAAACTTCATTTTATCCTAAACTAGAACATGCAAAGAGGGATGCACAGGCAACTGCACCTACAGTAAACAGTCAACAATACACGAGCCTCTTAAAGTAAACATCTGGGTTTTACTTTTGTAGTTTTGACCATCAATAATACAGGTTACAGTAGCACTGTGCTTACCAATGTAAGGAACAAGAAAGCAGTAAAGACACGTTGCAACAGTTATGCCGTCACTTGGACAGGTCTTGCACAGGGGGTTCATTTCAAACCAGTATGATTATGCCACCGCTCCTGTTTCTTGAGGGCACAAACATTGACTGCCACTCTCATCTGTGCCTCCTCTCTTCCTGTGCCAAGGGGTGTGAAAGGCATTGCACATTAATGACATACTGACATACCATATTATCCTGCTCCAGCTTATCTCAGAATACAGCGCCACGTTAACCCTGACAATCTTAACATTATATGCAGATATATGTATATTTAAACTGGGGTGGCAACGACACATAAGTCAGTATAGCTGAATAATATAGTCAGCCATTAGTTTTTATGGAAATATAGCCTTTGGTTGTGGAATAAAAAATGGGTCTCGCTCCTAATTTCTGTTATGATAAGTTCCATACCTGATTGCCTCCATAAAAGGAAGATCTGTCTTCATAAGGCCTTGTGAGGCTCATGACAACTATTTAGCTCTGCTAATCCATTTGTTTGATTTATTTCTTACAGTATGTGGCTAATGTATTTTAAAGATCTAGCAGCTAAAGAGAGATGAAGGAAAACCAATTGCTGACAGATAGCATCAAATTTTTGAGCATCTAATCCTTCTTGCATATCTTCCTCTCAGAATTCCTTTTGGTTAATAAATGAGAAGCCTTGATGAGCACCATAGATATGGAAGCTATTCTGTGCCAGTCCCAAAAAGATAGTGATTGTGAGGATGAGATAAGTATCATCTAAATAATGCAATGCACCGCTGAAAATAAACTGATGACATGAAACAAATCGCACCACTCCAGCAGCTTCAACTCTGCTAGAGAAGAGAAATGCTGAAGAAACAAAGCCTGCTGAGAGCACTGACGGAGGTTTTAGTAAACTCTCAGTGAACTCCAACACTCTCCTCTCTCTTTTGCTTCTGACCCTGAGTAGCAGTTCCCTCCATCTCTCTCTGACCTCTAACCTGCAGAAGGCCTGCTTGGGGACCCAGTCAGCAGGTTGAGGCCGGGGCTGAGATCACTTTAGGGGGGTCTCCAGCCCCGTGCGACCAGAAACATCTGTCACTGTCAGATTGACCACAACCAGAGCTCAGTGTACAGGAGGCAGTGGTGGTGGGGGCAAAAGGGAGAGATAAGGAGTGATGGCTAAGGGCCTCATGCTCCTCTATCATCATTTCACAGGTCTGGGACTGTGAGACAGCAGCCTCTCACAGTGGGAGTCGCTGCTGGTTTGGAGATGGATGAGAGACGGTAAAAGAAGAAAAGTAGGATGCTTCAGGAAGGCGGAATGCAATCAGTTTAGTCCAAGAGACTCTGCCACTTAAGGAGCCACTGACTAAAGCCAGCGAGCGAGTTGACAGACTGATTGAAATTGTACACAACAGCATTTGAGAACCACTTGAATAGAAAAGTATTTGGAATGTTTAGTGAGATGCCGGGCGGCTTTCCCCAATTTCTGTGCAAATACAACTCCTTCAACAAACATAATGTAGAGCAAAATATACACACATTCACAAACACGTGCTCGCATACAAATGCAAGTACACTTGGAGCCAGTACTTACTCTCCCTTAAGTAACACAGCTACACATCTGGAGCAAAGACAAAAGTGCACACACATACACATGTGCTGTCACAGTCATGTGCACGTACTCTCACACACCTACACACAGATTAGGCTACTGCTGGGACTGAGGAAAATGGCTTTAGGGGACCCATGGCAGCGGCTGTGGTTCCCTGTCTCTGGCTGAGACACAGCCACGTCGATAACTAATCCTGACCTTTCCCCAACCACCAAATTGAAAAATAAGAATAAGAAAAAATAAAATAGATGGAGGATGCTATCGAGATGGCCTCTGCTGTTTCCTGCGGGTGAAAGAAGTGCTCCATCTAATGGATCATGAGATGGGGGTAGGGGGGAGTGGGGTTGGGTGTTGGTTTGACTCCATCTACTTTTCACAAGGTCCCTTCACATTGGCTGAGAAAGTAATTCTATCCTTGGTTTGTCCCACTGGCCCAGCATGAACCTGGAGAACCTGTCATGGTCTGGATTCCAATCAAATCACAAATATAAAACAAGACAGAAGAAATGGACACTAGAGCACTATAGGTGACCTATCCAAATCCAGATGTAGCCCCATGGTTCATTATGTGAGGAGAGTTTAACCTTTTCTTTGGTAAATACACACTGATGCACAGATACACATACACTCCTTGCTCTGTCACACCTGTTAGAGCTCAAAATTACCTTTGCCACAACCACGGTGAGCGTTGCCAAGCATCTCGCTGTCACAAATATATTTGGTTAATTTACCCAGACACCCATGGAGTGGCACCAAGGAGGTGATGAGCTCCCACTGGACTCCCAGATATTTGATTTCATCAAATATTTTCACTCCTGGTAGGATGAGTCCAGCCACGTGTCTCAGAATAGCTGACATATAAACACCATTACAATTAAAGTCCATTATTATATGGAAAATATCAGCACCTTACTAGAAGTTACAGATGAAGGTCCCATTGCTCCTGGACAATCAGAAACTATGCACAACTGAAATTGAACGGCCAGAATGCAACATATTGCATGTGGAAATGTTTGTTGGTGAACAATAATAAGAAAACGATGCAGCAACAACGCTCTTAGAAATGATGCAAAATGAAACAAGAGAAAGCTAATTTGAAAATAGAAATAAAATTACTGCAGGCACTTGCTCAAATGGGCCAATTTTCCTCTTCTGGCCACACAAAAGGAGAAAATATAATTTGTGTGGGACTTGCTGAAATGGCAGCAGATTCATTCTGAAGTACACGAGGAAACATTCACCATGCACACAAAGTAAAAACTTCCTGATTTAAATCTACAGGGACAGAGGTCTGCACAAAGATAAGACAATGGACACTTCTCCGTCTTATGTCTCTGTGGCATGTATGCACACATGCACTTGGACTCCATGTTGCAAAGGCACAAACATGCTGCACATACCAGGCTGGTGAAATAGACTGATGCTCCTGCAAGATCCACTAGGGGGGGTGGTCGTTTTCAGTTCCACAGACCCTGCTTTCTGAAAACTGTGTGCTTGTAGGGCCCCAGTTTAGATCACTGGGAAAGTAGTAGAATAAAAATGCATTAATAACTGGTGCTCCTCCTTCTTTGTGTTGGCAGATCCACAGGCCCCACCTGTAACTGCCTCACACTATCAGCGTTACACCACTGAAATCTTCCCCCTTATTTTGAAGCAATAATATACAAACAGCAAGCCTACAATGGACAACAGGCACGGAAAGGTAATGCTGTAGATAAACCGCAAATAACAAAAGTAGTGTCAGTGAACAAGACAGTATATCACATCTGGTAGAGAGGGAGCAAATGTTCGTATCCGTGTTTCTGGCCACCTTCTAAATCTAAGTTGAATACTCACTCCCCTTTTACACAGAAATACATTTATATAAACTGTAATTTTTGCTTTGAATTATCATTGTTCATGAAAAGCCTGAAAATAGTTGTGACATCCTGACAACCTAAGAATAACTTTGGCACAAATTCAAAGAATGTTCTCATCAACCAGCAGCTGAATGGACATTTCTGGTAAGGGGAAAGGGCTAACAGTAGGTTTAGAAATGAACATCCATCATATAGTATGTATTGTCATTTGAAATATTCATATTACCCAGCTGAACATCCATCATATAGTATGTATTGTAATTTGAAATATTCAGATTGCCCAGTTGAAAGAAATAGGGTACAGTTCAGAAGTACAAGAGGCAACAAGTCAAATAAAAAAGGATGTCAAGACTTGTGTCCGAATGCAGCTCATCCTATCATCAACCACCTTTGCAGGCTTCCTCAGAGAAGGTCACTGGAGTAGCGCCATCTGGTGGTGACATTACACTCACTTTCTGCTGTGTTTTAGTTCTTTTTAACAGGATGTTCCCTCAAGCTATCCACAGCATGGCTAATTAATCAGAGTAATTATTTGCTTAGGCAGACAAAGTGAGGGTTTTGCCTGTGATCGGCAGTTTTCGACAGGAGAACACTGTGTCCAGATGAGGGCACGGGGACTGGAGTGCGATAGCCGCAGGAGAAAAGTAGCTTAATGTTCTGGGAGAATAATTCTAGGCATTTCCACTTGATATTTTCATTCGATACTAATTACTCTGCAATTAGCTCATATGGGCCAGTAATATCAGCACATTGATGTATCAAATTGAGCTCTAATTTTACAATTGTGTTAGAATGCCCTGCACTCGTGTAGCTTGGAAGGTGTGCATCACCCAGCACTGGACAACTCTAAATACTTAGAGGTCCTGATCCTTTGTAGGTCTTTCTAAACAATTCAGTCTACCCAGCTCACATTTATTCCTTCATGTCAGGCATTTTGTCCAGAATAAATTCCTTAACTGTCCATTTTGGAAATCTCTTGGGGCTTGATCCACTTCAAAGGTGTATAATCTCTATCATATATAAAGTCACTTCATCCAGGTGATTTGAGCCCTTTAGCCCAACATTCAGTGCTCTTTAATTCATCAAAAGTCCCTGTCACTGATACATTACATAGGAGGACCAATGCAAATCATGGTCACCCTCATTTATTCATTCATTCTAGTACAGTTTGCTTCCTCCCCTCCATGTTTGTTCTTTTTATACTTCCTGACACCGCCGCCCCCCTTCTTCTTTTTTCTTTGTGTAAAAGTCCTTCCCTAGGGTTGGGAGAGTAAGAGGATGATGGAACTGGGGTTATTGGGCACTGTTCAATATGTGTTGGGTTGTGCTGTGCTGTAAAAATTGAAAGTCAAAAAGAAAAAGTTGGGGGGAAAACTACCTAGGGGCCTGCACCTGCTATGTACCCAGGAGAAAAAATACTCAGTCATCCCTGCAGTAAAATGTAACGCTGGTTGAAAAGGGCTAAAAAAAAAAAAAAAAAAAAGGGAGAAATCTGGGGCCTTTTATTAAATGCCAGGTATATTTGGGGACAACAATGGTAATGATTGGTTATCATGGTTGCAATGGTGGGAGTTTATCACCTACACATGCTCCATCAGCTTCTAGACAGCCTTGCTGCTCACCGCATTTCCTTTGGCTCAATCATGGCAGTAAACATGACTGACACGCCCGTATATCCCAACCCATTACACAACTTTATGTATCAATGAGCAGAAATAAAAGCAGCATGAATTGTACGTTTAGCAAATCTTCACAGTCACATATAAACAAGCAGTCACACACACACACACACACACACTTACAGACTCGCACTCTCACTGCTGCCTATATTGAACAGGCTGAGTCCTTCGAGCTCTCTAAATCTGTTCATCTGTCAAAGTGTCAGAGTCTATGCATCATCCCTGAGTCTTAGGAGCACACATACACACAAACACACAAGACAGGGAGCATCTCTCAGAAGCAAAGCAGAAGGCTTTACCATATTTTAAATGAAGCAGGCTTGCTGAGATATCAGATTGCTCTCCATCTTAGGGGAGACAGACGCTGCTCTTGTGTGCGTGGGAGTAACAAAACATAAACTATTTTCAGGGAGCCTGAGGAGCCCTACTACACCGCCTCTTAACAACAAACAGAAAAATCAAAGGAATAAGACAGATTCATGTTTCCAGAGCAGTCAAAGTCATACTGATGATGCTGTGCAGAAGAAATTTATTTACCTTGTTCATAGACTCACAACAACTGAAGACTTGGCATAGATATAATTCACTTTCTTGTTGAGGTGAATCCTCGGAAGAAAGTAAATATGTCAAAGGAGTAAGACACAAGAGATATAAAAATACACAAAAAATGTTATTTTAGGACAACCAGACAGATACTTGGCTCTGCCAAAGGACTATGTTTATGTTTTGCCCATTATTTCTATTGAACATGATAACGCCAAGTGCATTTTTGAGATGTGGGAACATGGCGTCATCAGATGGAGCAAATAACACTGGAATCCGACAATCAGATGTGTAGCAAACATGTTTAGCACATTATCTACCCATACCATTTTATTTGGAGTTCAAGCATGTTATTTGGAGCACATAGGAAATGTTAGAAGTAACTTCTTATTACACTGTGGAAAAATAACCAATACAAAACTGGGCAAACTCCACCTAAAGTCTAAGATCGTGTTGTGACTGAGGCTGTGACAATATGCTGCCTGTCTTTAAATTGTAATGGACATTAAATACTCTATTTAAAAACTTTACAGTCATTAACCATGTAGCTTAGGTACCTGAACTTCACGATGTATGAGGAATGTTGGCATTGTCTTTCACAGTTTGAGGTGTTATTGCGTATGAGGAATGTTGGCATTGTCTTTCATTTTCGTTGCCATTTCACAGTTTGAGGTGTTATTGTGACACTAGTACGTTTGGTATTGTCGGCCAACGTTTGAGACTGGGTTGATATATCCTGTTCTATGAGGCTTTTTGCTGAATATAGTGACTAACTAAAACTTGTAAAGTAATTTAGTACTACAAAGACATGCTCAGCTTCCAGATTTGCAAGTTCCTCAGAGGCTTTGATGATAATGGGACGAGTCCACAGTGTACGAATGTCATTATGGTTCAGAAAAGGGCATGGAGCATCTGCACAGGTAAGGACAAATGTAATGTGGACACAGCTATAAACAAAAACTAATTCTCATGCTAGTTAGAGGAAAAAGCCATTTGCAATATGACACAGTCAGTGGAATCAGGTTCGTCCCATCTTCTCCCCCTTTGTCTCTCTCTTCCCCTGCCACACATCCTCATACACAGTGTCTGATGGCCATAACTCAAAGGTCACGTGTGCCCTGGAGCGTGTAGTATCTTACCACATCTCAGTGGTCCAACACAGCTCCCAGGTGAGTCGGGATGCTGTGGGCCCAGCGTGCTGATGCAAGCATGTCTCCTAAAAGAACGGAGCGGAGCAAAGTAATTTGTTTTTTGTGTCATTGTCTTTTATGGTTGGCAACTGTGCATGTGTGCATTTATGTTTTCCTGCCCTTCCTACTGCAGGTGCCTTTATTGGCGGGCAGTGCCATAACAGACAAAAAACACAAAGCGCTGCAATCACTCTAATTGATCAAGCTGCCATGTTATCTCCAAATCACCTGGGGTTTTGACGGGCTTCACCTCTCCGCACAAAAACGCCAGGTACAAAACAAGGACTGATGCTGGTGGATGTTAGGAGAATTCAAATTCATCCTACTGAGCCTGAAACATCAAATGATTGATTTTACCAACATGACAGTAGATTAAACTTTTAAACATGGAGCTCAGAGATGATCATATCTCTTTGGAAATACAACATATGCAAAAACAGAAGCATGGCAGGAGCAGCAACAAAGGTGTGCAGGGCTTAGTGAACAGTCTGCTGGGTTGTAATAAGATGTCCACAAGCTTTTTCACAGCTTACCTTTTCCTCCTTAATCTCTTCCAGGCTATTGCTCTTTTCTCTGCATTTTTCTCCGGCTCCTTTACCTTCCTATCCGTCCTCTCTTTTGGATCCCTGTCACACAC
>NW_018127993.1:1755254-1773894 GCF_001952655.1 Monopterus albus
TCACCTCCTCCTCTCCCCTTGTGAGTGGTAAGATGAGTATGTGTGTTTCAGGGTGGGGAGGGGACGGGGTTTAATGTCAGCCCAGGCCATGATTTGCTCTGAGAAGCTGATTTTCTGCGGCTAAGCGCTCCAGAGGCCGATTAGCATTCCAACTCCCTCGTGCTGTACATGTCTGCCTCTGCTGTCCTTTCTCACTTCCTCCTTTTTACTCAGTCATGCCTACCACCTCATGCCAATAATGAGCCTTACAAATATCACTGTTACACTCACTTGCAGCTATCCCGGAGCAACCCTAATGAACTGCGCAAACTGCCTTGCCAGTATGGGATGACTGTCAGCAGGAAAATTGCCCCTTCCATCTCTGAGTGAGAGGTTTTCTTATTGTGACTGTGTGGTGACTGTTGGCTCACCCCTCAGGACAATACACTCAGACAGGGGCTGAACTTGTGGGAGTCTTGAAACACTTGCCAAGTTCATTGGCATTGAGGTCTTCTGCATGGCCCCTAAGGTCTGGCGTGTTTCCTCTCAGTGAGACAGCCTTAATGATAGGTGTGCCAAGGAAGCGCAGACACATTGATTGGAAAGAAATAACCAGATTTGTCCCTTATTTGGTCTGGGACTATGGATAAGCTGCAGAAATGGATGTCAAGATTAACTGGACCAGATTTCAAAAGATAAACAACAGCTCAGATTTTCTGATGCTGTTGCCAACAAAGAGCAATGAAATTAGGTAAACGCTATACTTTTAAAAGTTGTTTGCTCAAATATTCATGTCCTAAAAACACAACCTAAATGTGGCTTAGTTCATATTTTTGTGATGCAAATGGCTGCAAAACCCTTTCAATTCTGACTTGAAGTCAGCTCTTTGTTTTAAGACCAAAGAGTTCATTCATTTAAAACTTCACTGCTTGAGCATGTGGCAATACTCTGCGGTTATACAAGACATGCACCTCATGGGCAAATTGATAAAGTGCTCCTTTACTGAACTAAAGCAGGAACAAACTTTAGGTTTATTGAACACACCCCAACTGCTTAATAATTGTCAGACCCCATCAGATGACAGAAGCTCTCTACTGAGCAACAGAGATTAGGTTTCTTGACTAGAGCCTCTCCAACTGAGAACAAAGTTATATACCTGAATAATTTTCAGGAGAGAGGCTTAATGAAAAATAAGATAAAGCAAAATGAAGAGAGAGGATATATTGGCATCTTACTGGCATTTCACAGCACTCACCCATTAGTGTGTGCTTTGACATGTTGAGTAGGATGCACTGGCTCAGAGAAATAATCCTAATAAAGAATACAAATGTAAAAGTGCCAGATTCAAGCAACAGTTCTCAATCATCTGCATCCCCCCATCAGTTTCTGTGCTCAGGTGCAGTATGAGTGTGTCCCAGTGTTGTGGGCAGGCATTAATTCACCTGAGCACGGCTGCTTTATTCTTTCATACATCAAAATAAGAACAGTGTCTTTTCTTTTGTCTGCAAATATATATTTACAAATGAGTGCTTTTAATTTAAAAGAATGACCCAATTCTTAGGTGGTGTCAAAGACCCGATGACTAATGCTTCGCCTGGAGACTCGCTGCAAGTGATTGGTTTTCTATTGCATCAAAATCAGAGATTCATAGATCATGATAAAGTGGTGCGACCGGGACAGCGCTTCATTAATGGCCAGAAAGGTGCACAGGAGTGTTTCTGGGGTAACACCCTGTTTCTCATCTGCAACTCAATAAGCTTGTATATTAAGGCCACCTTCAACTTCAAGGAAATTTGAAGCACAAAAGGTCAAAGGTAATTTTTTAAATAGAAATTGCAAACTTTTACTTGTATTGGAAAAATATAAAGAACAGAGAGGAACTGATTGGAAAGATATAAGAGCTTAGCCGATTGCTACAGGACAGGCTGCTGCCGTGTCTCAGTCTTTCTGTGGACATTTTATCTTTTCCCCACCAGAAGCAAGGCTTGAAATCCATAAGGAGAACCGTCTTTGGCTTGATCTGTGCCCCTACTGTCTGTTTGTGTCTAGAATAAAGACACTGTACTCACTTCCTGCCTACTCCCTTCTGATTCACAGCTCTATTTACAGTTCCTGCATGGCCCTGCCAAATCAGGGGCCCTCAAATTGGGTAGTTAAAGCAGCTGCGGGCGGAGAAGCACATTTTATCACCAGATATTCCCAGAAATCAATGCACCCTCTCAAATGGCTGTCTCTTTATGGACCGTCAGGGAAATATGAGTGGAAATGGAGAAGCGGGAGGGCAGTGATGTGATGTGAGTGAGGGCCTTCATTCCTCAGTCTTGCCTCCCAGTTCAAAACAGACACTAGCACCAAGGGTCCCATTGGTTAATACTCCCCTCTGTTTGAGTCCGTTGTGTGCAGTTGCGCAACTACCTGATTACTGGACATAAAATCATAAAAAAGAAAATTCACAAAAACAGTTTAAGCCAGAGATAACAAGATAAAGAGCATTTCAGATGAATGCAGCTTGTGTAAACACCATGGGTGCTGGCAATAGGAGACAGAAGACAATGTGCCATTATGACACTTTGGTGAGTCACAGCAGTTTAACTTCAGCTTGTGATTCTCGTGTATTACATATACTCAGGTCAGAGAGATCATCTTCCATTACCCTGCTAAATTAAGACTAGCCGACCTTTTTAACTCCGTATTGTTGTTTCATAACACTCAACCAAATTGTCTATATTTCCAGAATCCTCATAGACACGTCATAGACGCTGAATCCCAAATAATCTGGTCCTGTACAGGAAAATTAATTAGATTCTCGGCTGTCTGTTCTCTCTAAAACAAGATGGTGACAAGAAACAATGTCATTTTGTGTGAATGTGGCTCAACTTCATAAATGTATTATTTAATCAATTTCCATAACACATTTAATAATACTAATAGTGATATAATAGCTTTCAAGAATACATTTATGCTCGACTTTCATAAAAAGAGAGAGAGATGACATTTCCCGTTGCCATCTTTGCTTAATTTTGAAAAAAAAAACAAAACAAAACAAAAAAAACGATATGGCCCAAGAAAGTGATTAAAATGATATTTTTCCTGGGCAGGACTGGATTATTTTGGATTCTGCATTATTAGAAGAGTCTATGAGAGTTCAGGAAATGCCTTCAGAACTGGGGTCAGTGTTACAAAACAACGATATGCGGTTAAAACAGTCTGCATATCTCAATTTTGCACATTCACAGAAGATCATCTCTGTGACTTGTGTACGTAATAGATGGAAGTCACAAGCTGGAGCTAAACTCACATTAACCATGCATGCTACTGCCCCACATGAGCCCCTGTAAAGTGTTCATGTACTTGGTCTGTGGTTGCCACCGCTAAACAGCTGTTGCTTCAGGCCTGTGGAAGAGGCCCTGCAACTCAGTGGCAACTTGATTTTTATTTAGAGCCCCGTCTCTCAAGATCAGACCCAAGGTCATTGCATCACACTATGGACAACGACTGCCAACAAAACAGCCTATCAGTCATCAGCCTTAATGAATAGGGCGCAGTGTAAAAATAGATACAAAGACACACAGTCAAAACACAAGCTTCCACAGGCAACGGTGGCAGTGGCACTTGGCAACTTGCACCTCTTATCAGCCCACATAGCTGTGTCCAAAACTGTTATCTTTAGTTTGTTGAAGGTTATTTTAATAACCATGCAGGCAGAGAACCACCGGCATAGAAGAACATACTGAGTAAAGTTCGGTACTGTGGTCTACTGAGACCAATTTATAGTTCAAACAATATATTCTTCTAACCCAGAGGAAAGTTTTACAGTTGTATTTCATTTTAACAGCATTTAATTATGTCAGTATTTTCCGTTTCACAAAAACAAGGCAGACAGGTTAGCTCATCTGCCTGTGAGACAGCATCTTGTTTATAATAGCTCCATTGGTCTTACAGCCACTGTTTTGGACTTTTAGCTGCCCAGAGTTGCTCCATGACTGGCTGTTTGAAATGACTACTCCTGGTTTGAAAAACCCCTTCACTAGGTGGCAGGCTGGGCTACAGGCCGCACTTTGACAACACAGGGTAGAGAAGCTGGAATAACAACAGAAGGGCTGTAGGCAGCAGAGGTAGCTGAGAGACATCACGTCCTGTCCCACTTTCATTTTATCAGACAGTGTGAAATATTAGTTAATGTACCTTTGAAGGCAACCTGGAGGTAGGTCCTTGATTTGTTTGTATCTTTTGCATAAGCCCAAGGATGCGCATGTGTATGAGCACAGGCTACTCTCCTGACACCATTTTCAGGCTTTTCCTTTCAGGCTAACTTCAATATACTTATTTTTAGGGCAGCTTTAATCACAGTTACTGATGCTCCAAAATGCTCTAGCAAATTTGCCTGCAATTGTTGAAAAACAGCACTATGAGTCAGGAAAGCCTTTGACTTTCAGAAAATAAAAAGCACCGAGTCGGTTCAAAGTAAATCACACTTTCCTAGGTACAAAGATGAAACTCAAAGAATGGGCAAACCCCTGAAAAACGTTCACATACAGGTATGCAAACTGTGCAATTATCCCATTTAAACACGGAATCAAAAAGTACTTCAAATATTGATGCAACAATAAACAGTGCTGCAGTTTAACTGCAAGAACATACGTGGGTAGATGCAGCTGAATACTGGTAAAGCCTCCAGAATTCCTCCTTGGGGATTAATAAAGTGCTCTATCTTTATAGTAAGTAGCAAACTGCATTCTGGCTCCACAAAGTACTATTCCCTGTTGTCTGCAGGAGCACTGCAGCCTCCACGGGTCAGCGATGCACTGAAATAGTGTTCTTTGACAGCGCTGTCGCTTCCTTTACTAAACCCAAATGGGTCCTTAGGCTTTAGAGGTATAGAGCGGCAGATGGCCGGCCCCCTCACAGTGACTCCACCAGCTTGGACTAGCACACATGTTCCCGCAGTACAATTAAGTCTAGCTGACCCCTCAGAGCCCCCTGCATCAGCGGGGTGTTTCCGTCGCATTCCTCCATGCAGATGCTAGCACCCGTGTGTTCTATGTGCAAACCCGCAACACAAGTCACACTGTGCACATATTGCTGCTTCGTGTTCAGCATGTGACATGTTTTAGGAAACAACATGAAGGCAGGAGGATACGAGACCAAATCAGCCGTACAACAATAAAGCTGTTAGGGTTTTGGTGTTAGGGCTGTGCCGTGTGCTTGAGAATGGAGAGTGACGACAATATACTGCAAAAAATACGACTGAGAAATGTTGTACATATTCATTCTTGAGCTGTGATTTGTTTGGTTCTGCATGGGGAAAAAAAGTACTTTGCTCACATGCAGTTCCTAAATCAAATCCTCTTTTTTTGACAAAAAAAAGTCACTATTTGTAATCTGACTCATGGAACATCATCTTCCTCCTTCTCCATAGGTATAGTAAATATAACCCTGTATTTGTATGCACAGACTGTACAGACTGAAGCATGACAATAAAAGAAGCAGGTCAATATATCAAAAAACCTGTCAGATTTATTAAGTGTTTGCTAGCAACAGAAATCATTCCCATGCCAAATAGTCTTTGTAGGGCTTGACTGCTATTTACTGTCATGCGTCACATTTTAGTGTTATGGGTGATTATGATGGGAAGGCCTGTGCAGCCATATATTAGCATGCACTGAATGAGCTGTGGGACACGATGCCCCATGACTGTGAGTTAAATGAAAGTGGCTTGCTTATGCAGATGCATTTACAGCCTGACATGAACTGAAAATAGCCTCCGGTATTATGCAGGGATGTAATGCTATGTAGATACCCATACGTTTGGTGGATTTATGATTTATCCATCAATCCTTCCTTCCATCTATCTTATCTAACTGCACATCCTAAGCCATCAGTCTGTACAATGATCTTCCTGAAGTCGTCTTCTTTTTTTTTTTTAAATGTCCTACTCCGTCAATCTTTCCATCCAACATCCATCCAATTTGGGATATGCAGAACGGCTGACCCGTTGCTGTCCCCATTGCAACAGAAGAACATGGTTGCATCAGCGTGGCTGTCACTCTGTGGGTAAATTACTGTGGTTCCCACTGTCCAGCTCCAAGGCCTGGGTCAGACTGGGCTGTATCTGCTCCTTTCATCCAATTAAAAAATGAGTTAAAACCCTTCACTTGTGCTGGGACAAGCTGACGGACACACACACAAAGACATACAGGTGCTGGCCACAGCATCTTCCCCATCACCTGCGCTATTTCTTAATTTAGATCTCAAGTAGGATAACTGGTCAAAACACACATACAAACACACTGATGGATAAATAGACCGTCTGTCTCCCCACTTCCCCCTCTGTCTGCCACATGGTGCAGACACACATCAATTGATTCGGCATCTCTTCCCATCTCCCTCTTTCATACACACAAACACACAGAAGTATGGAGTCCCCCCTCTGGGGATGAAATCGCTTACACACACACACAAATATCGGGTGGCTCGTGGCTGGAGTGGACAGGCCTTTGTGAGATAACGGGCAAACGCAGCCTGACAGGCTCGGCTGGGCCATTATTGAATTGCAGTGAAGACTATATTACTTTAGAGTGAGATAAAAGACTACATACAAGACGGATGGGTGGAGGACATCAAACAAGACTGTGTCCGGATTGTGCCAGGGGGTAATCCGGCTGAAGGCAGCGCTGATTTCCCCCAGGCCAGGTGTCATTTCTCCTTGAATAATTCTTATGAGGAATCCAACAACAGCTCTGCCTTTGTATCATCTTCTAGATTCCCTCCATCATATCCCTTTTTTGTGCAGCCTGGCCTTGCCCATTGTTCTATCTTTTTTCTTGGATTGCTGTTGCACAAAACTCCAGCGTTATGATTGGAATTCTTCAAAATCGTTTACCTTCATGTGGTGCGCCCTCGGCTGGGGGATGTATTTCGACTATGAATGGAGAGGGAGCGCCCTCGGGGGAAATACTTGTGATGTGGTTTGGGAGGTTTGGCCTGGAATGCAATATGGATGGCAGGAGAAGCCATCTGATGCAGAGGAAACATTTGGCGCCTTGTGTCATATGCTGAACCTGTTTGCAGTCAGAGGCGTCTTTGATCTCCAGACAAAAACAACGTAAACAGATGTGTTGTGTTTGCTCACTCCGAACATCTTAGGCTGCAAAAAGGCTGACAGGTATCATGATGATAATGATGTGTGGTAAGGTGATCATTACTCACTTCAAAGGGGAAATGAACAGCTATAAAACAATGCAGAAATGACTATATGAAGCACGACTAACAGTGTCTCTCATTTCCTCTGTTCTATTATCTGTTGCAAGGTGGTAGCACTCCTTTGTAGCTGGCAGTGCTGAATGGCATTGGATTTGACAGTGATGCTGGCATGTCATTAATCAAATATATATGCATGGAAATCATCTAGGCGCCCCGCCATAGGTTACGCTCAGGTGGCAAAGAATAAAATAGCTGAGGTGAAAAGAGGCTTTTTCTACCAAGATCTAATAAAAATTCCCACAGAATTATAAAAGAAGGCTGGCTCCAACATAAATCCAGAGTCTACATTAATAAAATATCATTGCTCAGTGATATAGGAAAATCGATCTATTTGAGCTGGTTCTCAGAATTACAATGTACTGTGATGGCACTTTAAAAAATCTGCATGCTGTGGACATGTTTGTCAGGCGTCGTGTTGTGGTTATGTTCCAATTGATGACTGTGTCAGACTGCATGCGAGGGATGTATGCACCTAATCGACACGTGTTTAAGATAAACAAGAATGTAATTTGTGAGCAGTTGCAACGAACTTGGCACAACAGTGACAACATATCTGCGGACCTTGTTTGAGGAGAATCAGAGATACAGTGTTGGTTCGTTGGTAGTAAAAGACCCACCTCTAAGATGTATTATGAACATTTACTCTGCTGGTTGAATCTACACAGAGAGAAATAAGGGAAAGTTGGCTCAGTAACGCAGCTAGCTACCAGATAAGGTCAGGCAAAGCAAAAGTGCACTTTAAAACCAATAAAAGGACACCAATCAGCCATAACATTATGACCACCTTTCTATCTTGTGTACACAGGAGCCAGGGCAGCAGTTGGTCGGTACTTGTGTCACTCTGCAGCTCACTGTGCATCTTCTAAATTGGTTCCATAGTTATACTGTCAGAAAGAGCATGAATTTGTCTAGCATTCAGTGAAAATCTTATATAAAAGGAGTGTAAATTGTGATCATGAGGACAACAGCCGCAGCACTCCAGGTGTGATATCACCACTACAGTGTATCTGCTGAAGGTTTCTCTTCATTGAGACCAATGTAAAGGATTTCTCATTTTCAGCCATTTTAATAAAGAAAGAAGCAGAAATTTAAAAGTTTAATCTATAGTAGATCAACCTCGTCTTCAGTGAACCTTGGGCGTCCATGACCCTGTTCACTGTCTGTAGCTACTGACCACTGCAGACTGGGAGATGCTCAGACCCACTCACCCTGTTGTTACTTTTGATCACTGTAAAAGTCACTCAGATCCTTACACTTTCCTGTTTTCCTGCTTTCAACACATCAACTTCAAGGACTGAATGTTCACTTGCTGCCCAATATACAGTGAGGAACAGAAGTATTTGAACACCCTGTGATTTTGCAAGTTCTCCCACTTAGAAATCATGGAGGGGTCTGAAATTCACATTGTAGGTGCATTCCCACTCTGAGGAGGTTGTTGCTCAAAATCTCACAATAAATGGCCTCATTCATCCTCTCCTTAATACAGTGCAGACGTCCTGTCCCCTTCGCAGAAAAGCACCCCCAAAGCATGATGTTACCACCCCCATGCTTCACAGTAGGGATGGTGTTCTTGGGATGCAACTCATCCTTCTTTTTCCTCCAAACACGACGAGTGAAGTTTAGACCAAAAAGTTCTACTTTGGTCTCATCTGACCACATGACTTTCTCCCATGCCTCCTCTGGATCATCTAGATGGTCTTTGGCAAACTTCAGACGGGCCTGGACATGTGATGACTTGAGCAGGGGAACCTTCTGTGCAATGCATGATTTGAAACCATGACGGCGTAGTGTTCTACCGACAGTGACCTTTGAAACTGTGGTCCCAGCTCTCTTCATGTCATTGACCAGCTCCTTCCTTGTAGTTCTGGGCTGATTCCTCACCTTTCTTATCATCAGTGATACCCCACGAGGTGAGATCTTGCATGGCGCCCCAGTCCGAGGGAGACTGACAGTCGTCTTTAGCCTCTTCCATTTTCTAACAGTTGCTCCAACAGTTGATCTATTTTCACCAAGCTGCTTGGCAATTGCCCCGTAGCCCTTTCCAGCCTTGTGGAGGTCCACACTTTTGTCTCTGGTGTCTTTTGACAGCTCTTTGGTCTTGCCCATGGTAGTAGTTGGCGTCTGACTGACTGTGGGGTGGACAGGTGTCTTTAAAGAGTTCAGACAGGTGCTACTAATTTAGATTAATGAGTGGAGTAGAGGTGGACCTTTTCAAGGCACAGTAACAGGTCTTTGAGAGCCAGAATTCTTGCTGTTTCTCAGGTGTTCAAATACTTATGTTCAGCAGTGCAAGACAAATAAATTCTTTAAAAATCATACAATGTGATTTCCTGAATTTTTTTTTAATTCTGTCTCTCAGAGTGGGAATGCACCTACAATGTGAATTTCAGACCCCTCCATGATTTCTAAGTGGGAGAACTTGCAAAATCACAGGGTGTTCAAATACTTCTGTTCCTTACTGTACCCCACACACTGACAGGCGCCCCTGTGATGAGATAGCATTATTCACGTCGAATCGTGGGTTCAAACACTGTTGGTTCCTTTTAACCGTGACCATAATCATATCCTAATCTTAACAAAGTAGTCATTTTAACCCAAATCCTGTCATTTTTATCCACATGTAATCCAATGCAATCACATTTAAACAGAGTTTGTTATGCCTCCTGTTGGGTTGATTATTGAAATAGAAAGTCTTAATGAGGGGCTGGTGTTCTGGTCTAAGTTATATCTGACGTAAAGCATGTCTGCATGAAAGGTACATGAAGTCCTCTATTGTACAGTAATATAACCACTTCTGAACCCCTTATTTAACTGTAGTTCTCCTGTACACAGAGCACTGTGAGATACAGAATGAACTATAGATTCAAGTCTATTTTTCGACCTTCTGTGCTGGGTTGACTTCCTGTCTGTCTTGACCACTGTGGGGGGTTGGAGCAGGATAGCCACAATGTCTTATTTATTTGCTGACCTGGTTCACAACACGATAATAATAATTAACTGAGGTTATTAATTTTTAATGAGAGACCTAAATGGTGCACCCCAAGGGCCTATAACCTCTGTTTTTAATTAATATGTGGTGGGTGCACATTAGGCTTTCAATTAGAGTGGGGGGAATGGACGGGCAATCACTGAGCGCTTTTAATCCATATGCTCATCAAGGGTCCAAGTCATGCCTTTTTAATCAAGCACTCCAGAGCTGAAAAGAGCAAAAACACATGTGTAACAGTCATTCAATGCGAACAGTTAGAGTGATTCTGGACTTCAAGGAAAGTGCTGTCTTTTAATGAGCTTGGCTTAAGATGGTAATGTGGCATGAAACAGCGAGGGAATTCAGAGCTGAGGAGGAAAAAGAAAGTGGAATTCTTCAAGGGAAGCAGGGGGTGGGGGTGGAGATTAATGAGATGCAAATTAGCCCCATTTGTTCAAATGCTGACAGCTGAAGCATCGCCTTGACAGGGGACACTGTCAGTCCAACAAGCCCAAATAAACACTTCTCTGTTTTACCACCCAAACAAATGGTTTTCTCTGCGCCAAGACGTGGCACATTCTGCTAGCTTGCCGCAGGTGACTTCATGCCTTCATGAAAATGAGAATCCGGTGCCATGAGGAGACACTGCGCACACATGCATGTTGAACACGAGTGTTTGTACATCTTGTAAAACAAAACCCCCACCACCAACTCATCCCAACAACACGCACCTTGGCTCAATCATTAAATAACCCAGATGTACTGAGAAGAAGCTGCATGTGAGGAAGTTTTAGTTTCTCACGTTCCAGTGTGTGTAATATTTGCTCCGTGTCTCAGTACTAATTGATAAATTGATTTTCAATAAGCACAACATTTATTCATTTGGTGCCATCATCAGTAAGACATCAGCTCAAGTGCGGTGGGAAGTATCGTTTTTCAAACTGTATCCAAAAAAAACCCTACACTCTGCCTCAAGGAACATCAGAGTTTCACAACTAGAGTCAGTGTGTTGGTCTGAATTAGTAAAGACAAAAACTGAGGCAGGATGGTGACATAAAGGGGGAGAAAAGTAAGACTTATAGACAGAGGAAAGGTCGATAGATACAGAGACAGGTAGACAGAGATCGGAGGGTGCTGTGCAGCAGCTAATGCACACCAGCAATTATGGGCCATCATAATCACAGCATCCAGTGACAACATAATCACAGCACAATCAGGTGGCAAATCAGAGGCAATTTGGAGACTCTCTCTACAACTTGGAGGGTCTGGTGAAATTCCCCGTTTGTGTGCAGCAGGCTGAGAAAGCTTAATTATCCTGATGAGGGGGTGGCAGAGAAGGGACCAGCGACCCCGGCACGCTTCAAGCCACCTATGAGACAAACGACTGCCGGCGTCGAGGCCTCAAGACACCCGGAAAACCGGGCCTCTGTGCATCTTTGTGAATTTCTTGTGGCAACACGGTGCAATAAGCAAGTGTCAAATTGATCCTGATTGAGAAGACGAGAAAAAGCAGATGCACTATTTGTTGCTTGTAATTCATCCTGTGATTCTCCTCCTCTGGGGGTTAGTGTGCGTTATATCTAGTTGTATGTCAATGTGTTTATATACATCATGAACTGCAAAAACAATGTTTCCTGCTACAGAGACTGATTATCTCATCAAGTTGTGGCTTCTGGCTGAGATGTGATCATACAGAAAATCTCAGAATGAAAATTTCTAATATATTCATGTAGAGTGAACACAAAATTTGAAATGTACAAGGCGACCAAATTAATTGCAAGAGAATCCTCACAAAATTTTGTGTTTACTGAAAAATGAAACACCTTTGGGTTATGTTATTAAACTCAGAAATGAACAACAAGGAAACTGAATTAATCTCCACCAAGAAGGGGAGCCAGATAATTCCAGTTGAGGAAATTGAATTGGAATGTAAATGTTAAAAATGATCCACATGCCGTCCCCGGGTTCCTATGAGCGCTGGCTCTGAATTCAGTCTGCGCCTCATCCTCTGTTGCTCAAATATGTGGATAAGAACAAAATTAATTATACATATTAATGCTTGCTTGCCAATTTTTCATGCACATCTCCCCAAAAACGGCTTTCTTCACAAAGCACCCGTCCAGAATTTGAACTAACTAATCTCCAGTTGCATGGGGAGAGAAAACAAGTGCTTTGAGGAAATAAGTTACATTCTGCTGCGGCATTTACACGTGTGGCTGAGCACTGAACTTCAGAGCTGGCATTTCAATCAGGAGCCATCAGAGGCATCCTTGGCAGATAAGAGGAGCTGCACAAGCTCCTCTACTCTGAACTCTAATAGTGTGTTTACACAGGAGATACACTCTGCATACAGCAGTGGAACAAATCGTGGGCACTACACTGAGGCCATACAGGGAAGCCGGCTTCCTAATGAAACGTTCAAATCAAATGGAAAGCTTGTGTAAAGTGCAATGTGTAGTTAACTCTTACACATTAAAGAAACACTTAATGAACGGTCACCAATATGAATAAATGTAGTGACATTTTAGCGCTTTTTACATTTTTATCTGATAGAAAACAATTTCATTCGGTTTACATCAGTCACGACAAGCTGGTATCACAGATCACTGGTTCCTAAACTGCGGGTCAAGACCCTCACAGGGTCATGAGATGAATCTAAAGGACTTTATTTTTCATACTTGTCTAGAAAACGGTCAACACATAGGGAAATACATTTATTTGCTTTCTTCCTGAGAGTTAGATGAGACCACTTTCATGTCTGGGCACTAAATGTGAAGCCTTTTGTTACAAAAAGGCACCACTCACTCATTCTCGCTTTACATCTCTTGGTCTAATATGTACAAAATAGTTTAAAAACAAGACATTGCGGCTTTTATGATGATGATGATGATGATGATGATGATGATGATGATGATGATGATTGAATAATTGTATTTCCTAATTTAGTAAAGTATTCCTTTAAGGGTTAAAAGCAAAAACACTGTGATCCATGGTCATAGATCAACATAGGGAGGATTTTTTTTTTTTTGTAGGCAAACCCATAAGTTAGCATTGGCCCAATTCCCTTGACAAAAAGCCAGTGGGTTTTTTCCCATAGGCTTCTGGGTTATTATGAAAAATAAGCTCTGTGACAAACAGTTTGACACTTACACATTTGTTCTGCAAGATAATCCTCACAGATGAACACCACTTTTATGATTTTTGAAGCCCAAATGCATTCACCAGAAATAAAAAGCTAGTGTTAGGCTATAAATGAACTACATACTACAAAAATGTTACAGCAACTCAATTCCAGGGTTTAGGACTCACTACTATGGCACTCTACAGTTGTTGTTAAGGAAATAAGGACACCACTAAAACTCAACAATAACATGTACTGTAAGGAAAAAAATTCCATGACTCTAATTAATGCAAAAAATGCTCTAAATAAAGTTGTGTCGTCAGTGCCATCAAGGCCTTTTGCTTTTGCTCTTCAGAAATCCTTTGTTATGTCCGATATTTTCCTGGATGCCTCCCAATATCCTTAAGGCTTATTGGAGTGCTGCATGCTACACGCAACTCGCAGAGGACACCCAAAGATAACAGGAAAAGTTGGACCTCTTCCTAAAGTGAGGCATTACTGATGCTAGTCATCGTGCGCTGGGGATTCATACCCACAGCACAACACGTTTATATCACCAGGTGTAAAGATTCATTGGCGTAATCATTGGAATTGACTTTTAAGTGACCTGCTCGCTATAAAAATGAGGATAATTATGCCAGAATGGGGGAGTGTCACCTTTGTGAAAATATCTCATCTACTGATGCCTTTATTTTAATGACACATGTGACCTTTGTGAGTCACACCCTTCAGCTAGACAAATACAGAGGAGAGATGTTTTGGCTCATCCCCGTGAGCTCAGGCATGTTCAGTCTTACCGCAAGCTTTATTTCAAATCTGGAAAACCTTTCTTCCTCACAAGGTTTGTTTTGTGCCAACATTTAAATTTGAGAACATTTAAATCAAGTCTACCGTGAATTATCAATAGAGGATCAATGTCAAATATGTCAATGTTGACAGTGATAAATGTGTTAAGAGATCGTGGGAGACGCTCCACTAGTGATGCTCATCATATGCAGGATCATTTATGTTTATCATTACAAGGCCAGCGTTCCCTCGACACATGACACGCAATGTCTTTGCATAAGCAGGAGAGACTCAACATCATGTCTGGTTGTCACCATAAAAACAGACAAAGAGAAGGAGTTGAGTGGACTGGATGTGTGGCTAAAGACATCAAGTTATACCCTGAGCACTGCAAAAAGAAGTGATGCTTCTTATTGATGACCTGCTCCTTTACTCAAAGTGAAGTAACGATGCCCAGTGTATATTTCAATGTGAGCAGCACATTGTGTGCTTCTGCTTCATTATGCACAGACAGAAAACAGGAGTGGAAAAACAGAAGAAACCACAGGAGTTCCTGTGAGTTTGGAAATTCTTCTGTCTGAGCTGTCACGCATACATCTGTAAACAGTGCATTCAGACACCATGTGCACGCACAGACTTATTGTGTGTTGATACAGTAAACACCTGTACTGTCAGTCTGGGAACTTGACTGATGACTGTTTTCAGAATTAAAAAAAAGCAATATCTGGGAGGAAAAGTGAATCCTAATGCTCCATCTTGTACCTCTGTATGAGCAGTGTAACGCATGTGGAGCTGTTCATCAGATATATTACAGTAATAAGAGTATCAGTAATTTTCAACTGTAAAACCAGTGGCAGGTCAGTGTTGTGATGCATGAACATTAGCCATATTAATAGTAATGGGAGAAATACAGCTTAGCTTAAAGTGATCCCATATATTGCTACAGAGAACATTACAACAACTTGGCTTCCTAATAAATCTACAAGCCCTCAGTGACCACCATCATTTGAATGACACTTCCAGGCTCAGGCAGAAATCACATCCAGCCCAACTAAATTGATGCCGACCAGTTTTCCATTTCAGAGGTGCTCTCCAGCAGTCAAGTACGTGCCTATCTGTTTGTGTGTTGCTCTTTGTGCGTTAGTGTGTGCGTGAGATCTCATTTCTGTATCGTTTCGGTGGTCTGATGCATGCGTGGGACTCGAGCCCACAGCGGAGAGAGTCAGTCTGAGACATCTATTATGCACTTCATCAATCTTTTTGGACTCTTGACATTTCACTAGCTGAACAAATTGTCAGTTATCAAAACTCAATTTCAGAAATGACATGTCAAAATTCACTCCCCTACCCTCCCCCAATCCCCTCCTCCACTCTCACTCACTCCTCCTCCTCTCTTCCAGCATATACAGTACCTCTCTGCATGTACCTACGTGCCATCAGTGCAACACACATACACCAACATAATCATGCACATACACACCTGAGAGGACAAATGAAGTTCAGTCCTCCTGTACTCCAGCCCACCTTCCCCTATCACTTAAATAGCTTGGCCATGGCAGTTTTGTATGCAAAGAGTTAATGGCTGCTGGAGTTAATCGCTCCTGGGCTACCGGTGTTCCTGTGAGCAGATAAGGCAGTTTATAAATTCATTTGGTTATGCTTCATTGATAATAAAAAGAGCCAGGCTTTGTTTACCTTACAAAACACACACTGCATGCCTTATTTGGATCCCCGCTAAACGTATATGTGCCTGCGTACATCTGTGTAGTTGTTAAAGTTGTGTGTTTGAGTGAGCGTGTGGATGCATCAGGAAGACAGGATAATACAGAGAGAGGTGCAGGCCAGTGGATCAACCTTGAGGAAAGGATGTAAGTAGAGGTGAACACCGGCAACACCGAAGGGGGCCTAATCCTTGTTCACTCCTGTTAATGAACATCATCAGTCACATTCCTATGCATGCTAATGATGTGTGCAAGTGCAATGCACATTTTCGGGTGCACGCTTGTGATGTAAACTAAGTGATACTTTTCTATCTCATTCAAACAACTTGCAGCATGACTCATTCCTCGACACGACAAACTGTGCGACTCCTGTTTGTTTTTCCACAGATTAACATTTCAGAAATGTCTAATCTCACAGACCGATCTGAAACCTGTGTCACCTGCCTCATTTGCTGATGTCACCTACTGTTTGATAAGCTACGACCCGCCGTAGGGAGGATTTGAATTCAAGTCTCATCTGGCTGATCTGATTTACAGGAATAAAGGAGGCGAAAAGCCATTAGTTGTATTTTTTTTTTTCTTCTACTGTGACATGTCAAAATGCCTTGTGTGGAAAAGCTTTTTTAGTATAAAAGTAAGCAAATCTTCAAAAAGCCAACATTAGTTCCTAATGATTTTCAAGTTCCCAATCTGTTCTGATAAGAATACAGTAGCTTTTGAACAGACTGAGAAAGGCCTCTGGTATCAGCAGCAACCAAGTCGCCTTGAGTGCACGGCGTTCTAGTAGTGAACAGTCTCAGCAGCTACGAGTATAGTAAGCTAACTCCAGGGACTAACTGACTCATTTAGTCACTTTAGCTTTTTTGACACACGGTACTTGAGTGAGTTTTTACACTGTTCGAGGTTGTAATGCTTGAATTTACATGGCAGGAAGTGCGTTTGGTAAGTAGACGGGTCAAGGTGAAAGGCTCTTCTCAGGGTCATACTCAGGGATGTTTCCTAGAGGCAGTATGTACCAGGGTACTAAACGTTTTGTCATAGCGCACAGGCTAGTGCCATGTAAATAAACAGAAATGGAATATTTTCATTTAAAATTGCGATGGGCAGTATTGGACCACTGGTGTAAGACAGATGTGACATACAAAGTATTTCTTACAGGTATGAACTGAAGTGATTACACCAGCTTCCTGTGAGGTGAAGTCTATTTAATGCTTCTCAGTCTCCTTTCAAGCAACAACAGTGTGAAATTTAATTTTGTGTTGCATCTGTCTCCGTAACCTTGGCACGTTTTCGGGATCAATTCATTAGTGCCCGTGACTTAAATAGGCCTGATTTAATGACATTAGTGTTACTTGATAAAAACCAGTCACACCCACAATGTTGCCTGTAAGAGGACAGTTGCACACTTTGCATGAGACACTGCACAAGTCTTGTCCATCAAATACCACTCAGATGACAAGAAAATTCAAACTAATCTTATACAAGCAGCCAGCAGCCTTCAGTCACAACCTGAGATTAGTGAATTGTTGTCTAGCTCAAGTCAACTACACTACAAACAAAATATACTTTATTTCCTTTTGCTAGTTGTGTGGCAGATTGATGTTTCCACTGAAAATATCCTGACCTTTTTCTGACACCGTCTACAGAAGCCTTCCCCGTTTTACACTAAAAACCGGTTGCATGGGCGGTACAGTAGATTACAAGATCAGTAGCTGTGCTCGGGAGACACTACAGAGTCAAGATTTATGATGATCAGGGAGCTCATAAGAGAAGGAGAAGAAAGGGGGGAGTAAAAAAAAGGAAGGAAAAAACATCGACTGAGAGGAAAAGTCCCAATAATCATAAACATCCGGCTCATATTCCCAGAACACCAAGTCCTGTGTGAAGCTCATTAGCATTCAGGGGACCCACCAGATTACTTGGGGCACTCAGTAATTTGCAATAAAAAATAAAGATGACGCCAAAACAAAAACAAATCTGAGCTGATACAAATTAGGGGGCACGCGCTTGGTTAGTCTGTCAAAGCAGTTAAATTTCCCTGCACTGTGTGAGAAACTCAGGTCGCTAGGCCCGAGCACGGGCGGGGAAAATTAATGAGCTGTCTGTTTGTGCGACTTTATTCCCCTTGTATTTCCACCATTTTGCCTGGACAGCGTATCAGTCTGCCTTCACGGTTAATGATGCTCTGGTGCTGGAAATTATTGCGTTAAAGCGACCGGATTCATTTCGTGCTGGAAGCCGCATCCTTCTGGGACAGGTGTACAGACGGAAATACTTTATTCTTTTTGGACTAGACTGCATATAGCCTGCTTCCCTGTGACTGTTTTACATAGCAAAGACTAAATTTCACATTTCTTGCACCCCCTCCTACTATCTCAAAAGAGTCACCTTTTGCTCTAGAGTTATTATATGGGACATTTATCACATCTCCACAGTTGGTCTCAGCTGGTTTATCAGCATAACCAGTGATGTCACCCAAATCCCAGGATGTTTTAATGAAGCAATCTTTTTCCCTGATGCCAGTGAGGGTCACTCTCAGCATGAGGCTCCAGCTTGCTGGCTGACACCCTGATAAGACAGACCTTTCACTCCGACACCTCATGTTACTCACGCTGACTCATCACTCAGCCTTTTAGGTTGAGAGAAAGGTCTGGTGGGTGATGCCGCACAGGGGATAAATGCCACCTGCCCAATCTCAAAACCTACCTAACCTCTGTTTACACTGATTGAAACACGCTGATGCGGGAGATACCCAGCGGGGGGGAAAAAAGTTGGAATACAGACCAAAATAGGTTAGGGAAA
>NW_018127993.1:1773918-1790985 GCF_001952655.1 Monopterus albus
AGGTGGCAGATGGGAAATGAAATTGTCGGCTCGTTCCGCCATGTCCCTCTATCTGTTCACCCGGCCATCCATCTAGTGATCTATCCTCCAGCAGCATAAAAAGCAGTAAGCCACCTGAAGCTTTTAGGTCAGCTCTGATGGGACATCGGCCTGCAACTCAGTTACAGAGTCCGAACCTGGCAACACGCTGACCTCTCCTCATCAGCATGCTGCACACAGTTTAGCACTGAGGGACTGTCGTATGGTGGACAGCCATGTCCAGCCTCCCTGCTTGTGTATGCATTAAGCAATTTTCTGATACTTGTAAATGTGGGGAAACATGGCCATGTGTCTCTCAGAGCTGCATGCCAACCTGCTAAGCTGTTGTTCTCATTTCTCTTCCTGTGTTTCACTTGAGGTCGATTAAACCGACAACAGGTTACTGAGGGAGTCACAAAATGCTACATAAAACAGACAGCTAGTGTACGGGCAAGCTGTTAGCAAACGTGTCGCACTGTCACTTCATTCTAAAAAGCTACGGTGTGGAATAGTACAGTTGGATTATTAGAGCTTTTCTCTGCTGAAAACAGCTCATCCTGCTCTGGCTTTGTGGGTCATGCAACCAAAATAAAGACAGTACAGTAGTTTTCTTAGCTGGCTAGCTTGTCACTAATAACCCTAGATTCAGGAATTACCTGGATGTTTTTTAGTGTTTGTATGGTGTGAGCAGCTCTGTTCATCTCTGACTATTTTGATAATAACCTAACACTGATTCGATTTCATTTGGTATGTATCCACATGTTATTATTACATGCTTGTCTTGCTGTCCTGACAATATGCTCTCTTTTCAGAACTTGCATCTCACACAGCTCTGATACTACAGAGCTGAGTGAAACAGCTGGACAGCTAGTTCTGGCTCTGTCACCTTCACATAAATCCCTGTCATGGCTGTCTGGCGATATTTACAGATTGAGGCGGCGTCAGGGGACAGCAAAGTGCTGACATAAACCTCCCTTCACCTCCACCCATTTTTATATCTGAGCCAATAAATATAAACATATACAGTACATTTATATTTGCCAAATCAGTATGGCGGCTGAGATGCATGGCTGGTGAGAGGAGGAGATGTAAGAAATAATCCATCTTGCCCAGAAACAGCAACCCTAAACCTCTGTGGGCGTCCCAGGCTGTTTCTTCTGGCCTGAGAAAGAGGACTGCTTGGATGCTTTCTATAGGACCCCTGAGCAACACAAAGATTATGGGATGAGAAAAAAACAAAAAATACCCCCTTCTTCTGTCACCAAAGCTGGACTGAGGTTCTTATTGCCGACTATGTATCCATTACCTCCTTCCTCTGGTGCCCCTGCATCAATACAGCCCAGAGAAAATCTGGTGTGGCAGCGCCTTCCATTGACAAAGCACGTCTGGGCGGATCGATAGTGTATTAATATGGGACAATGGTGCTGGCCACGTGTGGCTCGCACCACTAGGCCATATCGGAGTCTCTAGCACGCCCAGTGGCTGCGTGAATGGCCTTGAGCTCCGCTGGGGCACTGGATGCTTCTTGTGTGCATGTGTGTGTCTGTGTCCGAGTTAAAACTGTTTTCAACTGCAGAAGTCCCAATAACTAACAGACCAGAGAGAGTGAGACAGAACAAGGGGGAGAAACACCACTAACACTACAGCAAAAGCATACAACAGGAAAAATGACCTGCCAAAGCTGCCGGGGTTGTGGGTTTAGGAGCATTTTTGCATGAAAACAAGTTTGCCCCATGCATACAACGGTGTTGTGGTTACTCTCTAATGGGCATGTTTAGTGTAGTTAATGAAAACTGCAATGAATATGACAAATGTTACTTGAACTGAGATTAAACTAAACATATTTTGAAATGTAAAACCAAGACACAGTCATCCAAACTAACTAAAACACTATTAAAATGCACTGAATTAGGTTCAAATGATTTCCTCTTGGCCAACAGATGCAACAAAATGACCAACCATAAAGGCTAAATAACGCTCAAAATTAAATTCACTTTCAAAGAAACATCCATAAAACACAAAACATGTCTCAATTTATAAAAGCTGATGTTAGTTCTAACATCGCAAGGGTTTATTTATGGGCCTGACTGTGCAGCCATGTTCAGTCAACAAAAGCTCGTCTGGCCTGAATAGGTTTTGTCAGTTCAATCCATTTTGTGTATCTACATCACTGTGTTGCTATTAGATCAAGACTTGTTACTGTGTCCCTGCTGTTCTTGCTTAGTTTGGCTAAAAGAAAGAAGTAAATCATGTTTATCACAAGGTCTGTGCAATCGCGGAGAAATCTGTGAACATGCCAATGCGCACGAGTACAGTCTCTAGCTGTGCATTAATTTTCTTCAAGATTACATCAAAGAATTATGCAAACCAACAGATGATCACTGACTCCCTGAACCTCATGTGACACTAAATCAGAAACACATGTTCAGTGGCTCAGTTAAATGACCTGTGTTGTGTGTGCTTGCAGACGTACAAACACACACGGTGCAGTTTGGTGATTTACTGGTACAGATGAAGTGCTGGGAGTACCTCTGCCACCACAGCGCTCAAATCAAAGCTGTCAACAAGGACCCTGGAGGAAGCAGGAATCAAAAATATTTCCTTGCTTTTCCTCCCTACCATGACCTGTGTGTGTGAAAATGAGTTGTTGTGAGTCAATATATCTATTTGTGTGTGTGTGTGTGTGTGTGTGTGTGTGTGTGTGTGTGTGAGAAAGGTGTGAAAAGATGGGCGAAACTTATCAGCTGGCTATGTGGGAGATCGTCAGGCAGCGAGCAGGGCTCGAGTCACCTGCTCCCCCTCTGCCTGGCCATTTTTCCTTAGGAGATATACACCTTTGGGTGTATGGTGGCCAGAGGCTTGTTTACTTGCTAAACAACCTTGGTAGCTGAGTGGCATTTTCAGTGATGCAGCCAGGAAGATTGACTGTCTGCTTGTGCTGGGAGGGCGTCCACAGGCCCAACACATTCTTTACTATCCCTGCCAGCTTGCTCGCCTCCCATTACATACCAGCTCACCTCATAGGCAGAGACGCACAGATGCCATTTGTGTACTCATCTGTGGGCTTACATGCACATATGCAAATCCAAATACACACACAGTGCAGCCCACTTTCAACCACACGGATTGACTGTTCCACATATGCGTGAAGTCTACCTACGCCTGGATCCAATTTCCATGTTGATGAAGCTGCATTTACAGTCTAAATGCATCTAAACATACTGGTGTGCAAAGTGTCTACTGTAATACAGCCGATGAGTGATTGCACAGGCTTTACCATGCTATTTTCACTGTAATCAAGGTAATCATTTGACCCTCTTTAGACCATGTCAGTAAACATGCAACCTTCATACCTGACAGTATCTCTGTGTGAAGTGATGCAAGAATGACTCAGGGTATGGTGCAAATTGATTTAGGGAGGAGGGGGAGAAACACTATCAAAGTTCACACACTGTATTTACCCAAGCCTGACTGCCTTAACAAGGCACATATAATCACATAATTAATCTAGAATATTGCCATCAAAATCCACAAACCAGTAACATGGTTCCTTACTTTTCTTTAATTATATTTCTGAAGCTGAAAAGCAAAAGAGATTGAGTATAGAAAAAAAAGAAGATAGAGATGTGACCACGGATCAAACAGCATATGGCATTTTAAATAAACACTGATCGCTCTGCAATTCATCACATCATCAGGGTAGCTTTGCATTGTTGACATATTTTTATGAGCCACAATATAAACATATGGGTGCTGGTATTAAGATTTAAGCAGCATCATAAACCTACACTAGCAGAAACATTGAAACCTGTATTATACAGACCAAAAAAAGGGGCTGACTACTCCATCACTGATCAATTTTTGTCAGGCTGTATGAATTCCATCTCTGCTGACTGAGGTTTCAAGCCACAAGGGTCGATTTCTAATGCCCATTATTTTCTGACTGACGGATATAGACATTGTCAGCAAGACATTTAGGCCTCCAGGCATAGCTGGAGGAGGAGCAGAGACCTATTGCCTGTCTTTGATTCCACTTCAACCAACTTGCTCTCGCTTCCCAGGCACTTTTTTATTTTATTTTTTTATTTTTTTGCCCATTTTGTTGCATTTTTGTCTCATGGAGTACTTTAAAAGTATTTGACTTCTCCCAGAAAATGTCAACCGGTGTGTCACATCCTTATCACTCTTGGTGTCAGGTGTGTTATGCTAGCCTTGCCTTTGGCACATTTGACAAAAGAGAGAGCACCCTGTCAAAAGGTCACAGCCTTAAGCACAAACAAGGAGACAAAGGAAGACGCAGTCAAAGCAAGTCAAAAACTTCAACACCAAGCAGTGATGTTTTTAGACTCACTCAAACCAGTTCATTATTTTACAATCTTTAAATCTGATGAAACATAATGACCAGTTTAATACAAGTTCAGACTGATTGTTCTGATTCCCACTGTTGTTGCACCAGAAGAGAATCTTTGCCTCAGTTAATCCTTTTCACCTTGTGCCCCATTTTCATATACCCTCTCTGTCGCCTCCCATGTTCTTTTGCCTTTCTGCACTGATCTCTGTGCATCTCTGTTTGTTTCCCCACTCAGAACGTCTCTGTCTGAAGCTCACATAACTTTTTGCCTTTATGGATCTTGAGCATCCTTTCCTTCTTCTCATCTTCACTCATATGTCTCCTCCCCTCTCCCCATTTCTCTCTGCATGATGGTGATGGATGGGGCCTATGGATGAGTGGGCTGTGAGAGGGGCTGAGATGAAGACTGGCCTTGGAGGGGGGAATGTGAGAGAGAGGGGTGTGGTGTGTGTGTGTGTGTGTGTGTGTGGGGGGGGAAAAAGAAAAAAAAATTAGGTTATGTAGAAAGAAGGACAGATGGATTGAGAAACAATGGAGAAGACAAGAGCAAGACAGGGAGAAAGTATGAAGATGTGTCTCAGAGAAGTAGATGAAGATGACAACTGGTAGGTCTGAGGGCTTTGCTGTTAAGGTTTAGGGGTGTAGTGACCCTGCCCTGTGCCTTAGGCTGCGTCTTGATATTATATTTAATCCTGGGCAGATTCAACACAACACAGTGGGGTGAGGCAAAACAGTGCTGCATTAGACAGAGAGGTCTTTGTGTTATTTAGCCTGGCCTCTGTGCAATAAATGCAGTAGAAAGACCTGTTGGTGTAATGCAGTACATTTCAACAGCAGCACAAACTGTGTGGTCACAAAACAACAAAGTGAACATTATCAACCTCATGATGGGGGAAAGACAGACAAGTTATTTATTGAACTTTATACCCACACTTTCTGCAGGCAATAGAGGTTTATCTTTAAAAATTATATTACCATTTTAAGACACTCAGAACTGAAATTCAAATTAAGGATGCCCTGGTTTGTCTGTATCGACAACATACTTAAAGACTGACAAGCTGAACTAGTGACTTTGATGCAGGAGAAACAATTGCTCACTTGTAGGACCTGTTACTTCAGTTGAAAGCCCAAGAATATATTTTATATTTATCAGCCAAAACTGATTAAAAAAAGACAAATTGCACTTCATTTGCCTCTTTAAATGGTTTTTACCAGATCAGTTTGATCAGTCACTGTTTTGTGCTGTTGAGTCAGTAGCCCAGTTTATCTGAGACATCCAAGTGGGTGTTTCTGTGTCTGTGCATGCTCCCGTTTCCATCAGCTCTCACTGAAGTCCATGTATCTGGAGGTCTGACCAAACATCTGTCAGTGGTGACAGGCCTCTTCCCCTGGGCTTTCACCCCAGCACCCAACTGGAGCTGATCTGTCCAATCTTATCTGGACCCTGGAGGCTCGGTTTGCCTTCATCTCAGGGTGCCCCAACTGTCCACAAGCCACCCACCTTCCTCCCACTATCCGCCAACTGCCAACTCTCATCTGGGGATAATTCCATCCAGCCCACATCAGTAACAGCTGAGAGGCAGTTTTTGTATTCTGAAGTCTTGGTGGATTCAGTAAACTGACTGATCAGCTGTGTATGATCACTTAAATACAATCAGATAATGCCACCAAATCAGAAGCTCAATTACTCCTGTAGAGAATGACTTGGATGGTGTCGATATTTGTGCCGTCAATGAGCAGCATTATCTTTTAGAAATGTTTATTGTGCTTGCAAAGGTTAAACCTGAAATGAACTGAAACCTTTTGTGACAAGGTGATAATTTCCAACTAAGAAAATGAAAACTACCCAGTGTCTCTCACCAGAAATGGAATAGGGTAGGTCATTATGGCGTGGCTGCTTCCAGCTGTTTCACCACATACTGCTAACAGAGATGAACTGGCGGGGCACTCAGTGACCCAGTGTCAGACCTGGGTTTGTGTGTCTGATCACTCGAGTGTCAGGTTAAAACGCGGATGTCTCCTTTATGAGCTGAAACAACAAAGTCAGCCCGTCCCTTCTCATGCTCCAACATGATCTAGCACAGGTAGGCCCATTAGCATGGGGAAAAGGTCACTTTGAGGAGCGGAAATCAAATACAGGGATTTGGGCAGGGCCATTAAGCCACTGGGGCATTAGTATTCATGTGGTGTGGATTAATGGGAAATATGAGCCCTACACACTGGCCATACTATTAAACTATTTAAGAGCTGATTTGCCCAACCTCCGACCATCCCCATTTTCACAGGTCCTATTTCAACTCTTTTCTGTATTAACATTAATGATTTTTTTTTTTCCATTTGAAGGCACAATGCTGTCAGATTGCTGGGATTTATACTTTAGCATTAGGGAAAAGGGGGAGGCAGAGATAGCAATCGATGTTGGTGGCTGGACTTGAACCACCAGTGTCTCACATGCACTTTTCTTGTGTATATGGTGCTCCATCAAAACCACTAACCAGGTGCCCCTTCGTCGTCTATGAATTGGTGCTTGTTTCTGTTATATGTTTGTTAATATATTCAGCACCTGACATGATTACAAGACAAATCAAACACCAGTAAATTGATGGTGACAACGTGCGATTTATTTTTTTATATACAACAGATGTTTAGTGGGACACATTTTTCCACGTGAGATGGTACCATGCAGTTAGCTTGTAACGGTCTTTAACAGATCTTTTTGTTTTTCCAACCTGCCAACTTTTTCACTTCAACTGTAAAAATAATTGTAATATCCCCCCAGTATTATGACACATTCACTCTGGTTTACATGCACAGCAATACATTTGAGGCAGAGCTCAGAAACTCAGTTAATTTTGTGCTCTTCAATCAGGAGAAATGTATTTTGCATTATTCACTGTCTGGCAGACCAGACAGGTTGATACATGTAGACTGTATAAAAAGCTTAAACTGTGCCAGTTGTCACTCCTGGCAGATCCCCACCTAGCAGTGGCCATGCCCCCGCTCTCTCCACCAACTCCCACTATCCACACTACAGTCGCCCCCATCCCTCGGCACACCCCGCCTCCTGCGCCATCTGTTGGCCAATAACCTACTGGAGCCTGCCATGCCGTTAGCGCACCTGTGCCTGCCACCTCAAATAGAGCTGTTTGACGCACGCAGGCGGCATGCAACCACACACACAGACTATACCTCCAGACATACAATATGTGTATATACACAACAGCATGCATCCTGAAGGGCAGGCAAAGCTGTCAGCTCAGGACTTTGTCCTGACACGAAGTCATCCATTTCTCGGAAACTGTGAAAAGGTAGTTCACTGTTGCAGATAGAGACTCTCTCTCTCTCTCAGATACAACTCGTTCCTTTGCTGTGACCACAAAAGTACAATGGGAATGCCAGAGGCCATGGTCCTACTCTGCTATTACCCCACACAGCCTGCACTTCCTTCCACTCGGGGCACACATGCCACAGGAGGGATGGTCACCTCATCACTAATTAGCTATGAAGTAATGGGTGAAGTCCACAGAGTTGCGCTCTCCATTCCTCTGCCTCCTGACCAGTATGGTCCCCGACTCCCAGTCCTCTCCCAGGCCTGTTAAAGCTGTACTCCTTCAGCCATGTGCTTACCAATGGGGTCACTATGCCGACCACCTTTCTGAAAACTAAGGCATTAAGTAAATACATAAAGTAGAAAGCAGTTTTTAAAAAAGTATTTTCATTGCTTAACTTGTCACTTGTGCAATCACAATTGATTCTGTACTTGTAAGCCCTGTTATGGGATTTGTTTGAAATGTCTCCATAGGTGTGGGAACAAAAACTCTTAATGGGAAGACAGTCGAAAGTTTAATTGTTTAAGAACTTGGATTTCAACTTCCTCCATCCAAATTGCATTCAGTTCACAAACTTTTACAGATTAACTCCAGTTAATGCATCCCAACTGGGCCCTGAATGGCACTCCTCCAAACACAACTGCTTTAATCTATCCATTCGGGCAGGAGCATGCCGTTCAAACATCTGTCATGCAGTTCAAATGTGACTCAAGCATTTGAAATGGCACAGACTTAGAAATGACTCCACTTAACAGCTTGAAGTATTTGAATCATGGGAGCATTTAGAAACTTAATCGCCACAGTCAAAAAAATACCAATTAACTGAATCTATTTATATGAAAACAACATGATCAAACCCATACATCCACAATCAGCAAATATGAAACTAATGTGCTAATGAACAAGTGAATAACTGAATGGCTCCCAGGTCCATTCATCTAGTTATGCCATCTTAAGCCTGCCACCACTGCCCTTCACTTTCACAGTGTACAGTGTAGGCAGATGCATTAAAGACAGGATAACCCCGAAAATACTGAGCACAATAGGTGGCATTTAACATGACAGGCCATTAGTAAAACACCTGTTCTATTATCTGAGGGAAATGTCAAGGCTTGAGATCAGCTGATGAACATTGGAGTTAAGATTCAAATGAAGGCTCACTGTCAGGCACAGAGCATCACAGGGCAAGGTCTATTTAATGGTGAGGCAAATATTTCTGTAATGCAAGTCGATCAGAGGCAGACAATCCACAAGCCACAGACAGAAAATAATGATTAGGTTCCTCAGGGAAGTCACAAGTGACACCTTCATGTTTGAATGGTCTTCTTTTTTCATCCTTTCACACTTCATTAGTACGAAGGAGAAAACAGGCCACAATTAATCATTAATGAGTAATTGATTCAGATTTGAAATTCAGATCAGGCCACAAGCATGTTTCCCACATGAAGGCCTAAGCACAACAAAAAGACCTTCAGGGCAGAGATGTGTGTTTAGGTAACGGCAGAGAAACCCCAACTCGACCCCAGGACAGGGTAATAGCACCAGCGATGCTTTTCAAAGACCTTTTATTGTGTGCAGGTATCACCCTAGCAGAGCTTGATGTAGTGCAGGCCAATCTGAAACAGTTGACAAAGCAGCACCGGCCCCACCTTCACCACTGTGAAGCGCTGAACAAGGCCCTTAAACCCAATCACCCAGGTGGAGCTGCTCAGGGACCAGCAGGTCAGTCTGTGGTGGTACTGGGCAGCTTCCAGGCGTGAATGTGATCAGGCCATTCCAGCAAAAGAGAGGTGGCCTCTCAGAGATCCTCCCATCAATGCTGTCTCCTAGAAATTATGTTTATATACTGTAGTACTAATCTGCAGCAACAAATATGAAGGAATATAATTTCCACTAGTAGCAACTACAGATTTTCATATCTTTTTAAGATAAGGGACACAATGTTATCTTGGTTTAATAGAAAAAGAAAACCCCACTGTGACTTGAAACAAAAGACAAACATGTTTACTCTTAACATTTAACAGAGTCTTTTTTAATTGCCTTTTTTAAAGTTCTTTATATACCTTGACTTTACAAGTGTGTACATACTGTACAGTGCATGTATATATATTTCTAAGTGAACATTCCCTGTGTGTCACCAAGAACTCCCATGTAAACATTGATTTGATTTATTCATTCAAGCATGTAAAACAGTTGATATGTCAACACATGTAATTTCACACATATCCAACAATAATAATCCAATATCAATTTACTTATACCTAGTACATGCTTGAACAGAGTAGGAAGAAGTTAGACTTATCTAGTCCTACCCCATGACATCATCTTACAACTTTTAAATCCTAAGCAGTATCTCTAGATAAATAATTATCCCAATATAGTGATGTAGAATAATAATATACAGACATGCCCATCTTTCTACCTATTTATTCTAAGTTTTGCATATGCTAGATGTAAAATACAAAGCGGCAGTGTTGTGGTTGTGCTTCTAATCTTTAATTAATGACAGCCCAGTATATTGGTACTATATCCATAAAAGCCAATAATAAAAATATACAGTATCATTTTCCACCAGCTGTGTTTGCGTCTTGTGTTATTTGGATTTTCAGTCTCAAAGCTCCGTTTAGATTTGTTGGGATTATAGTTCCCTAGAGTCTCATTTGATCTAAGCCCCGTTTCCATTTCTCGCTCTTAACTGGATACATTTGTTTATATAAATTACAAATGATCTTAAAGATTGTCTACCCATTTAAAAACTGGATCTCTGGAACTTGATTGTACTCAGTATAGCTAAGAAGGCCGCTCCCTAATCTTGCTGTGCTTCTCAAAAGTTTCTAGTGACAGTTTTGCCTGCAAAGGATGTCTTTTATTCAAGGACCACATGTTCCTTGTGTTGCAAGATGACCTCTGGACAGACGAGCAATCACAGTTGTCAGCATTCGTGAGCCCAGAGCCCGGCTGAGCCTGCAGACAGAACCAACTCGTTTTCACTCAGTTTGATAAGACAGTAATACTGAGGAAATAACCTTGCCAGGTTGCACCTTTATACTATCATTGATCCTGCACAACAGCAAATAAGGAGACAAGAGGAGAGAAACAGGGCATTTTCCATCTTGTGTCCTTTTAATGGAGAAATGGTTCTTGTCCCTCTTTGCTGTTCTCAGAGCAAAGCTTTTCTGCTTTTATGACTTAATAATTACCTCTGCTCCTTATCAAAAAGGATTTTTTAGGGGTTGTTTGTCAGATAAAGGCCAGGGATATCACCAAACTTCTGGTGCTGTGAGACAAAGTGTTTACTTTTTCACTCATCTCTCTCCTGTCAGGGAACAGGAATGCAAATGCTGTCTATAGAAACCTCCGGGGTATTTTCTTTGCTCATCTCTGTGCCCCATTTACTCTCGTCTTCTCTTTCATCCACTTTGGATAGTTAAGTACTCATTGATATTCCATTGGTCAACATGAGGGCCGGTAGACCCGTTTCCCTTCGGGATTCGGGAGTGGCCACTAGGAGATTGTTTCTGACACTGGCAGATGATAATTTAACAAAGCATGGCACTGATGAAGAGCCTCATGAGTTGGGATGACTTTTCTCCCCCTCTCGCATCATGTCCAAAACTAATTGCTTTTGACATCTTGGTTGTTTGTTGTGCAAGTGTCATGGCGGCTTGGTATTGTTTCAAACGCCCTTTACCTCTGAGGTATTATAGAGATCTGCTTTTAGATTGACATAAATATTGACTATGTAGTGCCAAGCTTGAGACTGGAGACTAGACATTAGCAGAAAGTTACAAACTGAAATGAGCACCTACAAGGTATGGAGGGTCCAGAAAATACACCATTGAGATGCATTATGGGGCCTAGCCTGGGTCTGAAATGAACTTTGGGATGCCTTGGCCTCTGCTGCTTTGATTTTGGCATTTTTTTCTTTTGTAATGCACCTCTTGTAAGCCTGCCAACTTTATGGAAGTCAGTACTAAATCACTAAGTTGCTGGAATGGCCCTTTAATGACAATTAGCTGTTAATTGTTGTGAGAAATTCAAATACATCATGTAACAGTATGCAAAAGCTTATGTTATATGCTGTCTATAAAAGAGACAGGAGGACTGGCAGCTGTTTATGAGGGATGTTTCTGGGTGTTTTCCCTCATCAGGACGTCGGCGCACACGTGTAGTGAGAGGTTAAAAGGCTAACAGCTGGATTTAAAGACAAGCTGAAACTTCAGATGTGCTTTCTCACTAAAAGAACTCCCATGGACTCGGCTAAGGTAACAGATTAAATGCCTGGCTCACTGCACAGCATTATTTACATAGTTGATCAAATTTTATGGTTCTACTAGAACAAGTTTCCTTATCTGCTTCCACATCTGTGCTGTTTTATTTTTCAGAGATGCAAGGAGCCTCACGTTAGATGTTGCTGACCTGAATACCAGTAAATCTACTTTTGAAATAGTAGCAACTGTGTAAGTTATAGAGTACACTATGTCCCAGTTTGCAGAACTCTGCTGAAGAGCTGCACTGTCTTAAAATCCAGAAGAAAATACAGGCAACGTCTGGGCAATCCCCAACCTCCTCACCTCCTCTGTCAATCAATAGTCTCTTTCATCAGCAGGGGCTGAGCTATCATTAATAATAGCTGACATGCTCCTATAGTGGTAATAAACTGGGGGAATCTGGTATGTAATGGTAGAGAAATGGCACCTGGGCAGGGTGTTATGCACTCGACAGCTGCTGATGGATAAACCCTAGGTAAATGGATTTGGGCTCATCCAGGGGAGAGGAGATGCTGCTTTTGGATTGATTCTGTTTTTGAGAGCTGTAGTGGTTGAACAGAACTGGTCCAATTGCTGGAGAATGCTACATGGAAGTGAGCTTTTTCAAATTTCAAATGCCCCATAGCAATGGCTTATGAATGTGAGCGAGTGGGGGAATGAATGAAAATGTGCTAACTGGGGCACGTTAACCCCCCCTCCCCCCGTCACCATGAAGAATGATTTGCTGGTTGGCGTGTCATTTTATCTCCTCAAAACATAGGCAAATGGGGACCTGAGGAGTGTTGGAAAAGACCCGACTCCTTCCATCACTTCAGAAGCCTGAGAATATAGAATTACATGATTGATTTTTAGCAGAGATGAGTTGTCACTTTAGACAGTGGGAATAGGAGGAAAGAAAAAGTTGAGCAAAAGATGAGAAGTATTTTTACTCCTCTAACTGACAAGCTTGAAATATGGTCTATTCTGGTTAACCAAAAGGAACACATACATTTCTACATTAGAAGGAATTCCCATTATTTTTCTCTGAGCCATGAAAATCAATTCTAAAATGATTGCTTTCAGTAACGATGGGGAGAACGGAGAGAAAATAGTTGATGTGCCTTTGGCTGGTCCAACAGATAGAAATAGAGGTTGTTTTTTCCTATTCTATTTTCTCACAAGAAATGGTTGAAATTGGGAGTGTCTAACTATCTCAGTTGTTCTTTCTTCATTTTCTTGTCATCTTTCAAAGCAGCTCTTTGTTTATTTCACAACTCAAGGACCCAGATCTCAGAGAATTACATGATTGGGTTTGTTCTCTTGGCTTAAAGCTTTTTAATCACATTATGTTGTTTTTGGAGCAAAAAGACAAAAAAACAGATTTTTCTCACTTCACTGGCAATGCTCATCAGCTTGTTTTGCATTGTACCGTCTTTCCCTTTTAATGAAGCATTTAGCAGCAGATTAGAAAAGAGCTCATCAAGTGTCACTTTAACAGAGTGACTTCTTAGCCATGACACAAAATAAGGCCTTTTAACTACCATTTGCTGTTTTGGCATCACTTTGTTCTGTGTCCCAAGTTTCTTTATTGAAACTGCCTCAAACCAAAAGTTCCAGGTTTATTAAAGCAAATTCATTATGCGCATCAAGAAAACACCAAACATTTGTTAGAGGCAATAACGCCATCTATTCCTAGAGGATACTCTTCCTATTCAGTTTAAACAGAGCAAACAAACATGTCCATGTGGCATTGAAGCGCACATGATCCAAGACAGATGGTTCTGTATTTGGTTCTGCGTTACAAGACTGCTGTGTTTGACCCTTCTTCCCCCCTGCAACGCACCAGGTCAAACCACTTTCTCTAAGTGTGGAAGCCCTGACCCATCAAAAAGCCACTTTTAGGTAAAAAAGGCCGTCAATTCATTTAACTGCATTCTTATTTCATCATTGCTGGACAGTGTTTTATGGCTTGCCCCTCTATGTAAAGTGGCCCTGCCTTGTGCTGTAGAGGCTAGCTGTGCAAAATAAGCAAAACAGTGGAACTGCCTTGAGAAAGACACAAAAGACCCACTTGGTGACGCCTTCACACTGATATCTTTCAAAGACAAGACCGTGTGTATTCATCTGGCTTTGTATGTATAGTATTCTAACTATACTTGAATTGCATTGTGCTGATATTATAGAAAAGAAGAATTTTAAAACCACTGGCACTAGACATAAATCACACTGTTATGCAGAATGCAAAATCCAAAATCAGTGTTTTGTCTGCCGGTATAGCGTGTGCTTGCTTGTGCAAAGAGGAGATGGTGGTGAATTCAGAAGCTCAGGCCACAGGAGCAGCTTTGGCTCCATAGCTCACTCCAGATATGCTCATCTGTTAAAGTGCTGGCAACTGACGCCCTCGAGGAGCCATTGCTGCCTCACCAAGGGGGCAGCAAAATAAACGAGACCCTGCCAGAGGATAGAAAGAGAATAAAGCAGCAAAAATACTAACCCTTCACTGTTCCACTCCTAAAAATACACCTCTGTCCAGCACTTATGTGAAAAGAAAGGAGAATTTTGGTTGCCTGGGCAGCATATGGAGACAACAATGCACAAGGACGGGGGAATATATAGAAAAGGTCCACCCACCAATCTGGTTACACGCACATAGTAAACGCACACACACATATCTTTTTTCATGGTTTTTCTTTCCGTGTTCACTGTTCAGTGACCTGCTAAAATGACCCCACATCTCCAATTTGACTCCTCCATCCGTGTTTATTAAACATAAATGAGACGGACTCAATATCTCACCGCCGTCTTCCTTGTCACTTCACCGCCACAACGTGCCTCTCTGAGTTTCTTTAGCCTATTTCTCCCTCACTCCAGTTTTTCCCCCCATTCTTTTCAAAGATTATTCAAGGTTATTACTTTCTCAAAAATGCCACTTAGGATGCACAGTGGAAATATGTTGACTCTCTGAGATTTCTGAAGAGGTTTGAGTGTATTTCTAATTCACTGGTGGCATGCTTCACTACATATGAAGCAGCAGTGTGGCTTTCAATGGACCTGAAGGGAACACAACCTGAATCCTGAACCAGTGGGACTGGAAGGGAAGTATTTGCCTTCAAAAACACTAAAGTGGAGGGGACACCATTTGTGGTACTATATTATATATTAAAAATTGAGATGTGGCGACTTTGCTCTGCTACTGACCTCTATCAATATTTGATCGCAGAGAACTGCATCTAGTAAACAATAGAGAGAGAAAGTGATTCAAGGGAAAGGTGAGGAGCAGGGCATGAAGCTCAAAGAAGTGCAAACCTGGAAAATCTTTTTGTGAGAGACTGCATGCGTTTTGACAGTTTAGCGCTGACAAAGTATTGGTTGTGCTAAAATAAAATTTACTGAAGAGAAAACCTTCCCTACTACCATCAGTGATGTCACATGCTTCTTTTTTAGTCCTTAAAAATCAAATGTGTTGAACATTTCTTTAGCTCAAAGAGGACTGTGGCTTGGTCGTTTCAGCTTTAATACACCAGCTGAGGGCACCTCTCTAGAGGAGAGTGCTATGCCTCAAGGCTGCTCTGACCCCATGACCCACATTTTTTATGAGCAAATGCAAAAGTATTTGCATCAGCACATGCACACCTGTGTTCAGGCTTACAGAATACTTCTAGTTATTTGCAGTTTTCTTCATCCACGTCAAAAAGGTATATCATCACAGGCTCGACTGTTATGAGCAACACACACCGGCGTCATATTACGCATGTCAAAGAACCCTGTTGTTTTCTATATAAACCCACACACCGGCAGCATCACAGACATGTTGTTGTGGGCACTCGTCTATGTTGATGCATCTGTCAGCGTTTCTTGTTCAGCACGTCTACATTGTAGAAAACCAGCGGTTTTATCACATCCATACTCCAGATCCCAGCAGCGTTACTGCCTTATGTCCTGTCACATTTTTGCAAACACATTTTCTGAAACTACCACTTTGTTTGGGTGGCTTTTTACACCTTTAGTATAATGACAGTAGAGAAAAACCAAATCACACCAGATACCAGAATTAACATCTGTCCATTAAGTATGAAGCTAATGACGGGCTAATCGAGGCTGGAAATGGAGAAACAGCCAAGACTATAGTTCAGCAATTAACACATTTTATCTCATGTCTTTAATGAGTACAAATACCAAAGAGTAAGAATGACAAGTTGTGGTTCTACAGGGGAGTCGGTGCTGTAACCACTTCTTGACCAGGCGCTATGACTTTCTGGAGTTCACCAGACAACTAGGCAAGACAAAGAATAAACATAAATCCTAAAATGTCGACAAAGTCTTTACCAGGAGCTCACTCAATGATGATTAATTTGTTGTTGACGGCAACTTGAGTATAGCCGTTACCTGAGACTCTGCTGTAGCAACACAAACATTCAATAGCCAGTGTGGCTCTAACGTCATTATTGTGCCGGATACAAGTGTATGTACATGAAAACAAAAGTCATTACTGTGCCGGATACAACTGTATGTACATGAAAACAATCCAGCATGTAGATCAAGTGGTGTTTCAGGTGCAGACTGTCTAAACCTTCATCTCCACTGAAAAGGACACAAGCCTAAATAAACTGAGTTCAAGTCTATTGACACACAAAGTGACAAACATGTGCTCACTTCTACCAACCAACCAACCAACCAATTTCCAAACCGCTTAGTCCCAAACGGGGTCACGGGGGGCTGGAGGCAATCCCAGCCAGCTGCGGGCGAAAGGCAGGGTACACTTCTATATGTATGATAAAATTAGCAATTATCTCAGTGGCATTGAAGAGACAGAGGAATGGGCGAACAAGTTAATCATCTCAGAGTAGCGTCTCCCATCAACTGGCAGTGACTTTAATCAAATTATGACCTTGTAAAGCATGCACTTGTCATCTGGGACCCTAATCTCTTTGCTAATGACTAATTAGCCCCATCACCTGTTCTTCTAAGCTTCCATTACACCCCCAACAAAGCTTTAAGATAATGGAATAAACAAAAAGGGGAAAACAATACTTCCCTTGACACACACACACAAAAATAGACCAGACAGACATCAATCAAAAGCTGGAAGATTGATTAGAGACTGACAAAAGAGCTTTTG
>NW_018127993.1:1791034-1806131 GCF_001952655.1 Monopterus albus
TAAGGATACACAAATTCATTAGGGGTAATTAACTGAAAATAGCTACTGAACACAGGCAGAAGGTTCAGCACACACTACCCGTGGGTGAGGTTACAGCATGCAGACACTGAGGCTGTGGAAATTATCTAGTGGCTTTGTGTCATCAATAACTCCACCTTACACTGGGACAGAGACTTTTGGACAAACGAGTCAAGCTCACTTGTTTGTTTTTGTGTTAGATCTTATTATGGACCAACTCATTTGCCTCAATCTGAAGCTGCACACTTGCAACATCCTGGCTGCACCGGATTTTGCAGAAGGGAATGGGGGAGGCTTTTGTTTGTGTCATCCAGTGCCTGTGCAGCTGCACTACTTGGCGGCAGGCACACAAACAGGCGGCTTCCATTCATTAGGCCTTTTTATATCAGAGACACTCTCCTTCTGGGAGCCCAAAGCATCTGCCTCCACATCAGTAAGAGCGAGAGACGGGGGGGAGGAAAAGACAGACACATTGAGTGGAAGACGATGGAGATACAGAGAGGATGCAGGGAAACAGAAAGAGAGGAAACTGACAGATATAGGAGGGAGATAAGCAGCAGAGTTTCAAAGCCAAAAGAAGAGACGTAGTAGAGCGACAAACTGCACTGAGTGTTACAGCAGTAGGAAGGGGACACTCTGATGCAGCGATCCTCATTATTTTGTTGTCTCTTCTCTTCATCACTCTGTCGTCATCTTACAATTAGAGGAACATCTGGCTCTAAAGAATAATAAAAGAGCTCTGGCTGGGCATTCATGGAGCTAACACACTTACACACACACACACACACACACACACACCTTGATGACTTATGCAAAGGGAGCCATGGGAATCAGTCGTAACAAAGCTGTAACCCTTATATTTCAGTGTTTTATTTTATTTATTTAACCTTTATTTTACCAGAAAGTCCCACTGAGATCAGGATCTCTTTTTCAAGGGAGACCTGGTTTACATGCGCTATTGACAGATTAAAGCTTTAGTTTGTTCACTACTGTTAGTCACATCCACTTTGCAGTTTGATCCAAATTTCACTGGATGCAGAACCAGGAGTAATGCAACCAGTGCAACTAAATAAAACAAAGAGCAGAGAGTGTTATGGCAGATATTGTGGCCTCTAGTTCTTCATCTTACAGTGACGAATGAGGCATGCCACATCCCAAATGAAGACATCCCTCAGGCCACCACCACTGCTATAATGAAGCATTTCAAAATGATATGGCTAACCCCAATAGACTTTGCGCTAAATTTCATCTCATTGAATTTCATTAAAGTATACACCAGCAGGTGCAAGGACAGTGGCTTCTTCTTCTTCTTTTTTGTTTAGTATGTATAAATCATGACACCCAGAGGGTACCTGCAGGTTGTCTCACAGGGCAGAAATAAATTAAAAATCCACTGTATCGTCATACAAATCAAGTCTGATGAGAAGTAGCAGGGGAATGTGTGTTTTAAACAGTTGAACCTGTCAGCTAAGATTGCATCGGCTCCCTTCAGCATTTGAAATTATGTATAAAGGGGCATTCAAAATGCATGACTGTAAATCCAAGACATGTTGATGGACTGTTTTCCCTCTGTCCCAGCGATGTCACTTCTAACAATAAAGTGGGTGGGTATACAAGTTTTGTTTAGCAGGATGCACACTTCTCATAGGAGAATTCATCAGGCTCCCAAAACACCTGCCAACCACTATTTTGAAAGACATTATGAAACTTGGATGGCGAATCAGCTTCAATTTATCCCCTATCTGTGCAAATTAACATCCTCAGTTAACCTTTATTTATCGTGGACAATGAACTTCTGGCCAGGTTTGCCTACCATTTAATATGAAGCGTCCATGAATGCAGAGCAGGAATCTGTTATACAGGAGGGGAAAAAGCCTCAAATCTAAATGGAAATCGTGCGGGCCTTAGACCCAAATGGTGGAAAACAACCTTGCTTTGTTGAACCTGGCCCAAAGAATACAGATACATGAAAGAGAAGGGAGGCTGCGGATACAGCAAACAAAATGATTACACATTTTAGAGTAATTTCTGGGTCCTGCGGTCATAATCATTTTGTCAATAGCCTTCCAGTGTGCAGGTGCACTGATACAGATGGTTTTATGAAGATCTATTAAAAATAATTTCGCCCATCGCCAAGCCCAGGAGGGGCCCAACCCAGCAACTGGGAGACAAGCCCAGCTGCCTGCTTAAGCTCCAGCTCTAACCCACCCTACACTTCTGATGTGGACCACCCTGTCACCATGGGAACGCAGTGAAATAATACAACCTGTGGAGGATGTAACCAAAAGTGTATGTTTATACACGTACAAACATGTGCATACAAGCTAGTAAACACATCTTAAGGTGTGATGCTCCACTGGAAACAGCACAAGGCAGCTGTTTTCCGTTGTGAAGGAACAACGGCAGCCATAAAAAGTTTTTGCAAATCTAAAAAAAAAAAAAAACTGGCAAAACAAAAAGGAAGACTGCTGATTTGACTGTCACTTCGGGCTATCCCAGTAACAAAAATACTTTCCAGTACTATTCCTCATACTGCATTGGCACGTGCTGCAGTGAAGCAATGCTACAGAACAAGGCAGGTGGTGAGCGAGGAATTTTTTTGACGCGGTTGTCCTTGGTGGCAAACATTTGATGTGTTTTGATTAGACTCCGGTGGAGGAAGATTATCAGAGGCTAAGAGAAATCAATGTTCTTTTAATAAAGGGGACTTGGGTGGGAGGGAGACAGACAGTCTTGTTCATGACAGGGGCTGTCTCTGCCTTATCTCCTGCTTCTCAGATCCCCTAGACAGGCAAATATTTTAACTGTAAACACCCGTGGCTCGACAGCCTGCGTGGGCCTCCTGTCAGGCTTTTTACTCACTTCCTATCTCACATGACTGAAAATGTGTTTACATGAATACAAAGACCACAAAAAGAAAAAAAATCACACATGAGCTTCTAATATATCTGATACAATTGTCTCACAAAGCTTCATCCATTCCCATTCTTGAGTTCTGAATGGTTCTGCATATTCTAAATGATACCTGCATCCTCCAGCTGCCACCCAAATTCACTGTCATCCAGATGAGCCTGGACACCACCAGAGGAAGAGATGTGTGGCACCCTTCTGTGAATCCCAGTAATTAATCCTACATTACATTTTGTGCCTCTCCATCAAGCCTGTTAGCTACAGTATGGAGAGGCTCACAAGGTTGGGAGAAATACAGAAGCACAAGGCCAAGGCATGCTTGTGTGATTTATTTTATTTTTTTTTATGCAAGGACATTTACAAGACAGTGTACTGAAAGAGTAGATTTGTTCAAGACCCATTGTCCCACACTATCTGGAAACTCTGAGAAACCAGGAGCGCTAGCAAGGAAGCAAAGTTGTGGCCAAGTTCATTTGTGAACTAATTAACATGTCCCTGATCTCATCTTACTCTTTCAATAAAAAACAATCCCTTAAGGAGGCAACATGCACATTGAACAGTTGAAACCAGTGCTCCATGTTCTTGTACTACTGACCTTTGACCACCTTACTCCCCCTTTCAGGGACCCCTTAATGACACTGAACTGAAAGAAGTGAGTGACCTCACTCTACTTACAAGAAATTAGCACACAGTTAAAATTCACGATTGTACGTTTTAACCTTCAGACTGCCACAAAGATAATGCACTTGTAATCATGACAGTCAAGCTGCCTCAAATATCACGCAAATGACCTGCACCCTTGTTCTAAAAGATGGGGCATTAAGTGTTTTGGATTGACGGTAAAACAAACATGGCACATATAAAGAAAATGTAGGGTCTCAGCTGCGAGGAGAGAGATAAAAGCATCCCTTCAGCAGTGCGCTGTATCTGCCGCATACAGAACAGAAGCCTCTTTATCCATCAACTAAGGTTTTAACTCTATCATCAATAAAACTTTGAGGCAATTTGCAGCTGCCTAAAAAAGTTCAGGCCACATTTCCATAGTCTGCAAAGTTAGATTTGTTTGAAAAACTAAGAGCAGCTGCGCTCTGGAATGCTTATATTTTGCCTGACCTTTCCGGCTCAATTCTTTTTCCCTGGCTATCGAATCTAAATTAAATAAATGAACTACATCATACATTAAAAGGCGTTTCAATTAAAAATGGTAATCCCTTTGATGCTGAGGTTGGTTGATGTGCCAAAGAGGCCACAACACCCGCCTTGAGAGCGTGTTTACTTCAGATTAGGCCCACAGTCATTTCTCATCGGGGAGGGGAGAAGAAGAAAAAAAAAGACCTGCTTTCTCTGTCATTCTTGAAATAAACAGGACTGTTTTTCAAACTACTTACAATGAAAAACTCCATCTTGCAAAGGAGAACCTGTGACCTATTAATTTTGTTGCTGAAGAAAAAGCTTGCTTGCATGCACTCCCTCACTCTTCAGTTTATATTTCTCTGATATTTGATATGGAAAGGCATCAGTAAGTTATCTGCAGAGCCCGAAGCCCCCCGCCCTCCCCGAAGACAAGCCAAGGGCCCTTGAATTAAGTCAATCATTTAGTCGTAACAAATTAATTAAAAGAATAATTAAATCATTAACACATTAAATACGGCAATTAGAAATCTTGTCCTACATGAGTGAATTTGAGAGAATTTAATGGAGGAAGCAAATGGAGCAATGGGCTGTGCCAAAACATAATTTTTATTTATGCTTTTTTCACAATAACATGCACTTTGGAGTAACCCTGCACTAAATTAATATTTGACTAATGTTATCGCCAAATATTAGAAAAATATTAAAAGGGAACTCACAGAATTCTCTGGTATAATGCACTCAGGGCATTATGGGCCTGAGCATATATCACGTATAAAGCTTTCATAATAGCTGGGCACAATATAACTGGCCTCCATAATGGCTCTGACCCCTCCCATCCCTGTTGCTTAGTAACTGCATCATACCCTCCAGGAGGCAGAATGGGTTTGGGGGGGTCAGGAGGGCATCGAGGAACAAAAAGGCTTCTCTGCCCAAGCTGCCTGTTGGCCTATGGAACTCCACAGGAAGGATGGCTCAGCTAGAGGAATGCCCCGTGGTATCGAGCTGGTTATTTCCATACTAGAATAGCCTTCATATCTCCTCTGTCAACAGACAGTCTTTAGGTTTCCAACCTGCTGAGGATGGCACACAACAACATACTCCTGGACAAATCCAGTTAGCACACAAGGACAGCGAGATGATGAAGACTGCTTGCATGTAGTGTTAAATCATATATGACCATGACCAGTCTCAGACAACCATGCAGGTCATTAGGACAATGTGGTGCTCGTTCAATGTGTACACACAAATGTTCAGCACTACATTCTTGCTGCAACACCACTGCAAACTCCTCAGCCTCCTTCTGCATCAGCATTTAGATTTATGTGAATTTAATATGTTTGTTTCCGGTATGAGCTCACGTTCATTCAAATGTTGTGCATCTCTGCTGGGGATTGTGTGAGCTCAGATTTGATCTGCAGCATCACAGAGGCAGAGCAGCAACAACAACAACAACAACAGCAACAACAACAGCAACAACAACAACAACCTCAAATGCATGTTCATTAAAAAAAATCCCAGCAGAGGCTCACCCTGGAAAAAGCATGGTCAGGTTTCACCAACAGTGGCACCTTGAAACTGGGTCAGTGTCAGCCTGCGACAAATCTCATCTCGATGCCACTGTTGTGAAAGCTGCCTTCAAACGGACATGGACCATGTGCATTTATGTGGGCAAACAAATGATATTAAAGGGCCAATCCAAAACCCTGCACACAGTTTAGTTACCGTTGCTAACTTGGTAAATGCCATGTGCAGCTTTGTCTCGAGGAGAAATATTGTCACTTTTTAATATCGCCACGAGAGGCTGAGATCTTTTACTGCATGTGATACTCAAAGAACTGAAGTCACATTCATTACAAGATGATTGGTTAAAACATTTCAACATGCACCTGCACTAGTTTGCATTTTGACTTCCAGTAGAATAAAAGATTATTTTTCCAGTAATAAATTGAAGATTTCTTTAAAAAAATTGTGAACCCAATATCGTGTATCGTCTCATTTCATGAGCTACGTGTATCGTCACACCCTTAGTGTCCACCATATGGATTCTTAAAGCCTAAATAATGTTGAATGCATTTCCTTGCTCGTGGAAGCACTGACATTAACAGTTAGGTATTAGTGCCTTTTATAGTCAGCCAAAACAGGAACCATGTTTCCATAATGCTAATGTCTTGCATGTGCTGTACTGGTGGAACCACTTCATGAAGCCATTTCTCTATCGTGCTTCAAGATGTCAGAAACTTCACAGTTTACCTTTAATGACAACAAACATGCCAACGCCTGTGTGTTCAGCCACCCGCTGATAAGCTGGCAGCTACAGCTTCAACACAGGGGCAATGCAAATGTTAGGGAAAGCTGTTCGCTTCTTTCATAGACTCCCAGTAATGGCCACACTGAGCAGGAGTAAAATTGACCAATTAGAGTTGCCTGTTTATCTTGCTGAGGAATGCACGGTCGCCAGTTCAGCAAATATATTCACAAAGACGTACTGCTTTTCATGGTTATTTAATACACCACTGATGGAATAAGAAGTCCTGGGGGAAAGCTGGTCTAATAGTGGATGTTACACAGGTAATGTGTGTGCATGCATGACAGAGGAAATGTAGCAAAACAGAAAAACGGTGGAGACAACAGGGCTTGCCATAATCTAATTAAGTCCATTAAAGAACACCTAACTTTTCCCAAAAACTTCAAAATCACAGAAGCAGCAGCAGCAACTGTCATGAGGCCAAGACACTACAGCTGACACATGCAGACTGCTTTAACATCCCTGTTGTTAGCATAGTCAGATAGCAATCAAATGGCTTCACCAGGAAGTCCAAGGCAAACAACGTGACAACAGCTGGGTTCGAAAGTTTGGCAGAAATGTGTAGACAGAAAAATGCATCCTTTATTGAAAGTTATGGCAGAGAAAAATCTCCCAACATAATCTCATTGCAGAGATGCACGTGCTGTATTTCACAGGCATTATTCTAAGCCTGAGGTTTTAGACTCTGTGAGACAACCTTGCATTATGAGATGTAAAAAGCACCAGGGAAGAGGAGCCGGATATAGAAGTAGTGGCTATATGGTACGACCCCGGCAGCAGCATCACCTCGACAGCAAGGCAACGAAACCATAGAGACCTAAGGGCACTCAATACCATCAATGGTCTATTTGTGTGTACATATCAGAGAAGAATGGGAATGATCCCTCACATCGATCCTCTCTAGTCTAAATATTTTTAGAAAGACATTGATTATATCGGCTGCTTTGTTCTGGGAAGCATCAACAGACAAATGTGACTGTGTGAGTGTTTATATATTTGTAAAAATATACAATAAATGTCAGTGTCAGACTGCAGTACAGAATAATGACAGCAGTACTCAGAACTCTTAAGTATCAATACAACAGTGTAAAAATACTCTGTTACAAGTGTTAAGTATTTACATAAAAACATACTTAGAGTACTAAAGTACTCATTATGCAGAATGGCATATTTAACAATGTATATCATCTTTATTGATGCATCACATTTAATGCTGCAGCTGGTAAAGGTGTAGCTAGTTTTAACTAGCGTCTATGCTTTTAATTTGAATTACTGCTGGGTAGCTTGTGAATTTCCCACCAGGGATCAATAAAGTCTTATCATACTGTATTAATCTGGTTCTGACAGGTAACTAGTGTTAGAAAATAAATGTGGTGGAGTAAAGAAGCTAATCTAATCTAAAAGTATGCAGTGAAGTCAAAGTATGAACAGCAGAAAATGAAAATACTTTGTACGTGAATAAAGGTACTTCGTTACCGTCTACCACTGGGTAGCGGTATATAGAGCAGCATGGTAACCCTGTTTTGATCTGATCTAATCTGTAGCTTTGTAATCTGCAAGGTTACATCATCACATCTCTTTTTTTGGCAGCGTAGAGTTGCTCAGTGGTATCTCCTAACTGCTGTCTGTTTCAGTGGTGGAAGCCCAGTGGCTCAGCAGCAAGCCAAATCAAAGAGCCAGCACATACTCGTCCATATTCTTACACACTGCAAGGCCAACACTGAGATAACACCCACAGACAATACAGCAGGTTAAGACAATCTTTATAAGGGACCCTGTGCACAACGATAAAACCTCAGTGCTTCTGGTGCTCGACGCAACACAGAATACCTGCTCACTGACTTCACAGCGTTTCAACAAACAGGTCTTCATCAGGCAAATTTAGTTTGCAGATGTTCTCTCTATTTTTTTCCTTTAATCATTTTCACAGTGTGCAAGTGTGAGTGCACACATGCACAGCTCCAACGCCCTCCAGTTTTTCTAAATGGTCCAAATGAATGCTTTAAGAAATTGATCTCTGTGCAGTTCATCTGTTGTTGCCTTTTTAATGAAACTGCTGCAAATTAGCACTACCCAACATTAAAATGCATAAATAATAGATTCACTCCTAGAATCCGATTTAGCAGATATCCTGGGAGATATGCACTGCTATGACTAATCATACTGCAGGCGAGTTTTGTACTTTAAAGGAAAGGGGTTCATATTCGGTGAGTTTAAAACCATCAAAGTATTTACTTTGCTGATAAAAAAACATAAGATGGTTCTTTTTTTTAATCACGGTGGCAGATGGAACTCTTATATAAATCTAATGGACCAAGTGTTAATATGAGTGGGGGAAACAAATGCCCTAGTTTCACTTTGCACTAAAGAATGCATATACATCACAAATTAAGGACTTATGAGTGTCATTAACAGCACAGTTATGTATTTATAAGCTATAAACAGTAAAAAACAGACATGTAGTATAATGAAATAGAACAATGGCTCTAACACCAACATTACAATGTTTTGTCCTGGCTTTAAAATGGTTTTCATGGCACACTGCAATTCACTGTTTGATTATGCCTCAATAACCAGAAGCCATCTGTGTGAAAGAAATACTATTAATATGCTTATGAAGGACCGAGAGGGATCAACATATTTGAATAACACCCCCTTAAAGTAATGTATTCAGCATCTTTGAAGTGAAGAACGGGTTAGATAAGGATTTTTCTAAGTCCGGCACTGAGAATTTGAAATGCCTGCTTTGTTGCTTCCTCTCAGTTCTAGTTACACCATTAATAAAGTTCTAACAAAAATGAGACACTGCTTTTAGCCAGTATACAGTGGTATTTAACTGGGATCTGTGTGCCTGCAAATACGGGCAGTGAGTAGTTCAACTCGGATTGTTTTTGCCGCTGACCATGTGCAAACCATCTGACCTTCCAGAGAATAGTACCCAGCTGCAGAAGAAGGTACAGCTACTTCACAACCTGCAAGTAGTCAGTGCGCCACCAAGCTTCCAGCTTCACCTGTTTCATGAGCGCGCATGAATGATATCTGGAAAATAGTCTGAATTAGACAACATTATGAGGTCCAGTCAAATGAAGGGGTATAAATAACACACAGCCCAAAGATCTGGGAGCTGAGCTCAGTGAAATACAGTGATGTGACAAGACACAGGCCCTGTCTATGTCTGAGCCTCTACAGTGCAGCCTGGGTATGGTTGCAAGCCTCACGTCTCTGTCAGAGACTTCACTTCTCCATCTTTTCTCATGCTGTTGTATCAGTTCTTCCTTGTTGTTTTGCCAATGGACTACACCCTCACCATGCCAGGCTTGCACATGTGGAGAATCACTCCCACAACAAAAAAAAAAGTCACATGACGCCCTGATGTGATACGATTAAGGTGCACATTTGCACGGAACCTCTCTCTCTCACACACACATCTTAATATGAACAAAATTTTAGTGAGGAGTAATGGTTTCATCACCGTAGCAGCTCATTGGAATGCCTGTCAGATTCCAGTTCATTTGCAGTGATGAACCCTAAAAGCATGCATGCACACACACACACACCCACACTTTTCTGTATTTATCAAGCAGATCATTTGTGAGGAGTGTCGTGTGAGAGGTAGCCTGGCAGCCTGATTCATGGCCAGATATTCATAGAGATCATTTAAGTAGACAGCTTAAGGTCTGATCCCCCTCCAACACACACACACACACACACCAAAGAGAGGCACAATGTACATCTCTGAGCAGACCATCAGTGGTTGTAAAACTGTAGAGTCGTAACATTCTCCAGCCTTGGGGGCTTATTAGGAGGCATAAAAGCTGCATGCTACCTTCATTCATAAAAAAACCCCCCCCCACCTGCAGTTTTTTTTTTTTTTTTTTTTTGCTGCTGCTTTCCGACTCTGGGCATTTGAAAAATATAAGCCTCGGCGCCACTATTTTGTACTGCATGACTGATTTGCAAAATAGGCCTGTACTGGAAATGTATCTGAATAAGGCTAGGATTTGCCTCTGTGTGTTATGTGTGTAAGTGCAAATTGCAGTGTCAGATCTCTGCGTGGATGTTGTTTGTCAGGCGTAAACTTGGCATGGCGGCAATTTTTATTCCTCTCTTTACACCGATGTCTAATCTGCAAAAATAGGAGCTGTCGTTGATTATAGTTGAGGGGAGAGAAAGGACTAGGCAAATTGATATTTCCAACTTGGAAATTCTGGTGAATAAAAAAAAAAAGGAAAAAAAAAGCACAGGGCACCCGAGACAGCTCTCAGTTATAAGAATAGAATTATTCATTCACCCTACACTGTGCAAAAGTTCAGTATGGGAGAAATCCAATGCAGCTCAAGTGCAGACAATTACGGGGGCCAGTGTGGCGTTGTGGGAATCTGATTTAGTGAGAGTATTATCTGGGTTTGAAAACAGGGCCAGGCCACTGAGATCACACCTCTTATCTCCTGCATGCGGCACAGCAGTATTGAAGACAGCCTGAATCACAGTAACAGCCTCTTTTCCCAATTCAAATCAAACTGTTGGTTCAACTTAGAACTAGGTCGCTCGCGTTACATGACAGACAGAGTGAAGGGAGAGAGAGTTAGTTGGTTTATGTGGGTGTGTTGCGAGCGTATAATGTGAGAGATTCTGAGAAAGGAATGGGAAAATAAAATATGCTAAAAAACTGAGGATATGAGCGATGGAGATGTGGAGGAGAGAAATTAGAGAGACAGCTGGAGAGTGAGTGAGTGAGTTTATTGTGTGGGAAAATGATCTACAAGTATTTGGTTGACCCTCCCCTTCTCTGCTGTCCCTCGTCTCCCTCCTCATCCTGGCAGCACTGGAACATCTGGCTTTAAAGCAGTCCAATATAAAAAGCCACTGGGAGGCAGGGAGCAAGTGAAGGAAAAGGTGTGAGAAAATGTGTGAAGGATAGATGGATAGCAGAGAGATGCAGTGATACAGAAGCAGCAGAAAAAGACAGTGAGCATGTGTGAGACAGTGCTCTGGGGCTATCATAACTGCAGAACTAGGTCCCTTCAAATGACATTCTTCACCAAATCATATTTCACACGTGGCTACAAAAGGCCACACCACATTTAGAGCACTCCATTCCCTGCAGGGATGGCAACAGCACTCTGGCTTCTGATTCTCCTTCCTCCAAAAAATGGCCACTTGCTAACCATGTGTCTACAGTACATTTACAGTGTATAATAAAAAATGGTGACAGCACCCATGTGCAAAAGTACTTGCCAATAACTCAAAAAGAACTACATTTGCATGCATATAAAAAGGGGACAAAAAAGGATTTAAAGCCAGTACAGTCCATGTTATACTTACTATGGGGATAAACCCTTAAACCTAATGTTTTACTTTCTCTTTGCACAAGAGTGTATTCGATCATTTTAACAGTATAAAGTCAGAATCAGCTTTATTGGCCAGGTGTGTCGGACACAAGAGGAATTTGACTTTGGTACAGCGGCTCTCAATGTGTAAATACATGTCAAATTCATAAAACATACCACAATTAGCTGTATAAAAATGGAACAATCTTTTAAATAAAGACAACTAGGAATGTAACGATATTTGTAATTTCTTGATATTGCAATAAAAAAAATGTCTCGATATGGTTGTGGGACAATAACGGGATCTACATGGTTTTTTTCATTTGTATAACTGTGTGCTAGACAAGACATGGCAGACATGTCATCGTTGGCTTTTACAGCTGTTGTGTGGCAGAGTTTCAATTTTCATGTTTCAATAAATAAGCAAACAGTTTGCAAATGCTGCCAGATGAAAGCAGCACTAGCCCCGTTTAGGACTGAGACAGTCCTGGGTACATCCCAAAAAAACGGGACATGACTGTCTGCGACACTTTAATGGTATTGGGCAAACAAACCAGACACACACACACACACACACACTCAAAACCCAGCACTTAGTAACCCTTAAAGTCTTTTCTTTTGAACACGTAGACCAGGATGAAACACCTCCAGTAAAGCACAAAGCTCCCCTTTATGTGGGTTGTGCTAGTCTGGCATCTTCTTCCCCTCATTCTGGTGTGCCAAGCAGCAGTTTGCTCACTAGTGCCCACAGTGGGTGGGGGTACCTGTGGGGGTCTTTTTATCATGGTAATATTATTACATTAATTTTTGGCATCATTACATCCCTGCATAACACTACTTTCTTGAAAGTGGAACCAGTGTGCATAGCCTCCTTTGCTGTGTGCCAGACCAAACTGCCTTGTAAAAAAACAGCGGTTAGGCAGTGCAGCAGCCTGAATGACAGGTATTGTTGACAGTTACCTGTCAAGCACATGGAGTGTTGCTCTCAAGTCACAGTGTGATCACTGTCATTTGCAATGCTGAACAGGTTTATGTAAGGTTTTGTAGGTAAACCAAGCCGACTGCTGTCAAGAGCTCAAACTGTTGTAAGGCCACTCTGATGCAATCATCTCTCCAAGAAAGAGCTACCAGAGGAAATAAAGAACAAGGAATCCAGATAGGCTTCAAAACAGATTAAAAGAAAATGTGGCACTATCCACAAAACTGCAGTAAGTATATCACATCTATTCATTTTTTTCCCCAGTTGCATCACATGCCTGGAAATCACTGAAATCCAACAGGCAGGAAGCAACAGATTTCATTTGCATTGTGACTCTACCTCAACAATCCCTGCTCCCAAAGTAGGTCAGCACGAATCGGCGCCTCTGAAAATAATAAAAGGTGAGCCCCTCATTCTCTCAGGGGTGAATGCTCCGCTTTCATGCAACTCAGATGCCTCCACTGCGAAATATGCCATATCAGCATTCTCCAAAACTGCAGGCATTATATTTGGGTATATTAAGGGACAACATTGCAATCAGTATGTGAAGGTGCTCAGCAGCCACTGTAAAATTTTAACAAGACAATAGCCAATAATCACATACACAGTGTAAATATGCACTGTTGTTAGAAGGCGCTGGAGCTGAAATTGTAAGGATGTTAGTGTGTGACGGGGGCTGCTCCGAAGACTGAGTGCGCTGCTACAGCCTCATCCTTTTTCATCAGTGTTTTCCCAACCCGAAAAGTGAGTTGGAAAACACAGTCTATTCCTTTGGGGGTGTGTAGCTTTGAGCAAAGTGCACTTCATCTACAAGAGTAAGTCAGAGCACTGTATATCACCTCAGCACAGACACACTGTCCTCACACACAAACACACACTATTACACGACAGTATACCCTCCCATACTCCCAGATTCATACACAAATGAGCCATACTCTTCCTCGCTTTGCCTCCCATTCTCACACATGGACACGCCCTCTGTCAGTACATGCAATGTCCAGAGACTGAGCCTCATGCACAGTTAATGTCTCTGCTGTCCAGATGATTAACGTTACCTGATTCACATTCCCAAACGTTGTCCAAATTCCACTCTCCTCCTGCTCCACCTTCTGTATTGAGCTTACTCCTGGGATTCAGGTAAAAATAGCTGCTCCACCCTGTTCTTCTCTGCTGTCACACAAACCGCCATGGGATATCAGACCTGGGCAAAATTGATTTGATTGAGAGAAAGGCTTCCACAGCTCATAAAATAATGCACTAGGTATCACTGAAATTTCAAAGTGTGCATACATTAAAGTCTTAACTTTTCATCATTAACATGAGCTATGCCAAACATAGGGAAAATTTTATATTCAAAATGCACCTGACTCATAATAATATTAGCTTTTTGCTGCTACAAAGGGACAGAATGTGAATTTCACCATGTACTTTAGTTCAAGATTATGAGGGCTCCAATTTATGTTTTTAAAAAATTCTGACAAATTACGTTAGCTCTCGTTTGTTTCTTCAAGAAGTTAGTCCTAGCACATGATATGCATATTTTTCTGTGAGCAAGAAAAAGAGTTTAGGCCTAGTTAATCTGAAAAATGCCAAGACATTTATGTTTGACACTAAGCAGCTTTACACTGTACTGTAGCTTTTTGCTCTCAAGGTTTACAGCAGGTTCACATTTTTTACAAGACTGTTATGAAACAATGCTCACATGCCCCTATGCCCATGTTTTTCCTGCCTAGTCCTGGAGAGATTCCTCCCCAAAATGATTCTAACGAAGGACAAGTGATAAACTGCAAAAATGCTTTTGTGAGTTCATCCAAAACTAATATGCAGCTCTCGCAGTCTGAACTAGAAAGCTGAAGTGTTTACTATCTAAACATCGAGTCATTTTGGGATAAAATTCCGTGTTTGAGCTGCTGTTTTACACTGTAGCTCAGCAAGAAAACATCAAGGCCATACACCAACTCTACAAGTCTGCAAAGAATCATCACTTTGCATATCAGCCAGTCTGGCAGACTTAGGTGTTGTAATGAAAAGAGACTTTGGGTGCGACAAATGACCATTTTGATCCCGTGTCATAGCTGATGCAGACCGAAGCCATATATACAATGTGTACAGAAAGTATTCAGACCCCCTTAAATTTTTCACTCTTTGTTATATTGCAGCCATATGCTAAAATCATTTAAGTTCATTTTTTTCCTCATTAATGTACACACAGCACCCCATATTGACAGAAAAACACAGAATGTTTGACATTTTTGCAGATTTATTAAAAAAGAAAAACTGAAATATCACATGGTCATAAGTATTCAGACCCTTTGCTGTGACACTCATATATTTAACTTAGGCTCTGTCCATTTCATCTGATCATCCCTGAGATGGTTCTACACCTTCATTTGAGTCCAGCTGTGTTTGATTATACTGATT
>NW_018127993.1:1807338-1824415 GCF_001952655.1 Monopterus albus
AGCAAAGGGTCTGAATACTTATGACCATGTGATATTTCAGTTTTTCTTTTTTAATAAAACTGCAAAAATGTCAAATTCTGTGTTTTTCTGTCAATATGGGGTGCTGTGTGTACATTAATGAGGGAAAAATGAACTTAAATGATTTTAGCATATGGCTGCAATATAACAAAGAGTGAAAAATTTAAGGGGGTCTGAATACTTTCCGTACCCACTGTATGGACATGTGAGTGCTGTTTTAAACAGGCCTGGAGAGCTGGTCCATCTCTTAACACTGCCTTCATACATATAGTTAAGATTCCCTAAAACAGGCCCTGGCCTCCAGGTTGAGCTGTCAGTTTATTTAGCTGTGACACTAACGGGCAAATCAGACCAGTGTGCTGAGAGCTCCCAAAGCTCCACTGAGCTGCAGACGATTGGGTTGACTGTCAGATTCTCTGTGGCATCTGCAGTACAAGCACGCATAATGGATAGCAGGGTTTTAACTTAGAATAGAAACTTCTAAGGAATTGACACGTAATAAGATTCGAGGCATCTACTTGTTAACATGTTAGCCCTAAGCTCCTGATAAGGTGATGTATATCGAAGCTATTTCCTTTGAGTTTTTTGGATTTCAAAGAACACAGACAGAATTTACCTTTTGACAAGTGATGCAAAACAGCTTTGGAAATGCTCCCAGAATCCTTGGTTGCCATGTCAGTGACAGGACTGGATGTGAAGCTGTTGCCCGTGGCCAGAATGCACACATTAGGAGTGAGTGGAAGCTCTCCAGCAAGGCATATCTCTTTATGTAACGCAACAGCATCTGCTGAAGGCATTGACATAATCCCAAAACGAAGCCTTCCAGTCAGCATGCCAACAAGTCTGCAGACCAGGGAAGTGAAATAAGAGTTTGCAACAACCAGACAAACAAGGAAAGAAAGAAAAGTAATTGTTTGCTAAAAGCTGATAGTTCAGAAGTTCAGTAGAGATGGTGTTCACTGACATTACATGCTTAATCTGCTTAGTTTCCCACACTGCAGGCTAAAAATAGAACTTAGCCATAAGTCGTAGACTGATGCAAACTTTATCTCATATTTACAATGAGGCTATCCTGAATCTTGTATACCAAACAGGGCTAAAACCAGCTGAAACACAACAGCCCAAATGTTTCACTGCGTAGCATTTACAGATTGAGGGTAAGAGCAAACGCATGAAAAAACAAAAAAGGGAAAAACTTAATTGAGCCTGTTAGTGAAATCTGGGATAGCAGTAGTTCAAGACTCAAGCAACTGAGGATTTGAATAACAGACAGATTTCCACACAAATCTGCAAAGTCGTGCGAAGCCCCGCATGAGGCTTCCTACCGTGGGAAAATCACATAAATGCAAAACTTACTGAAAGGTCTTGATCATGTTGGAGCGGTTTTCTCAGATCTCAATTGATGTGGGAGATAGGTCATGTCATGCTTCTGGGTGTTTGCAAGTTATACATGAAATTATGAAAGGAAAACAACTAAGTTTGGCTTATTATCTTCTCCTTTGCAGGAGTGGATAGTGTCCTGTCAGCTGTGTTGTGTGCATGTGGGCATGTTGCCACTCTCCAATCAACGTTGATTGAGTCCAGGTGCGAGTTTGTCCTTCCAAGTGCTACAGAGCTGAATAGATACCAGTTCACCCACCATTTGTTCGCGCTCACAACAAAACTCTTGAATTACTGCGTGTTTTACCCAACTGGTGGCAGATTCACAATGCAGCAGAAGGGCGCTGTATTTGCACAGTACATTGTGTGTCCTGCAATGTCCTTTAGCAGCGATTGTTACACCCTGTTGCCCTTGTATCATGTGGCAGCATTCATTACACTGTGTGCCTGGCTGCAGTAGTGTCACCCAGAAACATTCCTGCATGTGATTATGCTTCATGGAACAAATGATTCTCATGGTTTCCTATGAACCTGTCCTAGTAGTAAATACCACTAAATCTGAATCAGCACTGATTAATAAAAAAAAAAAAACACTTCTTGGAACAAGCATGTGCCCAGAAGTTCTCGAAAGGATTAAACATTAAATGCTTGCTTTAAATTACTCCAATTAAAAAATAAGATGATTCTAACCCATGTGATACAGTTGCACCTCATCTAACATGACAAACCAGTTGCCACATTTAAATGTAAGAGTTCATGAATTGTGAAGTCTTCTTACAAACTCCACACTTTGTCCTGCAACTTATTGCCCTGTCTCTCTTTAACAAGAAGCAGGCGTGCTTAAATGGAAGAACAGTTCTGTCCTTCACACTGTCTGATTTGCTTAGGAAAGGCGCTCACGTCTAATGCTAATCTGAACGACAGCAGTGGAAATCTTGGCTCAGTTTCAGAGGCTAGATTGGGCCTGGCCCAGTGACCTTCTCTGAGAGAACATGGAAAGTTTGCCGGCTCAATATGTCACAGCCAGCATGAGCTTTGAGAACAAGAAAGGAGAGATTAAACGGGTTCGATCCGTGGCTGGCTTTGGTAGCTGTCAGGAGCGGTGCAGTCCTGGTTGTACTATGAGATTATTGGAAATTGTATCAGGCTGGAACTTTTTCATCATGGACGCATCCAAATTAAGAGAGCAGAGAATAAAAGAAAATGAATAAGAGACTATCTCCAATTGACAAAATATTTCACTTCTAATTGTAAAGGTTTTTGCCTCTCACTTTCAGAAGAAAGCAGTTCAGTTCACTATGTATATCAGCAGCCAACAATGCAGCCAGCCCAGCATTATAAGAAATGGCAACACTATCATTTTGGGAGGAGCCAGACTTCAGAAATTCCCTGTCAGGCATCCCGATGGAGGAGAGCAGTGTCTGTTCACTGAAAAATCCCTGCTTCACTGACATAAACAACTGATAATTCAAAAACTGGACATTTCTTAAAGCATAATTATAGCAAGTGAAGTAAGTTTAAAGCAAATTAGCCTCACAGGAAGCTGAAACAAAGTGTTAAAACAGGGTTAATTGAATTGTAAGCCTTGTCACAGAAGATTACCAACTCCAAGAAACACCACTTTAATTGCATTATTACCATGTGGATTAAGGCATTGGGTATTTTTGCTCAGTAATTATATCCTGACTGTCCATGCATTTTAATGCACTTTAGTCAGGACGATTTGGGCTGAAATTCTTGACAGCCCAAGCAAGTTCCATTACAAAGTTTATCTCCAATGTTTTGGGACAACACTGGATATTCCAGCTGTAATAATGCCTACAAAATAAGATTAACAGCATATTTTGGTGATAACAAGTAATTCATTTGACAGGACATCACCTTAAGCTGCTGTTCAGAGACAATACACTGTGGCCATGTTTCCTTTTTCAAATTGTATGTCAGCCATAGAACCATATTAAGCCTCTGTTCTTTATTTCACTGGTGTCATATTAGAAATAATGTATTGATGTTAGCTATGATATTGACAGCAATGCTGGTTAAAGCTACAGTATGTATGTTCACTTTGGTGATCCCCTGACTTCTCCTCTAGTGCCATCAGCAGTAATTTGTCCATTATTTCAGTTTATGACCCACTACCTGCAAAACTAATGATGTTCTCAAAACCCACAGCTGTACTTTGTGCTTTTTTTGCTAACAAATGTTAGCATTGCTAAACTAAGATGAAGAATATTATACCAATCCACATCAGCATGTAGCTCATGGCACTGCTGTGCTGGCGTACAGCTTCACAGAGCTGTAGACTCTGTCATGCACAAACTCTGCTGCTGCACAAATCTTGTTTTGCTGCTGTTGTGTCTGGTGAAGATTATTATTTTTCAAGATGGACAGTTTTCAGAGAAGCTGAGGTATTTAAATGTTGTGATAATGTCACTGAAGGTGCAACTGTGCTTTGAAAGGATAAGAAGCACAAACGGCATCAAGCCTCTTCTTCTGATACTTTATTGATCTCCTGCTGCTATCCTCTCTCCACACTCCATATGTTGGTCACTTCACAAGAACTGAACAGCAGCAGCCACTTTGGAGCTGCCGGGAATTCTGTCTGGTACACACAGGCACTACAGGGCATAGGTTTCCAGACAATGGAATTTGATCATGGCCCTCCAAATAAGCAGCGGTCTCCCTACTTTCTCCTACCGGTACTTCTCACAGTCATGATTTCAACAGCCAGGGAACCCAGGACTGTTACAGAATAACATTAGCCTAATGGATGGGAGTGCAGGACGGCAGGAATGAATGATTGCATTACAGTGTCATTTCCCGCAGACTGTACATTCACATAAATAGTGCAAACAAACAATAACTGTCCATGTGGCCATTCTACTGTGTTGTGATGGCTTGCTGTGTGATACATGGGTTCAAGCTGGGGTCTGAGAGAAGGGAGAGATGCTCTCATGTGCCCTTGTGTTGGAGTGAGTCGGGTGGGTGGGGGCTAAGTAGCTGGGAACTGGATTTAGGCACAACTGCACGATCCGCCAGGGCCACTCTGCAAAAAATACAAGGAGCAGATAAGAGAGAGTGGGAGAGGGCACTCAGCTTTTCTCTCTTTCCAAGCCATCTTGTCAAGAATGCTTGAATGGAGCCATTATAAAGCCCACATCCAACTAGTATGGGACATAAATAAAAAACTAGATGGCTAGCCTTACATTTTCCAAAGCTGCGTTTTCCAAAGTGGGGGTTGAGACCCCGACAAGTGGTCGCAAGGTTAATTTAAGTGGTGGAGAGATGACTTCTGGGATGTACTATAGGAAATATTACAGCTTGCAACATAAAACATTTTTTGTTTGTTCCTGAGAAATAATGTTTCGTCTTCAGGCCTCTAAAAATTATTAACATTAGTAAAAGTGTGGGATGAAGGAATAATTCCTTGAACAAACTGCTCACAGCCCAGGCCTGGCTTTATTTTAAAAGATTCACCAGCAAAAAAATGTTAGGATCACTGATCTATGGCAATATGTGATGGGAAAAGATGTAGGAGCTGTTTCCTTCTGCGTATACTGCAGCTTAAGTCATTTTGTAATTCAGGTCTCATGCTTTTTATTTGCAGTGATGTTCTTAATCCTGTTTGTAACAGACTGTAAATGACCTCTTTGTATGAAGGAAATAAGCATATTTGATATGTAAGTATTTTGAATTAAGTCATTAAGTACTTAAGTCATGGCAATTTTGCTAATTGTTATTGATGCTAGTCCATGATTTCCAAATAATTGCCAATGATATGCTGCTCACATCATCACATTTACGTGTTGCTCTCTACATCGGCTCATTAGCGGCGCGGCGCCGTGACACCGGGCCTGTCAGGATCCTTTCTCACCACCTGCGCTCCCAGAGTATGGGAGCGAGGGGACTGAGCGCCTGCAGGGTGCCATCACAGCTTTGGCCCATAGAGTGCCGTCTCAGCCTTGTCACGTTGTGTCAGTCCCACATCGTCTCGTTCCCTCTCTCCATCTTCCTTTCTTTGGTCAGGTGATGTGCACAGAAAAAGCCTGGCCGTCTGCATCGGGAGCCCTAACGCTCTCTGTCAGCTGGCTGTCCCTGCGGTCACAATAGAGATTCATCTTTCTACTGACGTTCCCTCTGTGCGGCAGATAGCTGCAACCCCCAACAGTCTTAAAGGCCTGCAATGGCCTTGAGGCACAGAAAGCAGGTAAGCATAAGCGCATCCACAGATAAGTTAGTAAATAATCCAAAGGCCAAATTTCCAAATGATTGCCTTCTGGATCTGATTCCTCTGCTAATCCATCAATATGAACACACACTGCAGACACCAAAACACTGGAATCTTTAGGTTTCCCTTTTTTGTTGTTCTAATTAATACGTCTTGGGCACACTCGAGGTAATTAACATTGTTTTTTGCTGGCAACACACAGCAGATGGTGATTGGAAATACAGGGATGAGTCGCTCAATCAACCACCATTTGTCTGTAGCCATTAATTATCTAGCGAAGAATTCATTCATTCCCCAAAGTTGATAGTTTGGGGGGGAAGAAGAATACTGTCCTTCTGTTCCTCATTACTCTTTAACAGCAGAAACTGCTGAAACTAGAGTGCTGGATAGGGAGACTGTGATTTTAATAGCATTGTCATTATCTTCTCCCATAAGGTGGCATACGATAGAAGGCTTGTGGGAAAAAATGGCTGCAACAAAGTTCTGCTCTGATTCATCACAGAGCACTTTCAGAGATGATAGGGACAAAATGCAGTTTCATTCAAGATGATGGGTCCAGAAACTGCTGCAGAAAATGTTTCTTTTGATCAAATGAGAGCCAGTGGGTTATGTGATCACTGCAAGAGAACACCAGACCATGTGACTTAACTAAGCATCCCCAGTTTTTACATGTGATCTGACTGCAACAACAGACACGTGCCTTTAGCTACTGCAGTCATGATGTCACGATATTTCAACCCAGAGGATTAGTTTCTTCTTGCAGTTCTGGTCTTTTTAGTTTATCTGAGCACTCAGAGTCCCAACTTCTGCCTGGCAACAGATTAGCTTATTATTTCACAATACGTTTATATAAAATCTAAAAAATAAAAGGCTACAAGAGGGACAGAGAGAAAGACAACGTGAAGAGGAATTTGGGGTATTGAGCAAAGAGAAACCTGGAGGCAAGAACCCAGCGACACAGCATCACGTCCTTGCATCACTTCTTTGATGTTATTTTGCCAACATTGCTCCTTAATCCTCCATCTTTGGCACAAAATAATCTTGGTTTTATTCTCGCTGCCAGTCTTGTACTCAGAGATAATCAGTGTCACCTAACATTAATTATTGCAATACAACCACAGATAAGTGTTGTTGCTGTTCTCAGTCTGTACAGGAGGGAAATTTGTACTCCTGATTCATTTTGTGCAAGGCTGAGAATAATAATAAAAAAGAGTTCTTGATGGTAAATTGCTGGTAGGATTGCTTATGTTCCACCCCACAGGCTTTAATTACCCACTCTCAGGTGCTATAATCTTATTATCAAACACTGCTTTTTCCACACCCTGGTTACATGATACTGAGAGAGATGAGAGCATGAGAAAATGTAGTAGAAAGATTATATCCTTACAATAGAGCTGCCAACATTTTTGCAGGGTTTCAGTTTCAAGTTGCTCTCTGCTGCTTGGCCACCAAAACACAAAACCATTTACAAATTCTTGTCACATTGCTGCAAACAAAGGCTGAAGAGTCTGTGTTATTTTCAGGATTTCAACAGCATCTGAAACAGCAGCCACAGCTAGGTGCCAAATAAAATACAGAGCTACACAACTCAGTGTTTGTCCCACAGACAGCCCAGCCCCATCAAACCCCATTATCTCCAAGGCTACCACTTACTTCCAACTGAAGTAGAGATAGCTGCTTATCTATTAGTTAATAATAAAGAAGACACACAACAGATAAAAAGGGGGAAAAAAGCCATCCTATCGTGATGGAAAGAGAGAGGTGGGAGAAGAAAAGCTGACAGGGAGCAGAGAGATTTCCAGGGACAGTTTCATTCTGTGGAAAGGGCAAGCAGACGGAGACCTCCCGCTGTAATGCAGCAGCCAAGCCGAAATGAAAGCCAGTCACTCTCTTCTCTGGGGCTAAACAGCAGCCTTAATAAAAACCACAATCAGACCCCCAACCTTAAAGTTTAATGTACATTCTTCCCATATTTCTCTTTGCACCAGTAAAAGGAGGAAAAAGGACACAGTGGAAGTTCCCAGTGTGATCCCAGCTATCAGGCTAATACAGTATATGTGAGTTAAAGAAAAAAAAAAGGGGGGAGGGACATAATGAAGCCCCGTCATTGATTATCAAGCACACCATCAACTCACTTTGGCTCTCCGTCGTGTTAATGAAATTGTTCCCCCCAACTTTTTAATTAACTTGCAGACTCATGGTGTGGAGTCAAGTTGTGGACACAGACAAAGACTACTACAGTCTTCTCTCCCAGGTGATATGAATATCAAAGAGGGGAAGTTGTTCTGAATTAAGCAGCGTTTCTTTATTAGCAGAGAAACTTCAGAGAGAGACAGATGTGCTGAGGACGGGCTTGTGTCACTCCTCCTGCATCTGTCAGCTTTCATTCAACACTTTGATATATAAGTGCAGGAGGGCTGGTGAATTTATTGTGAATCCACATTTGCATTAAGCATTGTTTTCATAAGTTTTAAGCCTTCCTTTTAAAACCTTCAAGGGTGCCTCCTTGATAGTAATCAGAGTGAGCACAAATTATAATCATTCCACAGTGCTGAGTGAAAGTGGTACAAGAGTGCCTGATGAAGGGACATTAATCACAAGGAAAGGAAGATAATAGAGAAGCCACTAAAAGAAAGAAAGGGTTTTATTTTTTCCAGACACATTTCTCTTTATTGGCATGGTGAGGCGGATGAGAATTGCACATAAAAAATAAAATCCACAAGAAAGTCGTACAATAGGTAGAACCACAAAGGCATTGGTAAGGACTTGGCAGAAGGCAACGTGGAGAGGACACAAACAGGTATCAACCCACAGAGACCACCCTCCCCCCCAAACTCACACACATCCACTTCCAGAAACACACACATACCTGCCTAAAATCACACACATACATTTTCTCATACACATATTGTCCTTCCAAAAGAAACATGACTACCCAACAAACGTTTAAGCAGTGGCAAAGTCCCCAACAGGTCACATTATTAAAACATCCGCCACAGTTGAAATTTGAACCAGAAGGTGTTATAATATATTGCTAGTCTAGGCAATTTACAAAGCATTTTTATTACAATTAAAGCCACATCTATCAAATGGGACACAACACCATTACCCAAACGCTATAGAGACAGCAAAAAACTTAAAGCAATGTCTTGAAACACAGGTAAAGGGCTTTTTAATCCTCCCCTCAACTAGTTTTTCCCTCTTTGCGTCATAAAAATTTGCTGTTTCTTGTCTCCCCAGTCAGATTCCATGAAAGGAAGCCTGTGATCAGCTAAGCTTTCATACAAAAGGTTTTTCCTTCCTGTGATGGAAGCTGGTTCTCTCATTACTTGGCTCGCGCTAGAAACGGGATATTAATTGAACCAGAAACCGCAAGGTTACCTTTAATGTCATGTTGACGACACTGTGATATCTGGACTGTGAGTGGGGCTGGTGGGTGGAGGGGGCTGGGTGGTGATGGAGAGTGGTGCAGCATGCGATACACTGTTGAGTAGTTTTCTCTAGGCTTATAGAATGTCACTTAAAATCTGCCAGTTAAGACGGCGGAGAGGCAGATATCTAATGCGGTGTACACTTTACCGGCTGCCATCCTGTAATAGCCATGCACTACACAACATACAGTTTCAACTCGACACATTTTACACACAGAGTGGAGTTAAGATTCAGTCACGTTAGCACAGATGTCACAAGGTAATGCGTGCATTACAATCACATAGACTCGGTTACATTTTAAAGGGAAGAGCAGGGGGACATTCAAGTGTTTACCGCACACTGTGATGACATGACAAGATAGAAGAATGGCGTCTTCCTGCCTACTAGCGACTGGGTAATGGGTCAAGTCCAAAAATCACATGACAATAGAAGCCAAAATACAATTTTGAAAAATAATTTATTGCTTTTTATATAATATAAACATTGTACATCAAATACAAGAGCTTTAAAAATTTCAGGAAAAGGAAAGTGTGAACTTCAGTTTGGCATTCACATAATCAAGCGTGAGTGGAGCGATGACAAGTGTTTTCAGTGGTACAACAAAATTCCTGCAAAATCATTTTATTGCTTCATGTTCTTCTGTGTGGAAAGAAAAACCCAGCGAAGTGCTGCGGACGTGAGCGACGGCAAGCACTAAAAAAAAAAGAGGGGCTGACCGCTGGAGTGATTAGCTCAATGTTCTGATTGTTTCGAAAGGCATAGAAGGTAATATTATTCCCACCAAACCATTTATTGTACACCCTGTCTAGTGATTGCAAGTTAAATAACACAAATTGAACGACAACATAAATAGCACATACATTTTATGAGGTACGCCGAGTAAGAATGGAGCCCATAAATATTCTTGATTCAAATATCAAAATAAATAGATAAATATGTCTTTGTACTGATTGAAAAGATTTGAATGCAGTGTTCTTTCTCACTGAAGGTAATCAAAACAACAACCAGGCCAATGAAACCAAACCAAGTGTGTGTGTGTGTGTGTGTGTGTGTGTGTATATACACATGATCTTAGTCCATTTAAACAGTCCTGCAATTCAGAAATAATTAATAAAAACTGGTGTGCCTTTTTTCCACAATCATGAAAAACACATTAAAAACACATTTTACACTGGTTGTATAAGCAAAAATGCTGATTGAGAAACTTTATAAACAGAGAAAACTATACATGGTTGACTGTTTTTTCCCCCCACAACAAAATAACTTAAAAAAGGACGTTTGTTTGCGTGCTCCCTCAAAATGAGCAATCTGATGCATCTTTTTTCTTTTTTTTTTTACAATCATATAATGTCTTCTAAACATCATGTTGGTGTACAATATGTTTTACATTATTGTAATTACTACAGATCAACATTCTGAATTAAGAACTGTTCTCCTCATTTTTAAAAAAGGCTGCATTTTACAGTGCATAGCTGTAACAAATAAAGAATTTTATCTGATATGTACATAAAATAAAAATATTCTTTTTTATAGTATCTGTAAATACACAGCTACATTTCTCCTTAAAATGTAGACAACAATGATATCTTGAGAATTTTACATCCCTATACTTGTTTAGGGAGGTATGTTACTTGTACTGTATGTAACACAAAGTCCAAACACTAGATTTAAAAGACTGAAAAATCAACAGGACAAAAAGAAAATCTGGCTGAACAAGCCGCATGTTTTCACCCCCAAAGAATTGTGGGCATTGTAGTGCTTCTAGAAAACAAAATAGTAAAGTTTTTTTTTCCTTTCTTTCATTGATGGTTGTACAGCAGAAGAGTGCACCAGGTTCTGAGGGTTCACTGGCTTTCCCAGAATGCAATGTCTTTTCCCAGCTCTTCAGCAGCTATGTTAATGTAAACTTTTATTTTTGATATATAATCATTTATATTGATATAGGTCTATGTCTCTATATCTACAGTTATTTTTATATACTCTCTGAGAGAGTGTAAAACTTCTGGTAGTCTCGTCGTCAAAGGAGCGAGAAACATCAGTGAGGTATCAGAAGTCCCTCTTTGCATCAGATGGCAGGTGCCACTGACACTGGTTACCTTCTCAGGCTGCGCTGGGCCTCCATCAGCAAGCTGTCAAAATCCATGGAGTCATACTTGCTTTTTGTGGAGGCTGGATCAAAGTCATCCGAATGGGAGTCTGAAAGGGGTAAGTAGGGTTGTGGTTAGGGTTGAGCAGAGCGGGGCTCTGTGAAAATGCACGTACTGCAGAAGAAGACGTTCACCTTTGTTTTTGCAGAAGACTTTATGGTCAGGGCTGACAGAACAAGCTGCCCTTACACAATTACTGCTTGGTCATGTGGAGCTCCAATGTTAATCTGGTACTTACTCTTCTACTACGCTTTCGCATTTGTTCCAAAAAGAAGGAAATGATTTGCTCCCTGCCTTTTAAGTCAGCAAGTGTAGTGTTGTCAACTTCAGGGACAAGCAGGGTAATGCATAACAGTATGCCCTTAGTCAGTCAGTTAACTACTTTCAAAGAATTCAGATAGTTACAGATAGAAAAAAAAAGTCTTTTTTTATATGGAGGCCAAAGATGTAAAAGCAGCTCCTCTGTCTGTCTGTCGCTCACATCCTATTTTTCCTGATCAACCTGATAACACAGTAGTAGAGCAGAGCAGAGCATCTTATCTCCGCCGACAGACAGCTTTACAAATGGGGCTCCCAAAGGGCCCAGCAGCACACTCCAAGAGCTTTGAGAAATGGCAGTGACCATGGTAGCTAGGAGACGCCGTCGTGACCTAATGCGATGGCCGAGGGCTGGATTGTGTCACATTGCGCACCTTGAGGGATGAAAAATACCCCGGTGCTCTACTTAAAACTAATGGCCAGGGTCTCTCAAAACAAAAAAAGAAGTGAGGGTCTATCAATCTCTCAATCTCGAGGAGAGTGGGAGAGGTTTGGATACTGCTCTATTACAAAAGTCTCCCTTCTCTCAGCCTCTTCATCCTGTGCTATCAGTCTGTTTCTGACAAAGTGGTAGTTGAATGAAGGCCCTTCCATTTCAGTAGACGATCTTTGCATAACATCTGTTCTCAAGGGTTAGCAACTGTTAGCTAATCCTTCACAACATTAGCAAATGTTACTGTCTTAGCAACTTCTCATCATGTCCTCTCTTAAAGAGCCAATGGATTCAGGCATGTGCATTGAAAATGTATAGTAATTGCTTCCACTTGCAGCTGAGCACACATTCCTGAATTGGTAAAAACATGTCAGTGGAAAACTGGCCGCAAGAGTCAATATCTGTCTTACGTGTCATCATTAAATGAAGGAGATGGCCTTTTGCGTCTGTGCAACTTCTCTCACTTAAGTTTAAATATGGCTGCCCAATTATCACCACCTTTATCATTACCCAGCTACACATGAATCTCTTTTTTCCCCCCATATGTCAAGAATGGGGCTATCATGCCAGAGGAAAATATCTCGATTTCACTGGCAACGTGCATTACTTGTCATCAGTCAGTGTTCAGCTGCAACCACTTACTTATACTGTTATAGAAGCTATAAACATAAATATGTCCACATTCACTTCACTTACATAGATGAATTCTGCTACACTGCAGTCTGTCACCCCCAGACTCCCAGCATAGGCAATAGGTATACTCCCACATGGCCCCTCCCTCTCTGTAAATGACTGGCCCCTACATGCCACATCAAGGCTCTACCTCGTTTCAATGCCACAACAGCCGGCAACAGAAGAAGGGACTTAACCTTGCACCCACATCCTCTTCCTCACCTCATCTCTTTTCTTGTCTTTGTTCCAACATGTCTTTATCCTTGTAATTTCATCTGTACCCCTCCATATAAAGTGACTCCCCCACACACACACACAGTATATCTAACAGCATATGAAAACACACTGTGGACACAGCTGCTCACATACATTTAGTACTATCTTTTTCCATTATGTCTTGCTGTTCATATCAACAAATAGAACCGAGCATCCCATGTCCACATAAGTAATGACGTCCTTCCAGCTATACAAATACACCCCGTGACTGCAGGAGGCTGATGAAGAGAACAACAAAGCTGCACTTACCCAAGTCTGTGTAATGTGATTTGCAGAACTGCTTTTGTCCGCCAAAGCACAGCTCGAACTGAGGCTCGTTTGACCTGTGTAAGGTGTGTCCGTTCTCAAGGGCGGCAAAGGCGTCACAAGTGTAGCGGTATGTGATGAAGCCGAAATTGTCCCTGGTCAAGAACAGAAAATGATACGTCAGAGTGTTGCTGTGGGGGAACAATAACTGAACAGGGGAGCTTGTCCTAGATGACGATCACACTATTTATATGCAAAATATAATCAATAAGAGTGTATCTTTGGGGCTCTGTAGGCGCAGAAGTGGATGAATCACGAGACACACCGAGACTGTAAAAGCTCTGCCTTTGTCTTAGATATTAAAGACTGTCACATGAAATCCAGAGATGATGAATGCTCAAATAAATGTCTGCCATCGCCCTACGCTAATACCAGACTACCATACAGATGCACACATGCATGTACAGAAAGTCCTGGGGTCTTACCCGTCGTCTCTCGAGCTCACTGCACATTCTTCAATTTCGCCAAAGACTTCAAAGCGGCACTTCAACTCAGGCCAGGTGCAATCAGACCTCAGTCGCCCCACGTACACCACCCGTCTCTCCTCCTGCTTGTTAAGAGAGAAGACAGAGCAGAGGAATGAGATTAAAAGAGGTAGTCTGTTTTCCCTTAACCCCTCTCTTTCTTCACCATGTTCTAATGAATTGGTCTTGATCACTTGTGTGGATACCGACTTTGGGCCCCTGTTTTGTCCCTCTTCTCTGTCTGTTTCTTGTGTTCCTCTGTGATTGGTTCAGCTTGCTTCCTCTTATCTGATAGAGTTGCAGTTTGGAAGCACTTTCAATCTGCCTTGGCACTACAATTCCTCTTTCTCTCTGCAACTCTTCAACCAGAGGCAGAGTGATTTTTATCAAATGATGCCATGTCTTAAGCTCGGGGCTGCTGCTTCTTCTTTCTAAAAATAAAGCTGTGGGGTGACTCAGCCATAGATCAGAAAAGCCTGATTCTTTCCAGCTTGGGAGTCACATTTAAAATACACAGGAGCATGCTAGGCAGGACTGTTAACTGTGAACTCTGTTAGTTTACGAATATTCATGTCCAAGAACGAGGGAGCATTCAAAGCAGCACAAATGAGCCACAGGGCAAAAAAACATGGATTTCCTCGAACCTCGGAGGACATGGGGGTCATAACAGAATAATATAGGAACAAAGTCCACCAGGCTGCAATTATAGCTTTTGATTAATTTAATTGCATCTGCTAATCATATAATACAGCATGAGCCTGGGGCAAAGTGTATTACTAGTATTATTTATTTATTCATTCATTTACTTGCATTTACGTGGCTAAGTCCATTGAGACCTTGAAACACTGAATAAGTGTAGTAGTGCCGTATAAATCACTGCCTACTGCTTAACTCAGAATTCACCTTTGCCCTGTTTGGGCTATATTGAGTAGCTGAGAAAAATACAAATTAGCTACAGATTTCTGTTTTTATGCTTTTCCCACTCTCATTAATGCTTACATACTGCTTGAGACAAAAATGTATTTGCTGAATTAGTGGTTTAGTTGCTGACAGCTGATATATAGGCAGTCTTTTCTCCATGGCACCCTGAGGGCTGTCTATGTGTGTGTAGGTGTGTAAGTGAGAGAGAGAATGAGGCGAAAACAGCGAGACAGACAGACACAAGGAGATGCTTTCACATCCCTGGCCTCCCAAACCTTTCTTGACAGCTTGAGCTTTACAGCTCATAATTGTCCGTCTCTCCATCTCCAAAATGTATGCATGCCAGGCAGTATTTGCATTGCTGCATCATTTAATATGCGCTTTGTCAACGGGTGGTAGTAGCATTAGCCCACATGAAACGTGAGTAATTTCACACAGACACAAGGAGAGCAGAGATGACAGGAGAAACAAGATATTCACTGCATCAGACTGAATGAATGGTACAAAAGAAGACCTCAAGAATCAGAGGCCATTTCCATTTTGGTCCTTTCCTCATCTTGCTCTCCTAGTTTCTACTATTTTAATGCTTTACCCCTTGTGGTGTGACTAATAAGAGTCGACAGTGTTTCCAGACGACAAAGATGTTAAATATACCAACCCGGAGATAAAGAGGAAGGGCCTGTCGCCTGAATCACTCACTTTGTATGTATCCTTTCAGCAGAGAGATGCTGAGGCACATGGTACTGGGCTTGAGGCTGTCTCATCCCAAGTAGTGTGTGTGTGTGTGTGTGTGTGTGTCTATGGAAGATTTCTGTGTGTTTGCGGGAATTTGTACATGTGCAACAGCAGTGAAGTGAGTGCATGTGGTTTTTTATCAGTGGCGACAGGAAAGACGTAACGTCAAAGTCAGAATAAAAACAGGGAGGTAGAGGAAATGAGATGGCACCTGTGTCAGCTCACTCACTATTGCTTTCTGCCTTTGCCTCTCTCTCTGCTCGGCCCTTTCAAACTCCCGGCGGTGCTCCTCCCTCTTCAGCCTCTCATGCTGGTACTCCTCATAGCTGTCATACCTGTGGGGGATAAAACACATATGACATCACTGTCCTTGCTCGTCCTGTAAGTCACCCTTCCTGTTGGTGCTTATGAAAATCAGATGCCAGCATTTGCCAAGAAGTAGTCATCTGTTTTCTCACTGATGGCTGAGAAAGGGGTTGCAAAGAAAAGGAAATGGACATGCTAATAAGATGTCTCTTCACCATCGCTATGATTACGGACCCGCAGGATAGGCCCGCGGGAGTGCCGGCGAGCGGCGCGGTCGGGGTGCTAGGCAGCTTGCAACTGTCAGCACAACTTCACATATCATTACTTTCTGCTTAGTTAGGGCTTCATCAAGAAAGAAAGTGCAACTCTCTCCCCGACCCCAGACTAGCACATGATGTTTTCGACTGATGAGTGACTCTCTGGCTTGTTGGGTGTCATTAGGCATGTGGATGCCAAATCAACTTGGAGCGCTGAGATGGCGTCTCCTTCATTCTCTCTCCTCCTGCACACTGCCAACGCTTCTCTGCATATGAGATGCTCCCCTCTGCAATGGCTATTGGAAAACTACAGAGGCACTAAGCTGACTAAGTGTCATTATACAGCTGGGAGCGTCCACTCACGAGTATGACTCTGCATCAGTAGGATTTGGGACTCTTGTCATGAGACCAATAAAACATAATCAGTTAAGCATATTCTTTCTGCCTCTCTCATTATGAGTTCTTTTAATAAACAGTTGGTCTAACCTGACATATGCAATGAAAACAAAGATTAATAACACATCAATTACAGGTTAAATAATTAATCTAAAACAATCACCTTGGCCTGCAGCTGAGAGGAGATCGAAACTGAGGGTGGGGGCTTTTGTGAGTCCTGGAATGAAAAGTGCTGGAATCCGTGTTGTGATGAGACCTGAGGGAAAAACAGAAAATGCTCAATATGAAAACATTGTTTTTACACTCACACCTAGGAATGTTGTTCATCTCAAACATGACAATAAGTGTTTTAAAACATACAATGCATAAAGTTTAGTTGCTGCAATCTGGTGACACCTTGGGTAATTTGTCCTTGGGTTTGCCAACCAAATTAAGTTCTCTGATATTTGCACTTAGATGTTGACAACTGGGTAAATTCCAGATAAAAGCATGCTCTGACCTCCAGTCCTTGCCCTAATCCAACCCATGCCCAGATAAAGTGTGCATGACTTCTGACATGATTTTTTTTACACACCTGAGCTAGTATAAATATCCACCTTTGATGCTGTAGTAGGAAATGGTCAGTACTATAGGCCCTTGTGGCCTGATTGCAGAGCTTGTGCCCCGTGCACTCCGTAACCTTGATGCTTAATTACTGAAATGTTGCTGCAGGTGACCTGAATAATGAAGGGAGAGAAGTTTGGGAAGCTCAGCGAAGCACAGGAAGGCCAGTTTGGAAAGATCAAGGA
>NW_018127993.1:1824557-1838289 GCF_001952655.1 Monopterus albus
TGTGAAACTTTAAACGGAGGAAGTTTGAGAATTATTTTTGTTCAAATTTCTTTTATCTTTCCTTGCATGAAAATAGAACAAGCTTCTTGCTCTGTCACTTTCCACTCCTTACCCATTATTTTTAGTAACCTTGTCAGTGTCAGATGCTGATCGAATGCCTTGGGACTACTGCCGCATAATTTGTGAACAGGTTGGGTGTATAAGTTGGTGAATAAGTCGGAGTAGAGCAAAGAACAAGGGCCAGAGCAGAGAAGAGTGATTCTATTGGCTCTGTGGAGTAAACTGACCTTTAAGTAATCAGGCAAACAAACCAAGTCACTGCAGTGGAGCCCGACACTGTGAGACACTCAATGAACTACTACTGACAAACTGAGTTTCCTCACATCCTCGTCGGTAACAATGCTTTGCCTCGGTTTTTCTACCAAAAAAAAACAAACAAACCCAACAGAAACCCACTTGGCTCTGATCAAAGGAATAGCATGGGAAATGTAGTTCTCACACAGTGCTATGATGATAGTCTCTTTTCAGAGGGGTTTTGAGAGTACATTCCCACAGCCTGGATTTGACTTTCATCTCTGGAGATGTAAAAAAGGAGGGTTTGCCACTCAGTAAAAACAACAGCTGCCGCTTAAAACAATAGCCCCGGCATCAAACAAAAATGGGAACAGGGAGAGAGTGAGGAGAGCGGGTGAGTGTTAGGAAGACACTCAAAAAAAAAAAACCTCCCTGCCTAGAGATGAAAACTCAGATTGTTCAAAAGTCCAGCGCCTCCGGCATCTTTCATGTTCTGGTTTCTTTTACTGTTTTTTTTTCACTGTACCATTCAACCTGTCTTTGTTCCTCATTATCAGTTCAGAGAACATGCCACCTGGTTTAATAGGCAGAAATCTGGTTAGCAAAACATCTGCAGACAATTTGGTTGGAATATATTGCACCTCCTGTTCACCTGGTAAGTCTCTTTGCCCAGTCTCTTTGACATTCAGACCAAGCAAGGCAGACACCTATGCTAAAAGTCTTCAGGGTATATCCTGTCTGACACCAGTTCTGACGACCGATCACCCCTTTTTTACACTCCTAAGCTAGACCCCCTGCCAGCTACAAGCCCTGTTTAAACTGGGTGGAGAGCAGCCAAGGTTCAGCCAAAACAAGTGGGAGGTGTGTGTGTATGTGTGTGAAAGAGAGGATTTACCAGGAGGAGGGACGTCTGTCAGGTGAACTGGAGAGGGAGCGCCTCCGGCAGTGCGACGAGAAGCTGCGAGAGTCAGAATGAGAACAAGAACGAGAGCGGGACCTGCTGCTAGTCCAGCAGAAAGGCCTGCTGGGCGAGAGGAGGAGTGAGGAAGGTGGGGACACGGAGCCTCGTGAAGGGGAGCAGCTGGATGGTGGAGAACAGGAGGGAGAGCAGGGGGGGCAGTCAAAGAGTAGGTCCAGAGGGGTGCCCTCCCAAGGACAGAAGAAGCAACTCTCACGGCCCTCGCCCAGCTCCAGCTCACCATGGAGTGGCAGGAACCCTGGATGCAGATAGCTGGAGCCAGGCGGCCTCTGGGAGTAGTAGTCATTCTCTACCTCCTCAAGGGACTGAGGGGCTGCAGCTTTGTTTGGTTTTCTTCCTGGTTCTCTCTCCTGACCACCCTGGCTATAGAGGGCTTGTAAGGGGTGGCCAAAGTGCTTATTGAGCTCTGCTCTGATCTCCTGGTCGCAGAGGAGCTTCCAGCTGGTGGAATAATAATGCTGTTGGTTCCTGTCAGTAGTGACATCTTGTGAGGGGATCTGGGTGGTTTGTGTAAGGTTTTGCTTCGCTAACCCCTGGACCCGGACAGCGTCTCCATCCACAGAGGCAAAGTCCTGCTGTTTAGCCAAAGGACCAGATGAAGCTGATGATGGAGAGCACAAAGATGAAGATGATGAGGAGGATGGTGGCATGGCTGAGTCCATACATCCGACATGCCTGTCCTCCACTGTGCCTGCAACAGGTATGGGCACAGCAGTGGCACCTGGGGTGATCATAATTTCTGATGCTGTAGTCACAGTAACAGTGGCTGTGCTGCCGTCCTTCTTAGCGCTAGCTGATGCCTGGCAATAGTCATGGTCACTGTAGCCACGGCACGCAGCCCGCTTATTGTTGCTAGTGCTGCGATGCTCCTCAAGGCCGCCCCCCACAGTGTGTTGGGTGGCAGAGTAAGGGAGGGCAGTGGACGCTTTGCTCAGCTGGGCATAAAGCTCAGTCTGTTCAGGACCCTTTCTGGTGGGGACACCGCCTAAGGCACCTGGGGCCAGGGCCAGAGTGCCGTGGCCCAACTCGCTCAGCCTGGCTCTTTTGCATGCCAAAGCCAAGGAGGAACATGAAGATAACTTGGTTTTGAGCGATGCTTTGAAAGGATTCTCTTGACTGGCTTTGTGTGGGGGCGTGGTAGGTGGTGTCAGACCTGCAGAGGAAAGAAGAGACAGAGGTTGGTGAAGAGGTTGGAGGCAATAAAATGAAAATAGTCATAATGCAAATTACCCCAAATATCCCCTTCTCCCTGCTCTCCTCACTCATCTATAACCTCCCAGGTCAGGTTCTGGACAGTGGACACAGATACATGTCTGATTAAAATATTCACTTTCGCTTGGCCTAATCCTGATCTCTGTTTTATTGAAATCTTGACAGATTAATGCAGCGCCTGGTGAAAGCTAATATTGTGGTGCTGTAATATGGATGACTTCCATTGTCTTTCCCCTCTGACCTTGGAAAGATCCCTTTTCATGAGAGAAAAGACCTTGCAGAGGACAAACGTAATGCATCTGATGAAGAAAAAAAAGCAGATGTATCACATCTCTGTCCACCTCACACAAAGTGTCTACACTGAAGAGCGGCCAATTCATCTGAATAAAGACCTTTTTCATCGGTCTGAAAGAACAATCCATAGCATGTGCTTTTGTTTGTCATGCTATGTCATGGAAGCACAGGAAGTACTGGCAGAAGGGTTGTCAGTCCCCTCTGATGTCACGTCCCTACTGCTTGCAAACCCCCACCCCCACCTCCTACAGATTTACAGTCAGACAGATGGCACTTATATGGGAAGTCCTGAGATGAGCCCTCTTTATAGCATTGTTAATGCACTGGCACAAACAGTCGCCACTCTCATTCTCTCATTCTCTCTCCTTTAATCCCCGTATTCCCCCATCTTCTCTCTTCCTGTCTGTCATCTTCCCTGGATCAATCTCTTTTTCTCCCTTTCCATCTCTCAGCACCCTTTCCTGTTTCTATCTTGAGCAAAACAAATGTGCCCACACACATACACATGCACTCCTCACTAAGAGTCTCTCAGTGGAGTCAAACTCAGGCACTTTGAAACACCTACGCTCTCCCCTCTTCTTTGCCTTTCTTATAATGCACATCACTCTTCCCCTGCTGGTGAATTGTACCAAATGACAGCTATTAGTATTAAATCCAGAGTATGCACCAGGAATACAGCTCTGCAAAGAGAGTGCAGGAGTCTGATACATAAATATGCAAGTTTCTAAAACCACTCACTGTTTGGAATGCCTGATCCAACAGCTTATCATCCTACTTATTATCTGGATGTGCCTGTAAGTAGGACTGCAAGCCCACACTCCCTTCTCCCCCCCTTTACTCCACTCTTTCTCTTCCTTCTCTCAATGCTGATATAGACATATACATGCATTATGCCAATGAAATGAGCTATGAAAAGGAGAAGACAGAGAGGAATAGGGGGTGCTACACAATGCCTGAGGAACTTCTGTTTCGCCAATGAAGCGCCATCTGTCCAAAACAATGTGTGCATGGGGTCATAAACTAGGAGCCATTAGCAATGGGTTGAAATAAATCAGAATTAGATAAATATGTGCCTCTCAGTCAAACTTGCTAGTGATGGATGATCCACAGACATAAACACCAATCACAAAGCCACTGGAGAGAAAACGATGAAGCAAGTGAGCATGACAGAAAGAAAAAGAAAGGTTTTATTTTTTTTTTCTCATCTGGCTATAAATTGCAAGGAGATCCCAGAGCAAATAACAACTTCAGGCTTAAACAGTTGATCCCCCAGTAAGTCAGGCAAATAGCAACACACAGACCAAGTCGGTGTCATGAGATACAGTAATTAAAGGCAACACGGCAGCACATGCTAAATCTATTAGCTTGACAGGCACTAGGCCTGAACAGTCAGATCCCAGGACATCTCACTGCCTGCTGTAGGCTCACTATACCTCTCTGAGAAATGTCAAGGAAACATGCAGCCAACAGTCCAAGTTGCTATTATTTCACATAATCTGGCTTGGCCCAAGATGTACAGATCTATTAATCAATCTATAATTCAATTTATCTTTCTATGAAACTGTTATTACTACAACTAGAATTCACCATAAAGGCATAAAATAATATATTATTGGCAACAGTTCATGGCTAATTCCATTACTGTGCTGTCTCCCTGCAGGTGGAGCATTGAACTGCCCTCCTGGGGAACTTCCATCTGTTACTGATAACACCAGCATAATCTCTATTGTAGTGTAATGTTACTCTAAATCTGCAAAGGACATGTAACACCGGAGCTAAAAGCTTTCACCTTCACTCACTGGGATCTATATCCATCTGTGTCATACAGCACTCACACAGACTCGAAGGCTAATCCCCAAGTAGGAAAAGGGCTCAGTATCCTGGAGCTTTCTGGACTCATGACTTTCCTGCTAATATTCAATCCTAAATTTACACAGGATTGTGGAGTCAGGTGACGGCCTTAATTTGAAAGTTGTTGTAAAAATGGATGCAGTGGGATAGAACGGGCGCCCAGATTTGGCCACAGGTCAGACTCAGCCACGTGCAGTAAAACAGAAAGAAATATTAACTGTGCTTGATGGCCCAGATCCGGAAAGCTTACAACCCAAAAGCATTAAATAACACTTTGAACAAAGTCAAAAGGACAAGGGGGTGACCTCTTCAGGTTTGAGGTGTCACATATTTCCACCCCCCAACAAGAGCTCAGTAGAAGGCGGAGGGGGCAGGCATGAGGTACGTATGAGGAGAGTTTCCTCTGCTGGTAAATGAATACTTGAGGAGGCTAAAGGGCAGTGATTTTGTTTTTACTGACCTTAAATGATTAATTTTGGGGTGGGGGTTACTGACTTAATTTTGCACAAAGAGAAAAAGAGATTTGACCCCCATTAATGCAGCTTTTGCAGTGTTTTTTTTTTCTTGTAGTTGCTTTTGCCCTATAACTTTCTTTTCATGCAGTTAATTATAACTCAGATAATGTCAGTAATCATGCTGAAAAATTCTCAAACTGACTCCACCTAGAAAACAGTCTCCTTTGGATATTTGCTCTCAGATCAGCTGACCCGATCACCTGTATGTCGAGAGACTTAAGAAACCGAGGCACCGATCATACTGGCAAAAATGAATTACACAGCAACGCCAATTAAGACACTGACATTTAATTTTCCGTTTGATGTGTAGACTAAGCAAGCTGTCAGTCAGAAAGCATTAGGATTTGATATAAGAAGAGAAAAAGCATAATAACTCCGTAGCAGGAGAAGGGAGGTGGGGGACAATGGAAGGGGTGGACTAATAAACCCTGAAGAGCTTGGAAAACCTAATCAATACTTGGGTACATCAAAATGTCCTAGTATGCTTCCACCTTGAACTTTGAACTGTGATGGAGCTATCAAGATGCTAACCCATTGCTAGCTACAAGAGGGAGGTAGAATAGTCTGTTTTAAAGAAGTGTGCTCACCTGGGGTTCCAGTAATCTCCACACTTAATGTGCGTTCAGTGGTTTTGTTCTCAAACGGTGATCCCTTGTGGTCACTGAAAGACAAAAACAAGTGCTACATGTTACTTATCAGGTGAAAGCAAGAGTCTAAAAGCTTTTGTGATCTAAGAAATGGGAATGAGTCACAAAAATGCCTCAACTTGGATTCTAGTCGATATAGTTTTCTTTGACTTTGTCTTTTGTCTGTGGTTTGTTGTTGCTTTTTTGCCTAGAATAAGGTGGAAAAACTTCTCACACTTACTTTGGAGACTCTGGGGTCAAAGGAAGTGGCAAGGTGGTTGGTTTGGCTGCAGAACACAAAGGAGCATGGGTAATTATTGATCTAGATATAACACTCATGGCAGAAGAGAACAGGTCCACATTCTGCAACAATTAACCTCAAATTGGCTCATTAAATGCAAGTATTACTACAGAAACACCCATCCCTGGTTAGAAAGCATCTTTATGGTTACTACTGTACAAAGCATGTGCTTTTTAGATTGACCCCATTTTAACAATTTATCCTCTTTAGACTGTTTACTCTGTGAGGCAGGATGAAGTGATGGTGTTTCACAGGTGTCTGGACAAAGATGTACCCCGCTCAAGACAACAAACAGATTGAAATGGGAAAAAAAAAGACAGAGAGACGAGGTCAGAAACAAAACACAAGAGTGGGTGAGCTCCTCCCTGGACAACAATCATAACTGCATGCACCAACAGCAGAGAAGGGGAAAAAAGAAGAAAGAAAGGAGAGTCAAGGAAGCTTGTGCAGTTGCCCGAGGCTCTGGCCGACTTGTGCTCCAGCTAAGGGAACGTGGCTTTAGTAGCATGACGTTAAAGAGCAGCACCTGGGCTCTGGGTCTAAATGCACATTCAGCACACTCAACTCAATCAGCCAAAGACTGGGGTCGACAGGAGTCGACTTTATGACTACAAAATGTACAGTAGCAAGACCAGCTCACCCCTTTTCCCACCCCCTCTTTTTTTTTTAATGTCTCTATTTTTAAATTTATAAGAATGCCTCTGAGACTAGTGAAAAGCATCGGCCAGCAGGCTGTTTTTTGTCATTGTTGTTTATGCCCTCAGATCGACTGTTACATTCAAATTAGAATTGGAGTTAGTTGTGAAGTCAAACTGGGAAGTGGTTAGAGCAGGAGAGGGAGAAGAGAGCAGAGATAAGGCCAGTTGGGGGGGAGGGTGCAGTCATGATTACCTAACAGTGGATGGCCCTGGTCGTCGGGGTGCTCGCTGAGTGCCTGCCTGTGCTGGTGGCCCAGCCCTTGTATGATGCAGGGAGGGGTGGGCTCTGCAATTCTAGTATTTGGGAAGAGTGGGTTTTGTGGGCCCTGTGAGAGCACCGCTGCGGGGCTGCCCATGACATGGTCATCATCATCGTCATCATCATGGTTAGCATCCTCCCCATAGTGCCATGGGCTTAACCGCCCCAGCTCTAGTCCAAAGCCCATGTCTAGCCCTGGATCCAGCTGGCTAGCCCACCTTTCTAGGTCTAAGGTGTGAAGTGCCAACAGGGGCCCTGAGTCAGGGTCTTCAGCCTGACTTACACCCTGGTTTCTAAGTTCAGTCGTTCCTCTGAACTCTTCCTCCTCCACCTCTGAAACAGCCAGGACTGGGCTCTTAGACCTCCTACTTGCTAATTTGCTCTTAGTACTGTGAAAAGGGGTGACCATAGGTGGGAGTAGGTGAGGCTGATATTGAGCAGGCCTCCGTTTGGAGGTGAGCATCTGGCTAAGTAAAGGGTGACCAGGCTTCTCCTCTCTTTTTGCAATAGTCACCCAGATATGCCTATGCGGTGCATGGCTGGCACCACTACTGTTACTACGGCCTTGCCTGCCAAAGCCCACACAAGCCTGAGTGGCGCCCGTAGCCTCTCGGCAATGCTCACAGCTGTGACTCACCTCTCGGGGAGGGAGGGAATAAGAATGCATATACCTAATGAACCTAGCAGCGGCCAGGCGGCCCACATCGCCTGGCGGCCTTCCTTCTTCACTGGACGGCACATGCTCCAGTTTGGGGCCGGCATGGCCACAGGTGGAGGTTCTGTGGCCAACAGGGACAGAAGCACCCTCGGACTCCTCAACCCTGTCATCGCACCTGGCTGGTGATGCTGCTGTGGCGGCGGCGGCTGCTGCTGCTGCTGCTGTTGAGATGGCACAGCCGACTTCTTCTTGGAGGTGGTGGAGGAAGAGGAGGAGGAGGTGGAGGAGAAGGAGGAGAATGAGGATGTGGAAGACGAGGATGGCGAAGAGGAGGAGGAAGAGGCGCCAAGACCCAGGCCACTTTTGTCCCTGCTATTGGCACCACCCCACGTGCTCTTGGCTTCACTGGCTTTGGTGTGGAGCAGGATGTCATCAGTGGCTGTCAGGTATTTCAGCAGCTCAGTGCAAGGCCGCCTCACTGGGCGGTTCTGTTGGCTAGAGCCCCCTTTTGTTTTGCCATTCCAGGGGCTCTCCGTCTGTCCAACACAAAGAAGGAGAGAGAGAAAATTATTTAGTTTGCTTAAATAAAAAGTTTTGCTCACTGCTAGCAGTACAGTGCAGTGGATCCAGTCGTGATAAATGTTAAGTGCTTTGTTTGGCACTAAAATAAAAGCGGATAGAGATGGTGCCAAGGAGCGACTCAAAGAGTGACTGAAATGGCCTGTGCACAGTGGTTGTCCAAATGTCTGGGAGGCGATGGTGGGAGCGCAGTCCACCCATCACCTTAATTGCACGGCCCTCTGAGCACCACCGGACCACTCTGTATGTGCACCATGGCCTCCGGACGTCCTCATTCGCTGTGCTCCAGAAATGGATGGCTCAAAGGTTCAGTATCAAAATAGACTCTGTGAGGAAGCTTGATGCACATGTGCCACGCAGTATGCCCCCCATACAAATGCTTTTAGGGAAAGCATAAAAAATAGGGATGTCAGACATTTTCCCAGACAAGAGCAAACGATAAATGTACTGCAAGCTTTATAATGACACTGATCGTATAGTAGGACAAATTCTGACATGAAATGGAAACAGATTACTGAAACTACACATTTATTCACACTTAGAAATGTATGATACTGACTGGATTTAAGCTTAATCAACCCTAACCCTTTAGAAAAAAAAAACTCTTTGAAGAGCTATCTAATGAGAACATCAAGTCTGATATTTTGATCTTGTCATCTCAAGGCATCAATCTCACTGCAAGAGTGCCTGTCATTTTTTCCCCCCCAAACAGGCGCCATACCAAGGCGGATAAGTGGTGGAGCTAATGAGACAACAGTGCCGATGCTGCGCCTGGAAAGCCCAACAGCAATCAGCCTGCTTTCATTATGAGATGGCCCCCTGGGGTAGCAGACTAGAGCAGTAGCCTAAAATCTTTTAAAGGCAGTCACCAAAATAAGAAAAGAGTGAGAGAGGGAGGGAGAACACGAAACGAGACGGTGCAAGAACAGAGTAAGAGAGAGAAACAAACACTAACAAAAATGTGTATACAGTAGTGCATGTATTCTCTGCGTGTCTTTGTGTGTCCCTACCTTGACGACAGCAGGTGGTGGTCTGATCCGGTGGTTGCTGCTGGCTGCATGGTTCTGTGCCTTGCCACCTGTGTATTGATTATAGCTGAGCTGGGAGTTTGCGGGTGCCAGAAGGAGCTTCTTCAGCTGCGAATGGACCCAAACAGAACAAGAGAAAAGTGGTGAAGGAGGGGGAGGGTTATGCATGGGTTATGCAAATTTTCTTTCAATTAGACAGCTTGTGCTTCGTAAATGCAGAACCAGAAGAGACTGATACTGCAGTTAGAAAAGATAAAATCACTTACAAGAGCTATTTAAACGATTACAGTTTATAGTATGTGACAGCAAAAGTCAGGTTCTCTTCTTCCTGTGCAGGTGTTTTTGTGTACACAAAGTCAGGCTTCTTTAATGTGACTGAAAAAACACACCCAGGCATGTGACTGAAGGTCATTCGGAAGTGACCGGCATGGAATTCAATGGACTACAACTGAACATTACATTTCAGGTCAAAGCTGCTATGCTAGAGAAATGCCCAGATGGTATAGCTAGGTGTAAAAAATAACACAAAGGTGAGCTGAATTCTTATTGAGAAGGCTGTCTTTTTGCCAGAATAGATGACTCGGGCATGGGGATTAGTTCAGACCCACTGAGACAAGGCAAGATGAGATGGGTTTCTTTTTTCTCCCACTTTCATTATGTGCTTGATCTCAGGGCCTGTGGCACTGTGTCAACCATAGTTGGCCCCAACACAGTGTTTGTATCATTGAATTGGCACCACAATAGAGCTGTTATGCAATTAGCACTGAGCAGCAAACACACTGATCCATTCCATTTACTGTATTTCCCATCTCCCTGCATCTGCATCTCTGCATGCTTTCACTAAATGTGGAGTACAGTCAACACACTGTGGGAAATATAGCCCAGTGTGGATTTAACAGACAAATGACCACTTTTGGTGCTCACACTTGTTAAAGAGTCTTATCTGGTGTCTGCCGTGAATCTGCACAAACAGTGTGTAGGGTTATAGATCATGCTTCAGGAACCATGGAGTGGTGTTGATGGTGGGAGTCATGAGAATTAGGAGCTGTTGGTCTCACCAGGGAGGGCTCCTCAGGCTCTGGGGTGCGTGGTGAGCCGTCTGGGGAGGAAGAACAGCTCCGGTCACTGGCATTGGTCACGTCCCCATCTGCCAGGGCCTCAAACGAAGGCAATCCGTCCTCATCCACGGGGATGCTGTCCAGGGTCTCCGTAAGCACTGCCAGCAAGTTGGCCTCATTTTCTTCATCTATCTTCTTAGAAGAGACAGAAAAAATAGGACATTTTAGACAGGGAAAGTTGCATCTCTTCATTTTCTTCCATGGAAGTAAAGGTGGTGGGTGGCTGCATGCAAGTTTTTACTGTTAAGACTTTTACACAGTTTTTTTTTTTCCACCAGAGTTGGCTCTATTTTGGCAGCCTTTTTAGAAACAAAATTCTCTCCATGTGCAACTGAGTCATGCCTGTCACTCATATTTTAAGCATGCAGCTTACTGGACCAAAATATCTCCCCCAAGAAACCCATTACCAGGACTGACAAGTAGCAAGTATCTAGGGAAGACAGGAATGGGTTGGGGTGGGTTGCAGTATACAGGGTATGTGGGGTAAAGGAATCTCTGACAGAAGTTAACTCTCCTCTCCCTTCTCCCAAAGAACTGAGCAATGATCAGTGAACAAGATGTTTGCAAGCAATTCCCAGATAAGGAGAAATACCACCTGCTAATGCTAAATAAATGTGGTATATTTATAATGCAGGCATGACAGCTGATGCTCACAATGGGTGGGAAGTTACCATCAACATTTCCTAAAAAAAAAAAAAAAAAAAAAAAAGCTTGTTCTTGCCACTCAGCTCCTCTTTGATGTGCCACAGGAACCATGTGTTTTCTGTAGCTCACTATTTAATAGTTTAGATTATGACTGCATGTGAGAAATAAAGAGACAGATGAGTATGTAGACATGAATAGTGAGGAGGGAGTGAAAGAGAGAGGTGTGAGCTGCCAACTACCTACATGGGAGGTTTATTGAGGATAATAACTATGCATGCATATAAAGGAAAAAACAGCAACAGAGAGAATGTACATAGAAATTAAGAGTGTGAGGGATGCAGCTTGCTTGACAAAGGTGTGTGTGTTTGCGTGTATGCATGGCTGTGCCTTTGCGCAATGACAAGTGACAACAGGAACTCTAAGTTCCAGGCCCATAAAAGCCCAGGGGACTTTAAGACAGCGGAAAGATAAACAGCGTCATCACCCTGGGACATTCTGTGGCCAGCCCAACAAGAACAAATCCCTTTATGCACATGGCAGGATTATCATCTCTCAGCAACGGTGTGTGGCCATCATTATGCCGACGGGGCCGCCAACCTTTCAGATACCAGCAGTATTCCTCTAAGACTCAAAATCCCCATTTGCAGCTTGTTTCTGTACACCCCAATGATTTTACACAATTACACCCACTATGAACTGCACTTCTGGAGCAGCTCTGAATCCACCAATGAGTGTGTGGCCATTTCAATGCACCCCCCTCCACTTTTCATTTACAGATGACACAGATATCTTGGATGTTCAGTTAGCCAGCTAACAGTGAGGAAAAAATGTTAATCTGATGCTCATTGACTAGATTTTCTCCTAACAACATGAGCACTCAGTCATTATTAAAAAATGATAAAGGGACATATTTCACAGAGATAACACGACGTGAACTGGGGCCATGCCACATTGGCAAGCAAATGCCTTGCAGGAAATTGCTGTGTATGAGGTGGCATGCTGTTTAATTACTTACAAGGAGCTTCAAATCCACTGTGCTGGAACCTTGTGCTACTGAAATGTTCACCATTTTTCAGCATTTCAAGTTATTACCTGAGCACTAAGCGGGCAGGTATTAACCTCTGATAAAGCTGGAGCCTTTTCTTAGCACCAACATGCATCCTTGCACAAGAAACTGGAAGTAGGATCATTTTAGATAATCACAAATGAGTATTTAATGAGCCAGCCATCTGTTTAGGTCCAACCTCACCCACTCTTCATGCAGTGCTGTATTTTAGCGTGACTCTGTTCACCCCTCAGACCTATACATTCTGTAGAAACTGCAGTCTGTGCTGCTGTGCCACATTAGGTTCATTAAAAGTTGACAGCAGTGTACAAGTTTCATTATGTCATGTTTTGGGAAGGCTTGGGGAATTTCTGAGACTGTAGAAGGCACCGTTTCAAAAACCTCCACCGTTGGAAAGCTCCCACAGGTGCACTGTATTCTTGAAGACAACCCAGAAGGGAGCCTTATATTCTGAAAGAGACACTTGTAAAACCCCGAGTCGTGACGATCAGCCGCTGCTCTGGCTCTAGCGCACACAGCCCAAGTGCTGATCTGGGGGTAAACAGCAAATCTCAGTGACAGTTTCTGCCCTGCGGAGAGCCTGACCTAGTACCCCTGTCCAGGAGGGTGAGCATTTCCATGCCAGCTTAAGGACCACACCTTGCAGACCTTTGCATCAATGACTCACTTGTCCCTTGTATATTTATAAACACAATCTCTGTGTGGGTGGACTTCAGGAACTATGGGACCCAAAGGGGTGACACCAGGAAAACCTGGCAACCTGCTGATGGCCGTGTCCAAGTATATTGATTACTACAGCAGCTACTGACAGGAAAAGAGGGCAGGAAGAACAAAGAGAGGAGAAAAAATATCTCAGCAGGAGCACTTTCTCACCCATCCCGCTTAATGGACCTCACAGAATTAAAGAGATCTTAACAGTCCTGGGCTAATTGTGGGATCACAATATATTAACCCCGCTCCAAATCTAAAGAGTGCCATTTTGTGGCTGTTTTATTCCAAATGCTTCAATTAGCCATAAAACATGCTGGCAAGTGCTGGCAGGGCTCCCCCTCCCCTCCTTCACTCCACCCTCCCCACGCTGGAGAAAAGAAAGCCAACTCCAGTTGTTCATTATTAGGTGAGGCCCTTTTGTTATCACGCAGGCTGTCTTTGAGATTGTCCTTGCCTTTAACTGTTTTATTGAGTTCCACAGTGCAGCATTGTGTTCCAGGAGATACCATTCATCAGCTGATAACATAAGGTGAAGGTGCTGTTTTAAACAAACACTCGCTTCCCAACATTAGGGCAAATAGCCAAATTAAATCTGCTAATTGCTTCTTGAAGATTCCAAACTCCTGAGCAAATTTGCCAGGGATCAAATTTTAACAAGCTTTTTGGGGCAATGCATCATTTATATGCTAAAAGGAACCAAATGTGTTGTGCAAGTGCCAGGACGATAAACCTGATCACTGAATAACAGCAAAATCAAATTTCAACAGACTAAGCAGCTCCATTGTTTTCTACAAATGAGATGAAGAACATGTGACAGACGCTCTGGATGTGGGAAGATAAAATATCACCTATTAAATGGGTCATCGAGTATTTAAAGTACTGTTTATTTTCAGTCTCT
>NW_018127993.1:1838707-1891541 GCF_001952655.1 Monopterus albus
AACCATTTAGTTCAGACAGAAAACATTCTTATTAAATTGTCCCCCAAACTGCGTAGCTGGGTTAAATCTGCACTTTGACAATTTAATTGCATTGCTTAATTTCAATCTTTATTTTTCCCCTCTTCTCTCTGCTCTGTCAGATTTCAGAGGCATTCCTTTGGATGAGGTTAAGCGACTTGCCAGACCTTCTAATCATGGCACAATCAGAAATTGTGGGGGGTATAACTGCGAGTGGGGAGGGGTGGTATCACGTCGTCACATCTAAACTCTGCCAAGAAAAGCAGCCTTGGATTAGATAAACAAATAATGTCATTCGGTGTTATTACCCCTGGCCCCCAGATTTCAGAGGAAATAAATCAAAGTCAGCCTTGCCGTTAAGGCGCTAGTCAGGCCTGACACGACGGCCGGCCACACAGGCACAACATATGGCAGCGGGGAAGGCGGGTGGAAGGAGAGGCAGGGAGAGTAGGGTACAGCAGCATGCACGGCAGAGAGAGAAATCATGGCAGCCACCGGAGACGTCCGATCAATTAGCATGAGCTCACTGAGATGGAGAGACGGTGATTATGGCCAATACGGCGCGATGAAAACATACATGACACTGTTAAGTCCCTATGTGTGTCTGTGTGCTTGTGGTGGCACAGTCTGATGGTGCCTCAAATCAAAACGCTACAAAGTTAAACCTCTATTATGGTCAGAGCTGTGACTGGCTCTGCAGCACATAGCAGCAAACTGAGGGCTCCTGCTGTTCTCCATCCACTCAGAGTCAGAGCATCTTTCTACTTTGAAACTACAGACAGGTAACAAATTAAAGGGAAAACCCAGAATAAAGGAGTGGTCTCTTCCAAGACAACAGTGCCCCCCATCCATTGGACATGAGGGGTCAGTGAATGGTTTGATGAGGATGAAAATGATGTGAATGCTGTAGTCTTCACAACCACCAGATCTGAAACCAGCTGAACAAGGTGCGAAGGAGTAGTGAAGCTGTTCTGGTGGCACGTGGTGACCCAGCACTGCTCAAATGGATGCATAGCCCATCTATCTCTCCTCAACTGTCACTACTCTGGGTTCACTATGCTGTCTGGTTTATCACAGTGGTTTGAGCTGTGAGTCAGTAAATCTTTCAACCTCTCAATGCAGAAAAGATTTTTCAGTTCAAGCACCAGGCGGCTAATTTTAGACGTCTCCATCCTACTTAGCTATAATACCACAACTCGCCTTGTGATAATCCCTTGCAGGAATTCACTATTTAGTGCCTCCATATTAACAAAAATGACAGCTCTCTAAATGAAGAAGCTGATGGTTTACATGTCCAGATGTCCGTCTCAGTTTGAAGGCTATGTGAGGAAACAGACCAGGATGTGTGCGCACAGAGATGATGCATCTCCTGGGAACCATTTGAGACTGTTAGAGCACTATCATATGAGCTGATGGGGGGAACAGAGAGGAAGGGAGAAAGTGAGAAGATGAGATATCTGAGTGTGTGTGAAAGTGAGCCAAAGACAGAAAGAGAACTGCTGTTACACATCCTGACACAGACCAGATTCAATTGAGACACCTACTCCAGGGATGTGAACAGTGCTATTTTTTCTGGTTTTCTGTGGAAAATTCCTCTGACCGGTAACCCTGCTGCTAAAACTAACCACCTGGACTCTATCATCAATCTGCTGAAATCTGCTGAGGCTGTCGCATGCCTCCGGTCCCACCAGGTCCTTTCTGTCCAACAAAAATCAGTCAGTTGTGTACCTTTCCACATCCAGAAAAGGCTTGCAATGGGCCCCAGAGATGAAACAGTATGTAGAACATTATTTTTTATAAATCTGTCATTAAAAAAAAAAAAAAAAAATCTAATAACCTTCATCTAAACACAACATAGAATGTATGCAGTATAGTGTTTGGATCACAATGGGGTTTGGTGTACTCTGATGGAACCTGCCCAAAGCTGCTCCTGTTTTCCTACTCTGGCCATCCAACAAATGGTCCGAGCAACCACAGAATCACACACCATCATAATGATTGGACACTCACTCTTTTGTTTTGGCAGTTGCTTCCCAATCGGCAGAAAACACTGATTGCTGTGATTGCTCTGCCTCTGACTCGCTCTGACGGTCACAGCAGGAAGGCAAGAAAAACAGAGATTTGGAGCCTCGAATAAGGAAAATTCAGCAGAGATGGGATGAGGGATGGTGCTTCCCTCAGCTTTTGTCAACTAATGGCATGCAAATAGCTAGTTGCTTAAGTCGGCAGCTCTGACTGTGCACAAATAAGCCGGGGGCCTTTGAACATACTGTTACAATGTTGATAATGCACTGTAGGAACATAGGGAGGTGGACAGACCGAGTGCAGGGAGAGCCAGAGAAAAAGGAGCACAGAGGATGTTTCCAGTGTCCATCTTGCTAAATGGACACTGCCACATTTCCTGGCTGGATGATAAGTCCGCCATCAGCAGTCAGGCGTAGCTGTCCACAACACAATTGCGGGCGCACACACACATACACAAACACAGAGGGCTGGTCACTAGTTTTGACATTTACATAGATTTGCGAGGGAAGCATAATGGAGCAGAACTTCTTGTTTTTCGCTGAGAGGACACAGTGTTATTAGCCACTGCTGACACCACCTTTGCATACACACAAAACACACACCTGCACACAAATGCAGCTCCTGACCTTTCAGGCCCTGCCAAGACCATCAAGGGTTTGTGGCGTTTCATTTGTCACCGTAATGTCTTCCTCGGAAAGGTGCCAGTGCAAGGAGAGCCAAAGGTACAGCAGACGAGCTGAAGCAGTCTACAGTGTTTCAAACAATAGGCGTGTTTTGGTGTCATTGTAGTGTTCTACATCTCTGCATGCAGATGTTTGTGCATACGAAAGGGGGCACAATATCACAAATGTATGAAGGTCACCTATTCAGTGCCGACTCAATGCCATATGTGGTGTGACAGGGAAACACCTGAAAGCAAACGATCTTATCACAGCCTCGCAGGCTTCACCGGGTACCCACTGCATAAAAGCTATCTGCTGATTACTAAATAAACGCATTATCTTTTACCTTGACGTGTGTGCGCGGAGCGAGTGCCTTGTCGCTCCTGGACCCAGGTAAGAGGCTGCTACTGCAGTGTGCACTCCTCTTATCCGTGCTTTGACTTTGTGAGTGTGGTATCTGAGCAGTTTTTTTTTTTTGTTGTTGTTTTTTGGGTGCACATTTGATGTGTGTATGGGCCGCACATGTGATAGGCGCAGTCCAATACAGAGGACTTCACAAGCCTTTGCATGTTGTGTGAATGGTAACGATGAGAGGCTGTGCCTATCTTTACAACTAAAGAAATGAAAACACATCAAAGGAATAGTACACGTAAGTCGATACAATCCCAACTCATTGGCGTGAGGCAGGGATCCTAATGGAAAGGATGAGGGGGCACGAACACTTTTAAAGTCTTTCTTGGTAGCATCAACATCGAATGTTGAACTCTATTTCATCTTGATCTAGCATTTATTCTCTGTGGAATACTGATCATGTTGCCTTTCGTTTGGATAGGCTCTCCTTTGACAGCTGAGCACATCACCACACCTGCACACACTGATAGACTATGCAATGTCTGCCAAATGCAGAATGATCAATGATCACTGACCACTTGAAGACAAGCATCCAACACTCGAGATCCTTTCCCAATCTGCCCATCAAATTATTATACAGCATAGCTCACAGCCATGTGAAGAGAGGTTTGGCTGGCCACAGTATAGCCTGAACATAAAAGAGCTGATTAACAAGCAGACGATTTTAGAGCTGTTGACTTCCTGAGGTCAACAGCTCTATCACAGCAGATGCATGCAGCAGATACACCACTTCAGTTTCACAATGCACATATTTTACATTTCACCTGATAAATAACACGCTTGCTTTAGCTGTGTATATCAAACAGTCATGTTTACGAGCACAGCATAATTCTGTATTAGTCACACCACACAACATACTCTTACATTCAAGTATTTGTTTTCTAGTATGTACAGTGAAAAGACAATTTTCTACATGCAGTGACCGAACATCTGTAAAAGCTTCTGCTTTCAGCTTAGCCTCAGGAGCTACTGATTGGGCAGCAAGTGAGTCATCCAAGCATCCAGTCACTCATGCATCAGCAGAGCCTCTGAGAGCCTCTTGAACTATTTGAGGCCTGTGCTGACTTAAATGTTTCAGGGGGGAAATAAGCAGGAGCCACAATATACGCATGCAGAGCACATCATAAAGCTTAGTTAGAACGGGAAGGGGTTTTTTCTGCATGGATGCCAAAGCTCTTAAAAATAGACCCTGAACCACAGACAACTACTTCTTTACATGTGCAATGCAAAACTGCAGTGCACATGGCCAAACACGTGTTAAAATCCAAATGAATAAATTAAACACACAAAAAATAATATAGATTTTTTTTTCATGACAATCTAATCCAAGAGAACCATTACAATGTTCTTGGACCAAATAAAAGTCATCTCCCAACTTGACATGCTTTCTAACAGTGCTAATCAAAACCACCGTGAAGATCTGGTTTCCGCCAGCTGATCCTGATTTCGCTGACCTCCAGTGGTTTAACTTCTCACCTCATTGCAGCATTACACAGGTGTACAAAGGGCCACCACTGTCAGGCAACACTACTCGACCCAGCGCTGCTGGATGTGGTCAAACACTTTACACCAGACAGGGCAGTAAAACACTTCTTTTCATCCTGGTTTAATGTTATTCTTTAATATCTGTCAACTCCGGCCATAACTGCATTACTTTGTTTTTAAATTCACTGCTAAAACTGGTGATTTGCCCACTAACTTGCTCATTATTGTTCAGATCAATAAAGTCCTCTGGATGTTAAATTACAAACTTGGAGAGATTGACAAAATGTGGCCAACTATCAAAGCTAAAGGGCTGGCTGAGTCTACTGCCACTGCTGAGTATGCTGACATGGATTACACACACACTTGGTATCGATTGGCCTTTCGTGGAGAGAGGAACAAGCCTATCGCCTAAGACTGATAGCGCTTCATTATGAATCACGACATTCACTGATTGAAGGCCTTTCTCCATTCTCTTCCCTCGCTCTTTGTCAGGTTTTCCCCTTTTTGTCTGTTATTCATAGTCTTCTCACTACTGGCAGTCCCTCACACACTTTCTTTTGTGCTGCTCTTTGATCAGTTCATTTCATCTCGATGCAAACATCATTTTGCGCTTCCTGTCTCATTTTGTTGCATAAATATTCTAAGGGTTTACCGTTTCTTCCTCTATCTCCGAGGGGTACGCTATTAAATAATACAAAGCAGCTCGGTCTTATCGCAAGGCATCATTGCAGCATGTTGTCGGGTGTGCGTGAGAGTACGAGTCAGACGGGTGGTGGATTATTGGCTTAGTGTTTTGGCCAGGTTAAAGTGAAACAGCCCTGAAAGGTTCTTAGTGGAGATTACCCCTGGTACTAAAAATAGTCATTTCCACCCAATACACACACCAACGCACAAAACAGAAAGCAATGAAAGTGTTATGTCTAGCCAGAAAAGGCCACTATCTGATCTTTGTATAGGGTGTCTCAGTTACACAAAGACACACATGCACATGTGCACATCAGTGGCTCCAGTATGACAGAGACGGGTATCCACTGAGGGCAGGGGATCAGCTGGGGCAGGAACACCACACCATGCCTCAATCAGCAGCAGCAGCCCACTGGGGATGTGGTTTGAGTGTGTGAGTGTGTGTGTGTGTGTGACAGAGAGAGGGAAAAAGCTAGACAAGCAGCCAAGCAGCCACCACCAGACCAAAAGATGCTCCCTTGCTCTTTTTCCAAACATTCCCTAAGGAGACTTTTTTTGGCCCACCCCCTGCTCCCTTTCTCCATCCAGTCTTCCTTTCCAGAAGCGACTGTTAGAGGCCAGAATATATTTGTTTAGCCACTGTAGCTTCAACTTCCCATCAGCCAGCAGCAAATGCTTTGCCTTGAGATGGAAAAAGACAGAGGGAGGAAGGGATGGCAGACAGCAGAACCCGCAGTGTTGTGGGGCGGCGGTTTGAGAGCTCTTGTTGTGGAGTGGGTCTGACAGACGCTCCAAGATGTTACAGGCCTGGGTAGCCTAAGTCTGCATTGCTCTGCTCTACATCTGTACCTACTTGCCTGTGCTCCTTCTCATTTGTGTATCTTGAAACAGCAAAGCCACGGTTCTGAAAGCACCGTTTGCCTTCAGTTCGACAGTGATGAAGGATTTCTTCCATCAGACAGTGCAAATAATGTATCAGCCCAGTAAAAATCGAAGGCAACTTGAGATGAGGAAAGTATGATGTATTCTAATAAGAGTCACTTCAGAAATCATATTATATAGTGGAATATGATAATTCATACACCCTTTGCTGGAGTGGTGAACTCGTGTGGGCGGTGTACTCTCAAATGTCAGCATACATTTGCAAAATAAACGCAACCAGCATTTAGCAGGGAGTAGAAACAGAGACAATAAGGGTCTGTCTGTGTGTATTTTTGTGTATGTGGGTGTGTCAATTCCTCACAGAGGGCGTACGACTTTGTCGGCAGTCCTGTGTCAGCTCATAGAGCGCCTATCGCGAGTCTGTGAGCTGATCTATTCTTACACCTGTCTGCAGGGAAACAAAGGGCTACTTAAGGAAAACATTTTTATCACAACATGTTTTATCACAACCAACTAAAGATGACCCAGTCAATTCAAACTGCCTTTACTTAAGACTAAGCACCTGAGCATCTGTCTGAAAACAAGCAAGACAAAGCACCATAATGCCTTTCAAAGTCACCACATCATCTGAATAATACAGTATAAAGAGTTTACATGTGCTACAGAACAACCCTATACAATATCACAAGCTCCTTTCCATTAAACTGATGGCACCTGAATGTGTTGTCTTTATGTCTGAATGAGCACCCTGGTCACTTTTCTGTGAAAGAAGCAAGAGCAATATTACCTGGTAATATTGATGTTTCGACATATCACAAGTCTGAACTGCATGCATCCGCATTAATGGATAAAGATGCAAAAGACTGTGACAATCTATAATACAAATACCACATACACAAATAGAAATAAGATACAAATACCACATACACACTGCAGCTCTTTCTGTCATGGCCATATGTATGTCTGAGCCATGAGGAACATCAATGTAAAAGTGACCTAGGTCTGAACGGCTGACAGACGGTTAAAGCCAGCAATGTTACATACTCCATGTCTGAAAAGGGCTAGAGTAATGCTTTAAGCCTTGGCATCTTCTTTTACAAACTGCAAAGCCCACAACCTTCTACTTCCAATCCACAGGCTTTGATCTGGGCTGGCACAAGGCCAAGCATCTCCTGCTCTATACGTCTGTGGCTTTCACTACCCATCTGTCCCCATGTTTGTCTGTCACGTCATGTGCTCAGCCGTTCTGTCTGTTTCAGCACCTACCCTTTGTTTCACGTTTCTGGATCTGCCCTTGTCCCTTTGTCCCACCTGTCCATCTCTCAGCACTGCATCACACAACAGGACGGATACAGCAGCGATAACATGTCAGGGGGGAAACTCTCTTGCATAATCACATAGACATCCAACCTTCAATAACTGTAAATACCTTCATCTGTCATTCATGTGATGTGGCCACGCCACGGGCCACTGCGACCGCCACAGGGGCGTCCACATCAGAATGCGAAAAAGCCAGAACCAAAGAGACACGTTTCCATTAATCAAGCTTGACATGAAATCTGAGAGGACACCTGCAGGCAGACATTGGGTCATGCTTCTATGCTGTTGTCTTTGGCAGTACATTGGGAACTTACTAGAGTAACCACCCCTTAACAACTGCAGCCCGAAATAGACTGTGCACTTTCACGGGCGGCCTGTTTTGAAGAAGTGTCAAACACACTGTGCCAGAAGCAATAGCTGTTATGTGTGTGGGTGTGTGTGTGTGTTATAAGAGAAGGGGCGTGTGGTGTATCATTCTCCACATTTCATATCAGGGACAGTTGGGACAGTGGCAGGGAATGGAGCAAATGGCCAGCCAGGGGACAGCTTGTGATCTAACACCTTGTGCTGCTTACAAAACAGAACACACAAACAGAGAGAAACATGCACTTATACACAGACACATGGTGTATACAAGGGGTCAGCAAGTGCCTTTACCCCCTTAACGATTAAATATGACTTTCTGTGATATGACAGTAATATTTGTGGTCCCAACTGTTGGATAACCAAGTCAACCCTTGTTGACTTGTTGCTACTGCGTGCCACATGGAAAGCCGTTCTGTCCGAGCTGCAAATCATTTCAGCAGCTAAACTACTTGAACTAATGAAAGCTGGTTCAAACTTCCACAGAGCATGTTGTTTGATAAAGACATTTAAAAGATGGGTCTCAGCAGGACAGCTGCACCCAGCTGCTACACGCTACTCAGGGCAGCATTGATAATCTGCTACCTGCTTTTTCTATTCTTCTGTTCCTCTCTTGTGTATGTATACACAAGAGAGGAACAGAAGATCCATCCATCCATTATCTATACTGCTTAACCTGAAGAGGCGGGGTCCACCCTGGGCAGGTCGCCAGGCTATCACAGGGCTGACACTCAGAGACAACCACATACACTCACTCCTGCTAGTCTTCAACTTTTGATTGTGTGCTTCACTGCCCCATTCAGAGGCCAATCGGGGGGCACAGGAAGTACAGCTGCAGCCCCAGCCTTCTGATCCTTGCCGAGCAGCAAACTTTCCCCTGTCAGATTAAGTAGGATTAGCTGTGCCCTGCTGTATCATGAACTGAGCACTTCATATGGTGACTAGAAACTTTCCAAAGAAGGGAAATGTATTACTTTTCACTGCTTAGGCAGAAGCCTTTCCGTGTCCTCAGTATAATACAATAGCTGCTGACTTAATGAGCGTGTGAAAACATCACCCGCTTAAATCCAATGTATAGCATTCATGTAGATGCCAGCGCACAGTGGTGTGCAGGAGCATGAGCAGATACAAGCATGCAAATCTCATACAGATTCTTGCTCAAAGCTAGTTCCCTGATCAGGGTCCTCAGTGGGTGCTAAGTTCCATTGTGTTTTAAAATGACACACATAAGCACATGCATACACTTTGACTGGTATTTTTATCCACCCCCAGAGCCACTCTGCGCCTACAAACCATATCACTCTGAGACGACAGAGGAGCCGCAGTCACACCAGCTAGTACTTAAGACCACCCTTATTGTGTGTGTGTGTGTGTGTGTGTGTGTGTGTGTGTGTGTGTGTGTTGGCGTGGTCCACAGAGGTAGAATGTGTGGTGATATAAAGAGACTCTGAAAAAGGTGGCAGCAGTGGTGTGGAGGTTAAATGTGGAAAGAATTTAGCCTGTTATCAACTGATGCCTGCAAGACCACTGAGGAGGCGCACACACACACACACACATAGCAAAGACCCTGAAAACGTGACTACATGACAGGGCCATAGGCACACACTCGCTGCCTTCACAGACAGGGTTTTTCCTCCTGAGGCGAGGCTAAAGCATCCAATCTCAGTCTTTCTTGTCTATCTCTGTAACTGATAAAGGCTTATAATGAACTGGGGACCTGAAATCAGTCCCAAGACCGACGGCTTTATGGCCATGGCCAGATCATCACCCTCTGGACTTCGTTTGTCACTGGGTGAGAGCAGAAAGAGAGAGTCAGACGGAAAGAGAGGGAAGGGAGGAAACAGAGAAAGGGGAGAGAGTGGCGCAAAACTAAGATTACAGTTTTACAGTCCAACCTTTGAGAAGTGTTTTGCAATACAGTTGCTGTGTCCAGAGTTTATTACCAGAGCATTCTTTCAGATGTGTGCCGCATTACTGACTGTGCTGAAATAAATGCTCAGAGTTTTGATAAGGAAGCCTACTGTCGCAGCCAGGAGCCAAACAAGTGGACAAAGGTCTTCCTGGACTTATCGGTCTTCATGTTATCTCCTCTTTTGAACTTTGGAGCAATGCAAACACATGTTTGTAAACTGGTAACAATAGTACATTTTGTTTGGCTCCCATTCAGGAATGTGATAGCGTATTGTGTTTGCTAAGGCATGATATTATTCCAGCTCACTCCTGAGCCTTGTGAGAGCATATAGGGAAATCACTGTGGATGCAAAGATGTTCCATAGCAACTTTCCCCATTATAAATGATCAAGTGCAATGAGAAGATACTGACAAAGATATTGATAAAGAAATGTGTAGATGCTGTGATTAAAAAAAATAATCCACTGCAAGGTTTTCTTACCTCAAAAAGATTGGATCCATCATTGCCATACTGAGTGGAAATGATCTCAGATTGGTCACTGTACCATTTGAGTCCACCCAGGAAGCTGTCTGCATCTAAGTCACTGACATCCAGCTCTGAGAGGTCAAGTTCAGGGAGGTCTGGGCAGAGGGGCTGGTCTTCACCAACCAAGGCAGCACACTGGAGACAAAGAAAACAAAGATGGTCAGACACAAATCACATCTCTTTCATATGCAAATCAGACACAGAATTCATCGTGCCAAGCTTGAAAACAATGGGGGAATCAAAATCTGGACAGCCATCAAAAGTCTTCTAAAATGGAAATGCTTACATGTGTATAACACACAGACAGTGAAGACACTGAAGCCTCTCAACTCAAATTCCTCCATTCAGTCATTCTGAATCTGCCTGCCATTATCATTAAGTGACATACTTTATTATTTCTCTTACTATTACTCTGTTGATTATTAACTGAACAGTTTGGCCACACTCTGCTTCTGTTCACCCTGAACACTTTGTCCTCCCACCTTCACTCTCTGAGCACTGTGATTGGTGACTACTCAATGTTGTCTGTTGAAACTCTTGGCTAGACTGCATTAAAGTGGCTGGCCATTATGTACTATATGGAGCAGCTGCTCCTGATTCCTCCCCACCCCAACCAGCTCTGTTCTGGCTGAAAGTGAGGGACTGGAAATCAAACAAGGACCTGAAAAGTTTATGTGATCACAGTGTTTTAGTTAAAGGGAGAAAGTGGGCAACAAGTTTGCACAGTTAAATATACTGATAACTGCCAAATGTGACACCCCAATTTCTCGATGTTACCTGTTATTTTGTTGAGAAAATTCTACTCAGCACTATGAATAATGTGCTAATTTCAGTATACAACCCCCGCCATGGCAGAAAACCAGCCCCTGAAACTAGCAACAGGCCGGCAGACCTTTCTCCGTGCACCACACAAGGTGGGCGAACCCTGAGCTCTAGTCGGGATCATTAAAAGGCAACACCGCGCCAGAATCGATGCATGTTTATACTGTGACAGTGCACATGCATAATCCAAGTCCGAAAAAGCAGCTAATGGCTCCTGTCTAATAGTGTACACAACACGTCAGCCGACGTATGAACGCTACTGCATGGCCTTAAGACAGATATAAGATAGATATCCTCGCACCAAGCCGGGGGTATTTGGCCCGCAGACCGAGGAACGAGAGTCAGGTTCGGCTAAAGCTGGGAGACAGATGCTGGGCCAAGTAGGGAAAACGGCCCAGACACCGGTGTCACAATTCATCTGTCCTCGGAAACGCACCAACAGGAACACACGATGACTTCCACGAGACAAATCTGTTATGTTGCAATCGCAACAGCGAAGGGAACGGATTCACTGCGTCTCCGGCTTCCCCCCGAGATGACCCACTCTGACAAGGCATGAAAAAACGAAAACAAAGCTTTAGGGTATGCAGAGGCTGGACGTCTTATGCACAATTATCTTACGGACTTCTTGGTGAACTAAGAAAATAGCCGCCAGACATACAATCAGAGTGCACCACAGCAATCCAGTGATTTACGCACGCACCGCACATAAAGCACCTGCTAGGAGAAGAATATCAGAGGAAGGAGCATGGTCCTGGATGACAGTTCTTTTATCCAAATAGCGGTAATTAAATGTATTAAGCCCGTAAATCTCGATGCATACATTTTCTCAGAAAACGTCTACATTTGTTAGATTGACCCTGGCAGATAACGACACGCTATCGCAGTGAAGGTAATGTCTTCTTAAGTCTGTCTGGCTAAAGTCGGTGATAACAGTGCAAAGCAGTGTATCTGAAATTGGTCGAAAATACCAGATTGCTACTTTTGTTCTAATAAAGCCAGTTTTCTTTAGTCATATTCTCATCACGCAACGCAGATAATCACAACCACGCAGCCAGACTGCAGTCACATCTTGTAGTTACTGAGGAATCCTCTGAAGCATCACCGAGTTCCTGTATGCAAACAAGTACCCAGGTAAAGCCAGGTAGCTCTACACGTCCATAATTAGCCGGAGGGACTCGGTAAATTAGAAAAATAGGACGAATAAGTATCCTTTTGATGTGCTTTATTATATATATATGCACTTTAATCGTAACAACAAGGAAAAGGCCAGATTAATATAACACCATCAAGTCTGACTGGATGCGAGGTTACTCTCCAACCAGTGCATCGCTCCTTCGGCCAGTATGTTAGGACACAGACGTGGCCGGTACCTTTAGTATTATGATGCTCCTGCGCAATGCCAGATAGCGGTCCTACCACTGTGGCCAACCTTTGCTCTCTTGCCTTTAACAGTACCACAGTGTAGGATATGCTATTCCGACAGCGCACATCAAAGGGATTGTTTTCGTCATTGGATTCCATGCGTCAGCCAAATACCTGACTGTGAGACAATTCAGTCATTTCGGCATGAAAACCTTCTCGGCACCGGAGCGCGTACAGTCCGCAGCTCGAGAGATATCCGCCAGCCTGCAAGAGCTCATTCCGAGTGAACAGAGATCCTATGAGGAAAGCAATGGTCCCGAGCCTGTGCACACATTACAACAACTACATCTTTATCTGAGGCGAAAAGAGAGATTCCGCACATTCCCTCCACTTGTCATATATCTCCGTGTTGTATATCCCCCGCATCCTCAACTGCGTCCAGACGCGCACTACACCGCCAGCGCCGGGAGCAGAACAGAAGAGAGCGTAGACTTAAGAGGAAATCACTGCCTCACATAGCCAGTGTTGTCCAGCGATCCGGGTGGCAAAAAAGAGAGTCCAGGGGGTTAGAAAGATGGAAGAAGTCGGATGTTAAGATGCGCTCACCTCTAGTTCTCTCCACACCGAGTCCTGGTTACACCTGTCCCACGCCATCCAGCCACTGAATGACGGTCCGGAAAAAAGAAAAAGAAAAAAAAAGAAAAGAAAAAAGAAAAAAAAGAAAGAAATCAAGTAAAAAAGAAATCCACACACGCTTCCCACTCGCTCTCACACAGGCAACTGCTGCCCCTCGCCGAGAATGAACCGAGGGCACCTGTCTTACTACTGCTTTCCATCACATGACAAAGCTATTAAAAGTAGGCAAGGGAATGACTCCGCGTTCACACTACTCACCAGTGACGCGCAGTGAGCAGGCGGGGTCTGGCTGCGCACATAGTAAAGCCCTGTCCATGCACTGCAAAATATCAGATCATCGTAGATGTGTGTACACACGAAATGATCAAAAACAAGCAGAGATAAGCGTCGGTGGTGGAATTTCAATAAAAAAATATATCCCAGAATTAATTCCTCTTACTTAGCTAAAATAGTTTCAAGATAAAAAAATCTTAAAGAACCTGGATTTGACCTCGGACAAAAGCTCTTGATCTCAGTTTTGTTGAAAAAAAGCATTAGGAAACTAAATAAACGGATTCGTGGCTTGTTTACCGTGTGGAAGTCAATGTGGTTTTTAATCATTAAACTAGAAAACCAGCAGGCATATACAGAACGAGGTTCTGTTAGGTTAAGCTCTCTCTAATCATTTGTTCTAAAGCTACTGGCATCCCGTGTTTTTGCAGCACCTCCGCTGAGTTTAGTGAACTGTCGCCTCTGATTTCTTCAAGTTCCCCCCAAAAGAACAGTAAAAACGAACACACAGACAGCATAATGGAGAAAATAATGGCATGGTGCCAGGATATCTTTTCTGGAGAAGTGCCAATCATCGTGGATATGAAAAGCTCCAGCAAAAACTAGAAGCAAATCCTCTGGTACCCGGGAAATTAATTGACCAGGGAGGTGTTAACAGTGGATCACATTTAGACCACATTCAAAGCTTCAGTTGAGCTTTTCTCCATACTTCCAATACAGTCATTTATGTTGAATTAAATCATCGTTCATTCATAAGACACGTACTTTCCACTGTTTGTGCCATTCCTGCATTAACTCCAGACAGACTGTAACTTAAAGCGCCTGTGTTTGATGTGTAGAGTATCAAATAAGGGAACTTAGTCCTTTGCAAAGTATTTCTTTGTCCATTCAGAGGCAGTCAAAAGGACAGGTGGCAGTATCAACCGTGTACACAGTGTCAGCAGGACCTGTATAGGCAACACTGCCTCAGAAAATAAAAACAAAGGCTTTGTGGACATGTCAAACAAAGTGGTTTTTCTGCTGGGTGTAGGCTGACCGGAAGCCCATGGAAATTATTATGAGTTATTGTCACCTAGGGATTTTCTTAGTAAGTTGCTGAATTGTGTCATTTTATGCTGCTGCATGAGCTTTTTAACAAAAGGTATTTGTAAAAATGATTATTACATTATTTTCAGGAAAAACAACTGAACATCTGACAAAACATTTCTGCAAGAGGAAACTCAATCCATGGAATATACTAAACCCAATTCAATTTCCAGCCTTGTAAGCCCATTAACTCCACCTGAGCATGCAAGGAGCAATTGTCTCCCTAAATTAGTGAACCACATAGACTAAGTCTCATTAAACACAAAATTGCACAGAAACCTGTGAAAAGGTTCTGGGACTGGAAATGTAAATGTACAGATTGTTCTACGTTTGCGCCAGTGTACGCCCTGCGCGTGCAATAAGATATTATGTGCATGTGCGAGTATCTGAGAGCATTTGTACCACAAAATCTATACATCTGCCTCTCTGTGTGTGCCCAGAGATGCTACCCAGAAGTTACAGTGAAACCTAATCTGAGCAGGTGGTGTGTGCAGTGACCTCACAGAGCCCAGATGGACCACTACCACATAGACCATAATATAGGGGCAGCATGGGAGTGACATGGAGCTTGACGGTAGCTGGCTCTGTGTCTGCAGCAGAAATAAAAGGCTCGCACAACAGCGATTTAACTCATTAGCCCCCGCATGGTGTTTACGTGTCCAACAGATTGCAGGGGTGGAAAGTAACTGGGTACATTTACTAAAGTACTGTGCTTCAGGACAGTTTACTTGAATATTACTTCATACTTAATCGTTCACTACATTTAATTTCAAAGAATGCACCTTTACTCCACTACACTTAGTTTAGTTACTAGTTAGGTACTAGTTTTTGATCCTGGGTGGAAAATGCACAACACTCCAGGCAGTAAAGTATTTTAAATGATAATTATTGGATTCAAAACAGCATTATAAGGGTAGTTGAAATGAATTTCATACTATGTACAAGAGTTAAGTGATGTAAATAATAATGCATCTGTATTTTAACTTTTGGTACTTCAAGTATTTTTGATTCAAACACTTTGTGCTTTTACTTAAATAACATATTGAATGCAGGACTTTGACTTTTACACTGCAGTATTGCTACTTTTACTTAAGTAAAGAATAAAGTGCTTCCACCACTGGGTAGCAGCTGCTCAGACAGATTCCTCACAACTTGAATAAAAGCACCAAAATGAACAGGGGCTTGCCAACAATAAGGAAAAAGAAAGAAAAGGGAGGCATTTACTGGTAAATGATCTTCTGAAGCGATGCACAAAGCCTTATCTGATTGTACTCTTCATGCCAATTAAAACAACGGAAAGTAAGTACAGATATAATGTCACAATTTCCTTTCTTCAACGGCCTTTGATCCTTTTTTTTTTTTTTTTACTTACTAGAGGCTGGATATTTATGTGTGCAGTGGTAGGGATCTGAAGATATGGGAATTATTTCCAAAGGAAAAGGTTCTACAGGTAATCTTTGAAATGCCACAGCCTTTGTTACAGTTGAAGAGAGCTGATAATAAATGGGTAAGTATGGGCAGACTGTCACAGGCTGGCCCAAACAAGAAATAGGTAATGTTTAGTGGCCCACAGCAGAACACTGCCAGCCATGGGGTCAGCATCACTACATGTTTGGTCACTCTGTTCTCAAGAGTGGCCTTGTGCCTTGTTTTCACAACGCCCTTGCATTTAGCTGCTCTAATAGAGATCACGTCTCATGAGGACTCAATCTATAGGACTGAGTGTGAGAAGTTGTTTGCACCCGTTTGATGCATGGCGTCTTGTCACATCATGGACTCACTCCCTGCAAAGCAATAACCTTGCAGACAAACTGTATATTTCAACAGGAATCATTACTACACAAAATAATTAAAATGGATTGCTGGTTAACTGCTAAATGGTTCACAGTAAAAAAAATAAAAAAAATAATGCAGTGTGACAAGCTTTCTACGAAGAGCGTGCCCTGTTCCACGTGCCAGCAAACTGCTAGCGGACGTACTTGAATTGGGGTGGTGCTGCTGGCAGTTCACAGAAAGTAAAGGGTCTTAATGATTAAACAATTTCTCCCAAGGGGTCAGCTGACAAGTGGAGCTCTCAAAGGAAAAACGGGGCTAATCCACAGATAATTATCTCTGTTTGAATATTCAACATGGCTTGACTCATGGTACAGAGTCTGCCACTTGCATTTCTGGTTTTAGTTTGAACCTGATATTAACATTTCTGTTGAGGAGCTGAATTGATATTGATGCTGTAGTAGAAATTGTAGTTACATGTTTAATTCTAATAGTTTAGTTTTGTTTTTCTTCCCTTTTCAATAAACTGTGCCACCGGCCCTCTGAGAGAGTACTGATCCACCGTGTGGGGCCATGATTCATATTACTTTGTTGCATGTCATTGCTCCCAACAGAATTTTTCCTAGCATCTGGCCATTTTAATACGCAGCGGCTGGATTCATAAGAATTAATTGAGGGCAGAGGTAAAACAGACCGCTACATCTACTCATGTATCGTTTCCGCGTCAGTCTCCTGCTTGTCATTTGATGTGCTCTGAGATCATTGGTGCATGGGTCATTTTTCAACTTGAAAAGTCACACTGCTTTATCTTTATTGGGGGGCAGTGGAGGAAGTGGTCACATTTCACAAAAGTCAAATACTCTACAATAACACAGGATGTAATGCTATACAGAACTGGCTACAGGAAATGTAAAGGGATACTCAGTGCAAACATGAGGTTCTAATGTGGTCTCCAATGATCACGCTGCTTTAAAAGTACTCCTACGGCACAATGCAACTACTGCACATCTTTGAAATATTTAACATTGGATTTCTGAATTATTCCTCAACTATTTCTTCTCAGTGCAATATAAAGATCTCTTACAAGGCCCACACATTTACTTGGCTTCCATAGGCTTTTACCTGGTGCATTCTATGCAACACAGTAACGTGTGACAACACAAAATAAGCCACCGCTTGCCTTTGACATACAGTATATGCTAGTGCATTCTCCCCTTGTAAACATTTTACCTCTCTTTATAGTGCATGTATGTGTGCAATCCTTCCCATCAATGAACTCCATCGTGTCATTCAGCCTCTCTCTGGATGGCAGCTACTTTGCTCACGGAGAGTCCAGCCCACATTATTAGGGTAAATGGCATGAGGCGGCTAGGGCCAGTTAGCCATGGCTGAGCCTTGGAACAGAAAATGGCATCAGTCCCAAGCAGGGGCTGGTAAACACAAAAGGTAGCCTGGGGAGCGACACAGGGCGGTTCCAGTCATCCTTTTCCCTACTCAACACTGTTTTGCAGGAGCTGAGGAAAAGCAGCAGCCTTTCCCATCCCCCTCCTCCCCACCTGCCGCATGGTCATATGGTGAAGCGAGCCCTCTGTGGTAGGGCTGTTATTGGGCTTGTTTAAAATCACTAGCAAGTAATACAAGATACATGTGGAAAGCGGAGGCAGAAGGAGGGTGAGCTGTGAGTGCAGGCCTGGTGTGTAATGCATCTTGGTGGAGAACCGTGTTAAACTAGCGCTCTGGGCAGGGACGTGTGAGGCACTGTGTTTTGCTTGGGTATAGCACTCACAAGGAATATTAAAATTTATGAACCATAAGGGTTTGGGTTGCAAACACATACATAAACAAGACATGCACAGTCCTTGTGCTTAAAATGCTACAGACCCAAACTTTGAAATTGCTGTAAAATTCTAACAGATGCCCAGGAAATGACATGCACGTGTGTGGAGGAGATTTCTACTGAAAGGGCACACAAAACTAGTACTTGTTGTCATGTTGAATATCTAGTAACACATGTTTTGGAAGCCATGGTCTGATGTTTGCAGCAGGTTATATACAAGCATCACATGAATGATCTCTTCCCAACTATGCTTCTGCTTAGTGCTGTAGATCATGTTTGGAATACAACAAAGTTCATGTTTGGACAAAAACAAATCTAAACAGTAGGGAAGTCCTGATCCAGTCTTTATGTCCCCGATACTGATTCACTTACCCTATCTGCCAATACCAATTTTGAGCTGATACAGATATTTACCTGCAGTAAATGTTCATTAAATATCTGACATATTGAAACTGAAATTAATCTGGCACTGTATTTTTTCAGGAGCATCTTGGATCTGATCCTGGTTCCAAAATATTAAGTTTATTAGCTTAAATTATTGATATGAATAAAAGAATAACTGGGAGCTGGACAACACATCCTCAGAACCACAGGGCAGATACTTACTGCTACTTCATGTCTGTATGCGGGCACACAGTTTAGATATTCCTGTTTGATTATTTAATAATGCTGCACTAACAAAAGGTGGCGGCTGTCGTAGCACCATTGGACAAAAGCCAAAAACAAATCAAATACAATGAGGGAATTACTGGCTACATTTGCATGTATATGTACAGTCCATCCAAAGAGCAAACAAAAACTACACACACTTTAAGAAGAACTACCATGTTCAGGATAGATCATCACAGCTTTTGCTTGATGTCTTTCTCTATTTTGATGCAGTCATGGTTAGAATTTGTGAACTTTCATTGTTTTGGTGGATTCTGTGGAGAGTTTCACACATGTGGCTCAGAAAAAAAATAAACTTGAAGCTAAAAATTGATTTCAGGTTGGGGCTATATGCCTAAAGCAGGAGCAATATGCCAGCCAACACACAGGCAGCGTACATTGCCAGACTGATCCATATAGCAGCTTATTGGTTGTGTGCCACACACGTCTCAAAGACAGGACTGTAGCGCTACATATGAATTGAAATTGGACGGACTTTATTCTGGCTGATACTTATCCAGTCAAAAATGCCTGGATCGGCACTGACATCGATACTAAGCGCTGCTCAGGACATCTCTAATAAACAGCAGTCGGAATGACAATGAACTCGAGAATATAAAATGTACATGAATGCCGTCTCATCACTGGCTACTGGCAAATTGAGGTGCATCACTCTGGAAACTGCACAAACCTCCTGTGAGTCATGAGAAGGGCCCAAAGCACAACAGATGTTACTTGATTTCTAAAATAATAGAAAGGCAGGACTGAATACCTTGACAGCACAGTCCTTATGTACTCTTAGCAGTGGAAGAGTGCCAGGGAAGAATTAGGTCAGCTGAAGTGCATTGTGCCTTGTGGAACTCCATGTTAAAACAGCATCAGTGGAGGGAGGAGAGCTGGAGGTGGGGGGTTGGTGATGTACAGGTAGAAATTTCTGGAGCAGCACAACCAGTGTTGTTTTTTCTTTTTTCGTTTCTTGCACTATTGTATCATGGAAATGTGAGCAGAAACGTAACACCCCTGAGTCCAGTCTGCAGCCTAATTATTTTGAGCAATGAAAGGAGAAGGAAAGGAGGAATGAGAGAGAGAGAGAAATGCATGGGAACTGCAGTTCTTTCATACAGCCTGCATACAGGGTGTATAACCACAAGCTTGAAAAAAAAAATCCTCACGGCACAGTAAAACTGATTGTATCATCACCTTTTTTTCCCCTTACAGGGTGCATTTGTACTGCTCTTCACATCACCTCCTAAAAAAGAGCATGTGCTGCTGGAGTACACAGTGATGGGAATAAAAAAACAGAGCAAGGATGAGAGGAAAGAGAAGGCACAGTCAATACCCATTTTTTGCCAAGGCATCCTAGTGAAAAAGAGCAAAGAGACAAAAGGAGCAGATGGATGGAGATGGAGCTAATGCTGAAAGAGCGTGTGATAGGCAGTAACAAAAGCAAGAGGGAGTGAGGCGCTGTAAGGGATAGAAAGAGTTGGACAAAGAAGGGGCATGAATTAGAGGCAGATATGGAAGGAGGGGAAGGAAGATGGAAGCTCAGTACAAGAAGGAGTGATTGTGCACAGGAAGTGTGGACTTGATAAAGGGTCAGATCGGGGAGAGGGTAGCAACCAGCTCGCCATGCTCCAGCGCTGCTCCAACTGAAGACAAACCAGCTGAGCTCTTAGTGCCGGTTCTACCACGTTTTCCGCTTTCTCACATATTCCAGTCATGCTCTGAGATGATCCTGCTTACGACAGGTATCTGGCTCACACGTGCTACATATTCATTTACAGGAAGGTCTAGATTTTCACTCAGATGCACACACACAGTCATCCAATGCCAACATGACCTCACTTCCCCCTCACAATGATCAGATTGTAGAAATAAAATTGTTTTGCCAAATCGCTCTCATCCTTGTTAGCAGTATTAAACTGGAAGGAATAATGAGATGCCGATGAAGACCGCTGAAAGTAAAATCATAAATTTAACTGGACATGATATTCAAACGACTTGGCAGCCATCCATCGACATGAAAGTGTGTGTAAGCATATAGCAGATTGTGCTGAGCAGCAATGTGGGCTTTTCCTTGTGAGCATGCAACATTTTTTTCCAGTCAAATGTTGTTATGCCTCCAGCCATTTCCACTGTCTGGAAATACAGCGGGTTACATCACTTGTTTTCATAGTATCTGATCATCAGTGGTTGAAATCAAGATTGAGATTGACTGTCAGTCATTCAATCTGTCTAGCCTGACCCAGCTACCATATCCCTGCAGCCTTCTCCAAGTCTGTCCTGTAATCCCTTGTTGTGTGCTGCTCTGTGGCCACTGGGACTGTCATTACCGCCACAATAAACAGGATTAATCAGCGCTGGCATTGGACACTTTGGTCCAGATGACGCGTGTAATTAAGTAGTAATTGGCATGTCATCTGTACATGAGGAAATATGACATGCACAAGCCAAATGCGCTCGTTGTGCCGCCCCACAACAAGCAGTGCTTTAACAACTGTGTCCTCAAAGGATTTTTTTCCGGGAGATAACTTCCTTTGCACTGCTGACACCCTCACTTCTCTAACATCTTTATTTACCTTGCAAACTCCCTGACATTATAATTCACTTGCTTAATCATTTATTTACATGCTAACACACTTAAACACAAATTTGCTAAGTTATTCATTTATTTACATGCTAACCCACTTAAGGCCGTTTGCATTCAGCAGCTTATTCATTTATCCACATTCAGGATGACACTGTTACTTTCTTAAGCATCCATTTATGCACACAGAAAGTCACTTACATTCTTGCTTGCTTAATTAAAAGGCCCCTCTCCTTTCACTTCACACAAAAGGATAGCTTCATGCAGCTCAATATATACTGTAGCTGCACACAATGAGAGATGGCCAAGATGCCCTTTCATGTTTAGGGTCATGCCGGCTGCAACAATAGGTCTGAACTGCCCTTATCTCTCCTTGTAAACGTGAAGCTCTGGGATAAGTAAGAGCCCGAGTTCATGGCTCATGTGGGAGATGTTAGGATGAACATAACTGAGGGGATAGTTTTCTTATTTGCCCTTGCACCATATATTTCCTGGGCTGTTAGAGAAGTCAGTAATAAAAAGAAATTCACTGCTGGGCTTTAGAATGATGCTCTATAAGCTCTTGTGGAACATAGTGAAGCTGCATGCCTATTATTTCATGGTTACTTAGAGTATCCACAGTCATTTGTCAGTGTAAAAGCAATTTTGAATTACATTAACTTAAGAGCCAACATTAGGTATGCCAAACTTGCACTGCCTCTTCTCCATAAATTCAATTGTTTCAGGATTATTTAAGGTGTGCCAAAGCAAATGAATATACATGTTTCTGAGAGAACTTCGAACATAGCAAACAAAAAAAAAAAAAAAGTCAACCATCACTGAAACAAAGTTTGGGCTGAAAATGGGTGTGAAGCTGGTTCCAGAAGGGGTGAGCTTGGCAGGGAGCGAGGTCAGTGATGCACTTGGTCGGCAACCTCAGAGAGCGGCTGGCTGGTTTGCAGTATGCCCCCGAACGCAACAGAAAGCTGCCGAGGGGAGAGAAGGGGTCCATAGCGGCAAAGCAAATGGCTCATAGAGATATCCCACTTGTTTTTCCATCATATCAATTTCACGCCTGTGCCACCAGTTTTTCAAAAAAAAAAAAAGTGACAAGATGGAGACGGGAAGGAAAAAGAGAAAGTATCAAGAAAAACAGAATGAAGGGGATAGTGAAGAGGAAGAAAACAACAAGGTCAGCGTTACATGAAGCTGGCAATGTTCATCTCAAGGGCTGTTCCTGGTGCGAGCGACTGCTGTCAGAACTGTCTCGTAAACAAACAAATGAGAATATCTTTAAAGCTACTATCTTCACTGACAATATTGCTCACTCACTTCTAAATTTACTGATGCAACACTGGAACTCTTTCAGCAATTCAGATCATTCTTTCTGGTATGAAAGTGACATTTGTTTTCAGTGCAATACGGTTTCGAAATGAACAAATGTGAAGTCAACCTTCCATCTAGAGCATCTTCCCTGACTGTTGTGAGTCACGGTACTGTTCATCAGCACTGAGCTCTGCTCTCTTGTAAAGCATAATTAATTTCACTGCATTCTGTTACATGATTTTTTTTCTAAGGTGTTGCTGCCATCACCAGGTTTTATCTATGGTAAAAGTATGTCTGTTTATACAAACAGAGATAGCAGAAACTTAACCTGTCAATTGCTTTATGGTCTCTTGACCAAACACTTTTTATTGCCGTTTGCATAATTCTCCTCTTTCATCTGCCAGAAAATGAGACCAGTCGAATTATGACTCAACCGTAACGCATCAACTGATATGGCAGTACATTTAAAACCTCACCAAATGTGGGTGCCATAATTATAAAAGCAAATGCATTGCTGCGGTGAAAAATCCACATGCAGAAAGTACTCAATTTTGCATAACTACAGGATATATTTAGTTAATATGTATAGATTTGTAGAGTGCAGATAAACAGCAGGAAGTCCAGGACTCATTAAAACTCACTGTTCTCACCGAGTGCCTGATGGCGCTCTTGCTTGGGAAGGGAATAGTCAACAAGAGTCCAACTCATTGGACAATCTTCCATCCAGTGTTATTAATGACAGTGCATTTTTAATTATCCCTAAGCGAGGGTAGGCACTACAGCTTTTGTTTATTGAGCCCCACTGATACCCATATTAACAAAGTTACGTTAATGATAGAGGTATTTAACTTAATAGCATTTTTATTACTCCCGCTAAGAATGAAGCAATTAATTAACAGTGGGGAAATTAAGTTCCTCTCCTGTAATGGCCTACCAACACAGGACATCATTACCAGTCGTCAAAATAATTCATAAAGCTAGGAGTCAGGTGGCAGGACAGCGGTGGGAAGAAAGAAAAGTCCCCGGCATACGTTTGGTTTTCATTTTAGAATAAGATAAATTTCAGGTACGGTCTGTCGGCTGACATGATGGTGAAACTGCGTGCAGAGTGTACTGCAGGATCAAGGATGAAGCATGTTAAGTCATCGATTTGACACAGATGTCTAGCAAAAAAAAAAAAAAAAGTGTACAATATAAGCAGGTGAGTATTATTTGAATAGATAAAGCAGTGAATTAAAGATACACGGATAAATGAGAGAAGGAGAGAAGAGGGAAGCGAGAGAGAGGAGTAGTGAATGTTAAAGAAATGACATCGAATAATGGGCTTCAAAGACACATATGAAAGTGCATAATCTTTTAAGCTTGTATTTGAAGGCAATCTTCCATTAAAGAATACTAGCTATTTCTTTGTGGAGGAGAAATGCAAACACAGCAGAACTGATGGAGACCACTGGTGTGACTTTGAATAGGGGAAAGACTGAAATGGCAAAAGGTGCAATTTCTCAAGCGCTGGACTTCTGTGGTAAATTCTTTCATTACAAAAGGACTACTAAAACAGTGGCTGCTGAGAAACATAATCCCCCACCCCCATCCTCCCAACACCCAGCGCACACACACAAGCACGCACACTGGGCCCAAGTACACGTGCAACAAAGAGGGAGAGATTAAAGCATTAATTCAGTGAGAGGGAATAGGATCCCAGCATAAATTTAGAGTGAATGTTTGGGGTTATCTTCTCTGCTGACTGCTGTTTCTACTCTCTGTACTCTATTGCACTCCACATGCAAATATAAATCAGGGTCACACCCTGCATCCTGTAACATATCAGGCTGTAAACTCGTTTTTCTTTGATAAGCTCTCTATATGTGTGTGGGTGTGTTTGCAGCAACAACAGGTGCACTCGTGTGTGAATGTGGAAAAATACCAAACCATCCATGTGCACAGTGCTCGTTCTGTATGTGTATATGCGAGTGTGTGGATGTGGGTATTTAAATCTCAGATAGTACTTTTCAAGCTGCTGTGTTTGCCTTAAAAAATGCACAGAGAACCTTGTTTGTTTGCTTGTCACCGCTGGGTGGGATGTACTTTACTAGACACACCAGCTTTCGCCTGGCTTCGCACTGGATACCAGCTGGTGGGCACTGGGGCGCCACAGCACATCGTGCCAGTGTCACAAATGAAGGGGAAAGTGCTCCTCATCATATAGAAAAGTAGCCTGGCAGCCTCCATTCCTCATTAAAAATGCACTAAGCTGAACACTCCCATTAATCTCAGCATGCTGTATTTAGCGAGGGTAGCCTTGTGCACAGTCTATAAAACACAGCAATTAAAGCAGGTACCTTTGGCTTCATCAAGGCCCAGCCGAGCATAATGGGCCAGAAATGTGAATAATTCCTCCAGCAGCCAAAGTCCTATGTGAGAACAGCCAGGATGTAGTACATAGCACTAAGATAAATATGGAATTGGAAGATGATATGATTTAATCTTGCTCCTGCCTGATAATGGAAAGAAAATCTGTTAATGTTCTAACTACACATAATCATCTCTGCAGTATTTCATCCCAATACAGAAAAGGACATGAGGATCTCATGGCAGAAATACATCTTTAATCTAACACAATATGTGAGGGCAAATACCACTGTGGTAAAAGTGATTCAACATGCATGACCCCAGCAACACTGTACTGTATATGTAGCTTACTATTTGTGTTTTATTGTGTGGGTAACATGCTTGGGTGGTAGTACAGGATGAAAGACATTCGATAACAGCATCTGTTATGACATCATTACAACTGGAGTAGGAACTTCCTACAGCAGGGGGTTCAAGGAGAAGTGTTAAGATGCAAGCCAGTGAGGCATGCTTTGAACTGACACCCGAGTAGGTTATGGCTGCTCAGAGGGACGCAGAACAGCTTGCACCGTCCCATCCCGTGGCAACAACTTGTTTTTCCATCTCACACCTAAATCTGGGACAGGCCTGTAAATGCTTCTGGATTTGTGTCGTCGTCTGCAGAAGAACATGGTCAGCTTTTTGGTTTTAATGCATCTGGTGGGTTCAAAGCGGACATCAGTGACAAAACACAGGGAGGTGAAGTTAGAAATGATACTACTGAAAAGATTTATCTGCTTTTAATCGTGAACTGTTTGGGATTTTGGTCCCATGAACCAGAAGTGGGGGGCTCGAGTCAAATCCAATTTATATTTCATGTGAATACCAAGCCAAAAGCGGTAACGGCGACAGCCACATAAACGAATAATGATGCCATGCTATGATGAAAACATACAGCACATCGCCTACAGAGTAGCATTACATTCCCAAAGAAGACCCAACAGATAAATCAGGAAGACAGATCCCCGACAAAGTGAAATCACTCCAGAGACATTAGTCCATGCTGGAGTGTCTCCCAAACAAACAGGTGGTGAGTTACTGTGTCACTGTGTTCCTATGAGGTGTCTTGCAAGTGAGGCAGGCTCAGAACGTACAGTAAAGCTGTCAACATTTCCATACCCTAATAATAATTACTCTCAGTTTACCCTCTGCCCCACAGGCAGCTGGAGTAGGCAGGCCAAGGATAGAACCACCTCCATGCTAAAATGTGATTTCTCATCAGGAGGTGGCCACATGCAATGGAAGATTAATCATTTTCTATGTGTGTGAGAACTATAGTGCTGCGGAGATAAGTCAACTCAGTGCACTGTTGTTTACTAGGATCCTTTTTATAGATTTTATTTATAGTGGATCATGACCTTGAATAAGATTAGTGAGTCAATATCATGAATCCACTAAGTTGAACACACTGCAGAACTGTTTCACAATAAATACTTCCCTTGGCTAATGAAACTACAGTAGGATGGAAAGTAAAGTCGAACTACAGTATAATGGCTAAAAGCGGCATGACTTTAATGGCTGCTCCTGCTGCCCTGCACTAAGTCAAAAATTATTTGCCAGCTCCTTTTCTTTCCTGAATAGAAATATGGGAGTATTGTTGGGAGTCAAGTTCAGTTACTATGAAGTAACTGAAGTTACAACTTATCACCACTCTTATATTCTCAGAGATGCTGGACAATGTTCATATAGCTCCTGACTGATTATCAACAAACATTTCAATTCCTTTCATGGCTCAGGCATCAACAGACACCTCATCCACTTTTAGTTTTTAAACTTATTTCAGTTACTTTACAGTAAGTGCTTACAAAAAAAAAATCTAACAATGTAACTGCACACATGACTTTGACTGCAAATGAAACAAAACTAAAGAAGAGACACTGCAGATCCTTGACTCCAAAAATACTTTTCAACCTTAACTGACATTTAAAGGATAAGCCTGGTCATTTTCTATATTAACACCATGTTAAACACTCACCAGACAGAGACTAAAACTGCTATTATAGTCTCACAGTCTGGATTATCTTATTCACCTGTGACATAGACCCCGATATATACATGTGTGTGTGTGTGTGTGTAGTTGAATCTTGCCCCAAAGGCTCCAAATGGCCCTAACCTTTGACAGTGTGTGGAGTACGCAAGAGTCATGGGACATTTGCACAAGATCTCTGGATATTGTTATCAAATATTAGGATCTTGTGTTTCATAGATTCAAGATTTTTATTTGCCATTTATGCATAAACAGACAGTTTAGGCATATAGGAAATCTTGTGCAGGGCTCTCCTGGAGTCAAATAAGCAGTCTAGTCTAGTCTAAATATAAAATTACCCAAGGATACAATAGTTGATAAAACTGTGGATACAGGAATAAGATAGCAGGTAAAATGGGGAGTTTCAAACTTTGCACATAGTGGAACTGTATATGGTCTTCTACTTAATAGGGTAATGAGGGGTTATTGGCCAGGTTGTTCACATTTTGTATTTGCCATCATTGTTACTGTGGCAGGGTAAAAGCTGTTGTAAAATCTTGTTCTGTGTGTGTTCTGTGTTCTCATAAGGAGGAGATGTGTCATGTAGTGCAGCCGTGTATATTCCTGATGTGTGTGTAACTGTTTTTGATCAACAAATGGAGGCACAGAAGAATAAGCTAACAGGCATTAACAGTGAGTAGAAGCCATTCCTTTAAGTTTCTAATGATAATCTAAAATGTTTTGGATGGAAACAAACGTACTGGCACTACAGTACAGGAGGGCCCCAAATAAATAAACAGTACAGTATAAACTGGGGTTAGATAGCGTGACATCTTGGCCAGCTGTGACATTGCCCTGCTGCAGTGAAAATTCTGCACAGTTGAGAAATTACTGTACAGAATCCTGTTATGTTACATGCTCTGCATTATAAGAACTGAGGTTTGGAAGCATTTGTTGACATAGACAAGCATTTGAAAAAGACATAGACAATACATTTTCCTATGTTCTCCAACACTACATCTCCATGGGGACTGCCAAGCTCAGACCACAACTGTTCCTCCACCTTTTTCCACATTCACTTGGCCCAGACTGGAGCAAGGCAATTTGGCTCTTGGACCATCTATACAGTGCCTTGTCTGGGAATGGATTTAGTGATTCTGATCTTACTTTTTTCCCATTGTGAAAACCCAGGGAAAAAGAAAAAAAAAAAGGGTTAAAAAAAAAAAAAAAAAAAAAAAAACAGGTTTGACCGAAGCCCAGTCAATTATCTCCCAGGTGTTTGACTGAAGTGATTGTAAGTGATCGCGGCAGTTCCCACGAGCCCTGGACTGAGACGGGCTGGAATTAGCCAGGAACAAAACCCAATTCAGCCAAAGTGAAGAAACAGCAGTTTTGAATAAAACCAGGCAGAGAATGCAAAAGAAAAGGCTCTCTGCAGAAGATAAAGTTGAATCTTGGCTCCTTTTCCCCCCTCTCCCTCCATTCCCCTGTTACAGATGGCCTATCATATAGCCTGGTCTTTTAAATAAACTGTGGGGCTGGAATTGTGTCTGTGGTTCTTCTAGTACCTTATTGTGTAGAGGTTAATTACAGGCAAGGCATGAGAAAATTACATCCTCAAAATAAAGTATTATGATTGGCCCTTCTGCTGGCTATTTTAAGTCAGGTGTGGTCTTCCTACAAGATAGCTGGGAACCAGATTTGAGGACTCGTTCAATATCAAGTAACCTCGTTTGAAGTCCTCTATTAAAGTGACTGTTCTGACTTGTAAATTACCATACTTTCCCAGGCCCCAAACACCATTTCCTCATGATGATTAAGTTATAGCTGGTACTTGAGTGCAAACAGTGTTGTAATAACAGAGGACATTTTTCCATTGATAGCAGTGAATTTCCTTGTGTCTTTTTCTGTCATTTCAGAACAGGGAGGATATTGCCGAGTTTTATTTACATTCAGAAATGGAGGGGGTGGAAAGTGGTGGTTTAAGCTATTGTACGAAGGTGTAGCCAAAGCTGGCTGCTCCAGGAGATGAGGCGCATTCCCCAAAGAATGGTTAACCGGGCAAAGGCTGCACTCAGCCTCAGTGAAGAGTCTAACCAGAAGCCTGCGTAAGTTTGCATGAATCTCGTGATGGAAGGCCTCAGTTCTCAGGCAATGATTGTGCATTTTCCTTACTGCAGGAATCTTATTTACTCTCGCCTTCCACATGAGATGGACACGTCAAGCATGGTTTGCGTCTGCTGCTCTTTCGCTCAGCTGCTCATGCTGCACACCAGCTCACGCACATCGGGGCTGATAAATATGAAGTCTGGGGAAACTGGTTTCTCTGGGCGCTTAGGTTTCATCCAAACTTGCAACCTGAAGTGAAAGAACACATCACGTGCAAGTTAGTGCTGCTTTGGACTCAGATGAATATGTAATCGCAAACAGGGATATGGCTCCAGGGGCTATAAAGTATCGGGCATGTTCAACATCATCCCAATGATATCTCACACCCCACCAGTGAATACTAACACACACACAGAGCACATACACACACCTAGCCATAACAAGAACTGTCTTTTTTTAAATAATAGATGAGCAAGTCTTTTTGTCGCAGTTCTATTTGGTTAGCATCACATGCTAGCCTTTAGCTTTTATAGACATTACACACTTTTCTTGGCTCATTCATAATAATCCATCTCACTGATTCCCTCTGTTCACTGATCAGCATGGTTACATGCTTTCAGATTACGAACCTAAACACAAACATACAACATACAACAAGAAAGGAACAGCTTCCTCCTTCCTGAATCAGATTTAAAGGTGGTCTCACACTGAGCTGTGGAAAACCCTCTCCAACAGAGGGAATGAGGGCAATGATGTATGTCCAAGGCAAACACCTTCATGACACGAATGTGATTTGAGAAGCTCCTGTGAAAACTGAATGTCTGCGTGCGGAGACACCTCAGGTTGATGATGGAGTGTGACACGCTGCACAGAACAAACCTACTAATGACCCGCTCATATGCAAACTAGTCTCTTTCATCAAGAGTTTTAGAAACTATGTAAACACATATTTCTCACTAAAACTGCTAATTTCATAGCATCTGTCAGGTAACACATTATGTTGAGGCCCGGTGTGTGTATACAGTGATATACTGTACAAAGAGAACGATCCATTATGTGTACATGTTGTTGCGGTTAATAATAATCCACAAGACTCTTGTTTTTCATGCTTTCAGTAACACCCTTGCTAATGAGCAGCCACTGCCACTGTGCTGAGCACAGCATCTGACAGTGATTACTGTAGAACAGCGTTGCCAGTTCTTCAACATCAGTGACCTGAAAGCAACTCCCACATCCCCAACAATCTGCTGAGAACTGTGAATGGACGTCTATTTCTTGCCTTACTGTTGACAGTAACACTGTATACCAACACGCCATATCTAGCAGCCTCAAAATGCATAGCCCTGCCCATATTGTTAAGTGACTGTATCAAGCCATGTTCAGATTTGCGCTGTATTAAAAAAAAAAAACAACAACAACAAAAATTCTACCAATTCATTTCACTCACTGTGTTGATGCACCAGGGGGCCAACACAACGGAACTCTGATACACTTTACACTTCGATTGAAATACATCCCAGATTATATTTTATATTCTCACCAATCCCTGTAGAAACAATTCCACAAACACAACATTTATATTTAGTTTTAAACACAGTACAAGTGTCCTTGCTAATAAGCAGTGCTTTTAATTACAGCGTTAATATAAAAACATGCATTATTACTTGTGGAAACAAGGTGAATACGATGTTGCTTTAAATGAGTACAGAAACATTCCATTTAACTTGCAGGTGAAAATTTAATTTTGGCAGCAATTCAGTTTAAGTTTTTTTTGCTGTGTCTATCCACTTCTTTCATGGCGAACACCTTCACACAGGCACTGCTAAAAACCACCAACACTGACACCTCCTCTACTATAACAAATGGACACTGATTGAACCCAAATGAATTTGAAATTGCTGCATTAACACTGGGATTCGTCTCTGAAAGTGTAGCCCAGTTTCGAGGGCTGAGTGTGTACTAGAAGCAAAGAGAGCTAAAAACAGAAGTATTAAAAAAATAAGAGTCTGTACTTTAACCAAAGTGGAAGGCAAAGAAGCTGGGGTATTGTCAGCATGCAAAAAACTGTAGATTGACAGCATCATCACTGGGTGAAGCTCAGGGCTTTTGAAGCTGTATCCAAAACCTGGTTGTAACATCTCACATGCAGCATGTGCCCAGGGGACACTTCTATGCGTCTTAGAAGGCTGTGCTTTGCAGCTACACCAACGTGGACACCGATGGCAGGCAGAGCCCTCGGTTTGGCTGTTCACACGCTAGTCCATACTCTGGGGATCAGGGATAAAGGACCTGTTTCACTTCTCAGCCTTGCCTTTCCCCTCCTTTCTTTGCTTCCCCTTTCTCAGCATCTCTCCAACAACCTCCTTCACTTAGTTTTAACTCCTTCCTTTTCTGCCCTCCATCTATTCCTCCCCTCTTCCTCCCTGCCACTAACCGTTGAGTGCAGCCAAGGCTATTGTGTGCAGAGTGGCTCTTTATTGAGTGTCACGCTGGCCGATAATCGCTGTTTAGTGGTTATCGCCCCTCCACACCAGGCCCATTAATTAGGCTTAATAGTCGAAGAACTTTTAAGGATGCACTTGTACAGCAATAAGGCTGCAGTTATGAGCTGCCACTTGTTTGCATGTGACTTCAGTGTTTTTTATTAATGCTTGTGCACACGCTTGCTTGTTATTTGTGTCTGTCAGCTCAGTTAATCAGAGGAAACCAACTGTACCTGACATGTTGATGATGTGACAGGTGAACAATGGTGCCAGAAACAATGAACAGGGGAGCAGTGTCTTCTGACAAACAGCTCAGGTAGCAGCGAGAGCCCTCAGGGATGTCGGATCACCATATTGTAGGGTTAATGAGATGGTGACACAATGTACACAAAAATGTGTTGTAAAATCTTCTTTCTGTGATGGCTCAGCCTGCTCGCTGTGACATTTCAGAACACAAAGACTAAGTCCTCTGAGTTAACCTGCCTCCTCACGGAAATGAGCCAGAATTATCTCTTGAAGTGAATTCCACAGGCAGATTTTAGAATTTTACTCGGAGAGGAAAATAGCATTGTGAAGTTCAGTGTAAAGATGCTTTGTTGCTGTTTCTAGTCAGTGTAATCTAGGCGTAAACATGTCAGCTTCCAAACATGCAGGAGTAATGTGTCTTTAACATTCCCATTAAAAACCACAGGCTCATTTTCTATGAGAGGACCTAAACTCCAAATATTTGTGTGTGGCATCAAAAGGGGCTTACATCGCAGACAGCACGTCCTCAAACAAATACTGGTGAAAATGTTGGGGAGGGATTTGGTTAATTGATGCTGTCCTCTTCCCCTTTTAATCACATAAGCCATGGATGAATCTTAGTTTAATTTGCTGTTAGAATGCCTCTTTTCCCAGCCTTCCTCCAGCTCATGCTGAAAGCTGAAGGCATCACATCTAATCCAATCGTCCCATGACTGGTCAAGCCTGGGCTGCTCAGGAGAACAAGGAGGGAACAGCGAAACTGGCAGGCGGAGGTAGGGGACTGTTTGTCGGACCTGGTTATTCCGCTCCGTGGATCCCATCAGGCGAGCCCTGACATGTCTCGTCCAAGGCCATGTCCCACCTGAGCACCGTACAGGGGGCTGGACTATAACTGTCTCATCTGGTCACATTCAGTTTGCATCCCTGGAGTTATAGGAAGCCTGACTGTGCCAAAGCCTTCCTGTTTTTTTTTTGTTTTTTTTTGTGGTCAGCTGACTTTTGCAATGTTTTACCAAATATTCTACTTGTTTGTGCTGACTGATAAATTAAAAGGTCCAAACTAAGTCCTAAACTAACTGTCACCCCAAATCCTCACAGCTGCAGCTCAATTTCCCATATTCCACCAATTTCCTGATTCATTTCTCAACATTTTATTTTTGTTCTCCAACGCTCCATTAAATAAACTGTGCACCTTCTATATTCAAAACAATTCAACATTCGATTTACAGCCAAGAATATGATTATGTCAACTAGCAGCCAGTATCTCTCAGCTGTGTGTATGCAAGATATAGGAAGCACAGAAACAAGCGGAATCTCTTTAACCTGATCTGCACTGTTTTACATGAGCTCTGACAAACGTGCATCACGTGGGTTCCAGCAGGCATAACTGACAGCATACACACATCTATCTTTGTCAGACATTTGTGAGCCTGTGTGCTGGCATGTGCACTCATATCTATCCCACCTTAGTAAGCAACACAAGTCCAACTGTCCCCCGTGTTTGACGTTCTCTGAGCCCCCTAGTTTGACCTCTGTGCTCTGAGTACAGCTGTCTGCCTCATGTATACTGTATTCCATAGCAGTACTGTGGTTCCACAGGCCCCTTTGCTCTGTGTTGTGAAATGACCTTTCTTTATTTACCTCTAAAGTGTATAATGAACACCTAGGTTTAGTCGGTATAATGGTGCCACCTCACTTATTTTTAATCATTGGTTTTATAACCTTTACAGCGCAGAATTCTTTATTTCCTTGTAGGTATATTTGTGATAAAGGTAGCCATCCATTTTTAACCTTATTCCTATTAGATCTTTAAAAAGGAAATGATGATATGTTCAAAGGTAGAGAAGGAATCATTTCTGGTCAAACTGACTGAGATGTCAAGAAAATAATGGTGTGTGTGTTAGAATAGAAAGGGTTCAAGTTGACAATCTGTAGACGCCAACATTAAGAGAGTGAGAGAGTAAGAGAGACAGAGGGGGTCCTGAGCAGCGGGGGAGGAGGAGAGGAAGAGGCTGGGGCGAAGTGGAGAGGAGGGGTCTAAATCTGTGAGAAAACATCTAATCCCTGGATTGATGAAGCTTCAGAAATCCTGGAAATAGATTAGGAGCTTCGTGGGCCCAGCAGCCTTTAATAAGAAGGCCCGTTTGGCTCCAAAGTCATGGCACAGCACTTGCATAATGTGCAGAGCCGTCACTTCTTGTAATTATCGTTTCCTCTATTTGGAAAATGATTCAATAAAAACTGATCCTCAGTGTCCCGCGCATACTGACAAGCTGCAGATGGAACATGCAGAAGCCCTGGTACATGTACGGCACTCACTCCGGTTCGGCCACTAATCCAAATACAGAGGGAGGATGAGGGGTGCGATAATCGAATGAGGACTGACCGTATCGACGGGAGAATCTTTGTGCATCTTCTCTTGAGCCGGGCGGCCACTGAGCTGAGGAGGCTCCTGATACATTTAGAAAGGTCCATCATCAGATAAGAGAAAGTTGCAATGCTATTCTCAACTTATCTGTTTTCACACATCAGCAAACTTTGGTCCCGCTTTCTTTCTACTTTTGGCATTTTCTGCCACCAGTGTTGTCTTTGATATCTTTTCTAGAATGAGCAATCTCTGAGGACTAAGTGGGGGGTTAGTCATCATCATCTATTTGTTCACAATGGGACTGCATTTTCCTTCTTTTTGAGGTGGGGTGTAACAAATCATATATTTCTCCTTCTCAGCAGGGAGATGAGTTCGGTTTGCATGGACACTTGCAGTAGCAAATGTGTTGAAATAATGATTTGATCTGGTGGATGCCTGGTGTTACCCGCCTGACTGCATTATGCCAACTGTGAAGTTTTGTCGAGGAGGGATAATGGTAAGTGGCTGATTTTCAAGGTCTGAGCTAGGCCCTTTACTTCCTGTGAAGAGCAATCTTAATGCTCAGCATACTAAGACATTTTGGACAACACAATGCTTCCAACTTTGTGCAAACAGTTTGGGGAAGGCCCTTTTCTATTCCAGCATGACTGTGCCCCACTGCACAAAGCAGGGTCCATAATGACATAGCTGGATGAGTATGGCACAGAAGAACTTGACTGGCCTGCACAGAGCCCTGACCTTGACCCCATCGAGCCAGGCCTTCTCATCAGGAATGAATGGGCACATTTTCACACAGAAACACTGCAGAATCTTTTGGAAAGCCTTACAAGAAGAGTGGAAGCTGTTATAGCTGCAAATGGGGGGCAACTCCATATTAAAGTCTTTGAATGTAATGTCATTAAAAGTCCTTGTTGGTCAAGCGTCCCAATACTTTGTCCATATAGTGTATGAAGCTCCAGTGGACAAGATGTCAGTGCCATAACGGACATTAATATTAGCTCTGTTTCCCTTCAATCAATGAGGAAACCTGGTTACTCAGGAATAGCGATGACAGGATCAAAGATCCAGGGTCCTTTAAGGAAGCTTGACGTTTCACTCCAGTATAAATAACTGCCTCCCTTCTGTTTTGCTCTTCTGGCTTTGTTCTGTCTCTTTCTTTTTGCAAAAATGAGGGTAATGTGCTATGAAAGGTATCCCAGATTTCACACATTCTGGGGCCCTGAGAGATGGAGTGACCAGCTGTCCATATCACAGCACCCGTGTTCCTGGCTACCCCAGGCCAGAGACAGCCACAGGCAGCCAGAGAGGGGGATATGGAGGGAGGGGGAGGAAGAGATCCAAGAAAAAAAGGATCATAAACAGACATAACCAACTAGATTTTTCTTGGTAGAAGAAAACCTCCTTCAAAGTGTGTGGACATCTGTACTGTTTACATACAGCACATATGTGCGCAGAGTTACATCCAAGTTCCCTCACTGAATTGTGAGACATGAAATTCTGTCACTTGCACTTCTTTTCACAACACATGCATTAGTCTTTCTACAGCTGTGAGGACACCCCTTACCCTAACCTTAACTGTCACAACTACATTTTAAATCCCAACCTATTCTCACATTATGCACAAACCCTCAAAGAGCTTTTAAAGCTGAGGATGAGCCGACAACAGTGAACTAAAATTTGCCACAGACGTTTGTTTTCATTCCTCGTGGAGACCTTACATTCATTTCTGGGAGAGCTAACCTAAACGTAACAGTAACCACTACCTCTCCAGGTTTTCAGCAGCATGCCGCTCCGGCATTGCTTTAGTCTGAAGAACACCGCTCACATTTTCCACTTGCTTATATAACAGCAGGGGACTGTCACATATGATTCAGTTGTAAGTGCCGTCCATGCATCCGTGGTCAGAAACCTTTTCAACAAATGTCAAATGACTGCTCAGCTCACATCATACACATCAATATCGTCATACAGTTTATCCCATTGTGCCATGAGTGTTTGTCTTGATAGGACCGTATATGTCAGCTGAACAAATGCCATCAAACTTAGAAAATCCTCCCCCTCAACAAAGCTAATGGGAGGCATTGTCCTTTGCTATCATCTTTGCGGCGAAGGCCACTGTTTGCTCTACACGTCGGTCATCATATTCTTTCTTCAAAGCTATAGCCGCTAACTTAACCTGGTAGAGTTTGCACTGCACTTCATTTTCATTTACTTTCTTGAAGAAGTTGCACACAGACCTTTTTAACGGCTGTGGTTTCTACATGTTTCTGCTGGTTTGTATTTGCCACAGTAGTAAAATGACCTCGTTATCATGTTATTTCCAGGCGCCGGTAAAAGCAAGAGAAAACAGTGACAAAACCATAGTTGCATGAAATATTAGATTCTTTTTAATTTAATGACTATGCAAATATTCGAAAATCATTGCCAATCCCTATTTTCAGTCCCCACAAGGTGAGTAATACCAGTCACACACACACACACACACACACACACACACACACGAGGCTGAGATAAGCCAGGAGTGCAAAATGCCAGAAAAACAGTGAACTAAGCATCCTGAAAATAGTGTTAAATCGGGCAATATCATGGATCACAACAACTCAGGCCCAGCTTGCCACCATTCTATGAAACTGCCCTTACTCAAAAACCTGTCGGAAGTAAGAGATCCTTTCACTTTCTCTGTGAAACTGTCCATAAAGCTCTCCCCCAGCTGCACCCAAACACCAATCTTAAATGCAGGTGCCATAACACTAGTGTGGTGTACTGCTCTAGGGCACAATTTTCCATAGACTTGCTCTATATTGCCATCTAAGAGAGTTGGATCAAAATGGCACAGTTTCAGCTGGGAAGCTGGGATATTATTGTAGAAATAATCATAGCAGGGGGTTGGTTTCAGTCAGCTATGGTATTCACATGTTGACATGTTCATTTCTTCAAATCTCACACACCTGCAGAAACCTTCCATGTGTACATTATGTCATATCTCAAATGGAAAGGACACAGGAAACACAATGGGCTGATTAGCACGGGATTTGCCAAAAAAGAAGCTTGTTAACCACAGTGCTGCACAGATACAGTATAATACTCTTCCTAAAATGTAAACTAGTCCTTTAAAGCTTCAATCTTTATGCTGTGTACCATGCAGAATACTGTTGACCAAATCAATCAAGCTTGATAAGATAACGCAATTCAAAAGAACAGTCAAATGCGTCACATAAATGGTACACAAACTAATCTGTGCTGACCCAGAACATCCAACATTCGATTTACAATCTCTCACATTTTTGTTGCTATTAAGAGTGATTTTTTTTCCCACCCTAGAAACAAACAGCACATGTTAAAGGACTGTTTGATGAAGTATTTGTTGGTTTATTTCAAAATAAGAGTTACAGAAGCGCTGGCGCATCTGTGCTACCTGTGCTGAACATTTCTTTTGAGCACAAATAATCCCACTACCTGGGAAAGTGCTGGTTTCTGAGAAGGTTTTAAATGGGGTCTGAGGTCACGGGAGGCAGTAGCCCTAAAGGTTTTCACCTGGAGGGTGCAGGGCCATTTATTGATTGAAGAGTGTTCATTGGACTATATCAGTGAATGATTGACTGCATGCTAATCCCACCCATGAGTGTGGTTCAGTAGCTCCATTTTACCCCTCACCGCTTTTTGGTGGCGATCACTTATGCTTCATTTCTGACGACACATTTTCAATGTGAGAAAATGAGAAAAAACCCTATTTGCTGCACTTTAAACCATGAGGATTACATGTGTGAATGAGAGAGTAAGAGAAAGAAACAGTACAATACTATTCCAGTCACAAGTACCAGAAATACTGAACAAATAAGCCCCAGCAATTTATTCCAAAACACAAATCTTGTTCTTTTTTTGTTCAAATGAACACGGTGAAAAAAGACGACTATAGAACAAACATAAGTTAGAAGACCAAGAGGCAATGCCAACATTCCTAATTACATGCTATTCGTGTTCTCTCTCATCACTTTGCAAGAAAACAAGAGCTGATGTAGCAGCTTTGGAGACGGCTGATTGTGTGAGCAACAACATGCTCTGCCAATGCATGAGGACCTCTCCGAGGCTACTGCTGTGTGCTGGAAAACGAAGTACAACTCAGCACAAGGATTAAGAAGCCTGGGTAACATTTAGCACTAGTTTTAGCCACTTCAGCAGCTATAAGCACACGGTGCCTGTTTCACTCACCTAGGGTACGTCCTCTTAAAGGCCAGCAGTCGCAGCGGCCTGCCTTTCGTATTTGCACTGATTGTAGTGGCTATTTTGATTTCCCTGGCTGCTGAGGCCAGATGACCTGCTGCTCATTCCAGTCACACACTCACCCACAGCTTGATAGCAGAGGAAGCCATTTTGAAAGAGTGGTCATTCTTGGTGGATTTGAAAGTGTCTGGTGACTCAGTGAAAAACTACAATCATGTTAAAAAGCCAATTTCTGTCATATTTCTTTCCTTACCCTTGACCGCTTTTGTCTGTCCTTGTTGTTGTCTAAGAATATGTCCCATCAAAGTTCTTAGCCTGGGGTGAAGCTGGCCATGCACACACAGAACTAAGCACATCTCTGAAGTCTACGTGATCCTAAGGCTCTCTCACCACCACTGCAGTGTGATGGGGCACCAGGTCCCGGATCCCAGCCCAGGACTGCCAGAGTCTTTAAGTGGCTTTGAGATGGGAGAAGTGATAGAGGCTAAGCCCTTAATAGCCATTTCTCTGTAATCTTTCCTATGAAAGGCTAAACTATGGGGGTATTGATTTGTTTGAAGAAGGGGGAAAAAATAGAGGAGTGGGTGAGAAGAGTACTCCATCAGGACGGGGCATCTTGAAATGTGACAAAGCTGTTCAGCGGCCGCAGAGATAAGCTCAGATTGAGCCAATTTTATCCGATCAACGCTGCACAGTTTGCTCTGAGAGAGCAAAACAAAAACAAACTCATCAAATCCAAGTTGACAGGACTAACACACAGTGTTGCTCTTTCTGCTTCGACCCACTGTGCTCTCTAACATCGTGATCGCGGTGGCCACATCAAAGGCTTTTTGGCCTCGACTGCATCGGCTTCAACCTGCACTCAGGTGCTCCCATTAACAGTGCATCCATTGTCACTAAAATTGGACACAACCCTGCGAGGAGGCCGGGGAAGAGGATGTCGCACTGGTGTAATTGTGTGCATGCTGGGACTGCTTATGTATCATAAGTCTGTTTGCACTGGAGTTATTTAGATGACTGCTTTTCAAATGACGCTAAGCAATGCATCATGCTATGTCTCACTGCACACAGCAGCACACATCTCCCCATAGATACAGCCCTGAAGGGTATGGTAATTGAGCTATTATTAGTTATGGCAGCGACAGAATTGTTCTCTTTGTAGTCCCAGAGAGCACATATTCATATGTTTAATGTGTTAAAGTAACGTACTGTATGGCCTCCTGCTTGGGAATGGCTGGCAATGATTTAAGAACATAGTGTAATACTATTATTTATGGTTTATATGTTTGAACTTTTGAGGGCAAAACTTCACATCAGCATCACAGTGATTATTCTGCAATGGTGAGCAGGAGCGAGCAGCTGCCGCCAGAACCTGGGACTGCTTTCTGAGCACTTTTTCTCGCAGTGTAGGTGGAGCTGTCGCCTGAGGGAGGGCAGGTGGTCACAGCCTTATTTCTGGGCTTCGTGTTCATTTCACCTGGTGCTTACCTCTCTCTGGTTTCTGAAAAAACGCCAGAGCACTGGGCAGCTTTGGCCAGAATGAACACTTTACATCAGCTCTCAGGCATAATTAAGCCATTACTTACATCAGCCCCGTTGTATGTCAGGGACCTGACAAAGGGTTTGTTCAGGTGTGTTTCACAAAAACAGGCACTTTGTTTTAACCTCACTAGTAGAAGATCATGACTGTTTTAATTTACGTTCTATCAAGAGTAGAAAAAACACAGAAAGCAGGGTTGTCATCTTCACACACACTCACTCATAGAGAGACACAAAACAAAATATTTTCCTATAGTCAGTGTGATATGAACATTTTCTCTCCCGTCTCTCTCCAGCAGTCATTAACCCTCGCAGTGAGATTAGCTTTCACACACACAAGGCTCTTGACCCCTTGACCCCAACAGGTTACTCATTACCACATGTGTCTTTGTGTGCACAGGAGACTAAGACCAGTCCAGGCAACGGGCTTAGTGAATGGAGAAGAGAACTAACAATTAGTAATTTATCATTTACACAACCACCCATAGTGTGTAATCATGAAATGTTAAAATTATATTAAAATGGAATTTATGGAGGGTTTTAAAAAGTGCCTAAGTGAAGCATATTTGGAGGAGTCTGTAGCAGTTTGAGGCACTGCAGGACATAAAAGATTTTAAATATTCATAAAGCCAGAACAGGTGTCCCTATTTATTTTTAATAATCCCAAGACATTTCTCCACAGTCCAAACATATCCCTAAGCGGACAAATGGTGAAAAAATGCCCCAAATATAACACACACCGGAGGTTTGGGAATTACCCTCATTTATGCAGAGTCATGTGTGTGAGGTAGTAGGTGGTCTGGAGTTGAGCGTGCCTGTGGTAGAGGTCCACAGTGACCTTAGCCCATCCCAGGTATTGGCTCCATTGCGTACAGTGCACTCGTATACAGAGGCGGAGTGATACCAGCCAATTACACAATCGCACACCACTAGACGTGAGAGTGAAGAGCATCATTCCCACCTACTCTCTCACTACACACACACACACACAACTATCAGACCTTTTATCTTGCACAAACTTTGACACACACATATACACAGGCCTACAGTGGTGAGGACAGAAAACCCAATACTGATCATAGAGCCAGCTGTTCCATTGTGATGCTGAATGAGAGTTGATTCATGACAGGCCATGCTTTCCCACTCCCACGCTTCATAGAACGACTGATGGATTCCTCTTTCTTTTTCCCATCCCTCCATTCCTCACACACTCTTCTCCTCAGCCTCCTCTTTCCCCCTTTTCTTCTCTCAGGAGGCTGGAGGTGACGAGAATGACGCTGCGCAGAGGGAGTTTTTATGCAAATGAGACCAGTGATCCTGCCACCACCCCCCCCCCCCCCGCTCATTTGCATATCTATGCGTTATGGATAGAAGGGGCCAAATGTGAAACCTGACCAGAGCCGGTGGGCTGGAAAGAGATGCCTAATGCAGACTAAGTGAAGATGCAGAGAGAGACAGAGAGAGAGAATGGATGAGTTCCCTCCCCCCAACCCTGTTTGAGCTTGGTAAAGAGTTTACATCATAATCAAGCTATAAGCCATGAGAAGCAGTCCTAAAATAAATCACATGCATGGCTCATGTCTTCTACAAAAAACAAAGGTGAATCTGAAGTAATATTTACACACACACACAGAACATTATCTGTTGTTATTGATCTGTAATAGTCATGTGAAAATATACTAATGCTGTCCTGCAGAGCAATATAGTTATAGTATTAGCATAAGAAAGCATAAGAAATGATTCCTGGTTAGTGCATTAATATTTAAATCACCTGTTATATGGTCACAGTTGCAGGTTCACTGGACACTTTACAAGAGCATCAACCGTGACGAGCCAATCAGAAGAGACTGGATGAAATGTACACATTTTCTTCCCTCTTCAGGATGAAACCGGCTCTCTTTGCCCAGATGTGTGCCGTTACTATGTGGTAGAATGTCAAGGTGCCAGAGTCCTGTTACCCAACAAAGCAGCAGCTCTGTAATACAAATACTGGGCTTGATGTGTGCTCATGAAAATATCATGATATGCAAAAAAGAAAAAGAAAAAACTAAATAGAACAAAAAAGCAGCAGCTCCGTCTGTCCTAACATCAGCACGGCACACACACTTTGACTAAATCACCTGGAAATTGTCCCTAGTTTTCTTTGCATCGCAGCACGACTCACAAACACATGCATGGAGACACACACACACAGCCAGAGGAGGGGGCATTTTGTTCACATGGCACACACACACACACACTTTTGACATTTGGGGTTTGTTTGTTTTGCTCAACTTCAGGAGGCAACATCACCTGTGGCAATGACTCTGTTTTGGGTCCTGACTTGTCACACTGCGTGAGAGGTGACAGGAGAAATGCCCGTGGCAAAAACTGGCCCTGTTTAGCCCCGCAGTGTGCCCGTTTGTAATTGGCCAAAACACCGGGCGGCCTGAGTCCATTTGTCAGTTTGAATAATTGATACAGGGAACGGTCACACTAGTAAACACGCTGGCACTAAAGCTCCCATTTAAATGAAGGCATTTCTTTTTTTATTCCCAAGCTCTATGCACTAATTTTCAAGTGCAGTTCATGTGCGATATTATGAATTATGTATTCAGATTAACATTTGAAAACACAAACCCACGTACCATTACTCCAACTAATCAGTTACGTGATGTAAAAAAATGAGTAAAGATTGAAGCAAATGGAGATTAAATTGAAGAGATCACCAGTAAAATTAGCTGCTGCTTGCTAGGAAGGAGAAGATGAGACTGTCATTTTGTGGTTAATACAGGCTTCATTAATGATGTGCTCTCTTCATATTGTCACTCTTTGAAAACCATGAGACCATTTAAGAAAACAACCTCCTTATTTAGCAAAGGCTGTTCAGTCAGTCAAAACTGTCAAAATCTTGAATTCAGTCTAAACTCTTTTGTTTCCCCTACAACCCTTCAGTCGCTGACATGCCCTTTTCATGCTGCACAGTCAAGAGAAGGGATAGTTTTGATGATTGTTTTTTGTTTCGTTCACTGTTTCTTCATTTCTTTTTTCTCATGTCCTAATTAACTCCCTTTTGTCTCACCATGTTTTCCAAATGAGAGCTGTGATTCTCTATCTCGGTGTTATTTTAGTCGCTAATAAATTAAAGTTGAGCATGCATTGCCTTGTAATTAGTTGGAGGAACAATACAAGATTGCAGCATTTTTGGCCTTGGTTTGTTCTGGTGTGACTTGAAGGGGGAGAGACAGAAACACAGGGAGAGAGAAACAAAGATACAGAAACAGAGAGGAAGCACATCCAGACCCCGCAACTTCCTGTTGAGAGAGCTTAAGCTGTGCTGCAGGACTGCAGACTATGTTGCTTGGCTTCTAATGCCAGATTAGCAATGGCAAACCATTGTATTGTGTGCCATGACATCAGGATGAGAGCGGTGTGCACGTGTACAGCCAAATAAATCTATCACAAAGTTTGAGGTGCTTGGGATATTTTTGTAAGAGAAATCATCTATGAAAAAAAAAATCATTTGACTCTAACATGACATTACTTGTCATGGTAGACACACACATGAACAGTGTGTGTGTGTGCCTGGTGACAAAAGCACTGCATGTATTTTAGCACATGGACACACACATAGTTTCAAATACATTTGGCTCTTTCCTATCATGATTGTGTTTGTTTGTGTCTCTGTGTTTGTGTGATGCACATACAGTGGGTACGGAAAGTATTCAGACCCCCTTAAATTTTTCACTCTTTGTTATATTGCAGCCATATGCTAAAATCATTTAAGTTCATTTTTTTCCTCATTAATGTACACACAGCACCCCATATTGACAGAAAAACACAGAATGTTTGAAATTTTTGCAGATTTATTAAAAAGAAAAACTGAAATATCACATGGTCATAAGTATTCAGACCCTTTGCTCAGTATTTAGTAGAAGCACCCTTTTGAGCTAATACAGCCATGAGTCTTTTTAGGAATGATGCAACAAGTTTTTCACACCTGCATTTGGGGATCCTCTGCCATTCCTCCTTGCAGATCCTCTCCAGTTCTGTCAGGTTGGATGGTAAACGTTGGTGGACAGCCATTTTCAGGTCTCTCCAGAGATGCTCAATGGGGTTTAAGTCAGGGCTCTGGCGGGACCATTCAAGAACAGTCACAGAGTTGTTGTGAAGCCACTCCTTCATTATTTTAGCTGTGTGCTTAGGGTCATTGTCTTGTTGGAAGGTGAACCTTCGGCCCAGTCTGAGGTCCTGAGCACTCTGGAGAAGGTTTTCGTCCAAGATATCCCTGTACTTGGCCGCATTCATCCGCCAAACTGAGCTATTGGGGGAGAAGAGCCTTGGTGAGAGAGGTACAGAAGAACCCAAAGATGACTGTGGCTGAGCTCCAGAGATGCAGTCGGGAGATGGGAGAAAGTTGTAGAAAGTCAACCATCACTGTAGCCCTCCACCAGTCGGGGCTTTATGGCAGAGTGGCCCGATGGAAGCCTCTCCTCAGTGCAAGACACATGAAAGCCCGCATGGAGTTTGCTAAAAAACACCTGAAGGACTCCAAGATGGTGAGAAATAAGATTCTCTGGTCTGATGAGACCAAGATAGAACTTTTTGGCCTTAATTCAATCAATTCATTAATGCAATCGAGGGAAGGATGAATGCGGCCAAGTACAGGGATATCCTGGACGAAAACCTTCTCCAGAGTGCTCAGGACCTCAGATTGGGCCGAAGGTTCACCTTCCAACAAGACAATGACCCTAAGCACACAGCTAAAATAACGAAGGAGTGGCTTTACAACAACTCTGTGACTGTTCTTGAATGGCCCAGCCAGAGCCCTGACTTAAACCCCATTGAGCATCTCTGGAGAGACCTGAAAATGGCTGTCCACCAAGGTTTACCATCCAACCTGACAGAACTGGAGAGGATCTGCAAGGAGGAATGGCAGAGGATCCCCAAATGCAGGTGTGAAAAACTTGTTGCATCATTCCTAAAAAGACTCATGGCTGTATTAGCTCAAAAGGGTGCTTCTACTAAATACTGAGCAAAGGGTCTGAATACTTATGACCATGTGATATTTCAGTTTTTCTTTTTTAATAAATCTGCAAAAATGTCAAAAATTCTGTGTTTTTCTGTCAATATGGGGTGCTGTGTGTACATTAATGAGGAAAAAATGAACTTAAATGATTTTAGCATATGGCTGCAATATAACAAAGAGTGAAAAATTTAAGGGGGTCTGAATACTTTCCGTACCCACTGTATGTGTCAGCATCCAAGCAGCAGTTGCAATTCACAGCAGCCTCCCCCACACATTGTCCCAATCTCTGCCTACTTAAACTGCTCCTTTTTGTTTTCCTCTGTGCATTGTTTTGGCCTGCAGCTATTGTATCGGTTTAGATTGACTGGTGGTTTGGCTTTACCTCTTGGCTTCAGGATGGGGAATGGGCTAGCAGAGAATGGGGTAGATAACAGAGACAGACAGGGTCTTGATCACCCACTCTGCCCCCCTACTCACACCCCAAATATTACTCCACAATGTACACCCCTCAGCAAAACAATTGGGACATGTTCATTTCCTTTCCTCTTTATCTCCTGTCTCCAGCAATCTCCTGTCTCTTCTTCCCTGCCACTCAGCCCTCACCTTCTTCCTCTTTTTAAAGTCTCATTCTATACTCCTTGATTCTCTCCCTCTGTCTCTCCTCATTTCTCTGCTCTCAGGTTTAGCCGGGAGGAGGAATGCCAGTGATTAGGAGGTGTTGGAAAGAATGGACGTTCTGTTCCCATGGACTGCTCTGTGTTGTCAACACCAGCTCTGGTGGAATGAAATCAGATAAGAAAAAAAAAAAAATCACAGAGTGCATGTGTGTTTGTGGTCAGTTAGTGTATCCTGCCAACAGCAATGAGGTGCACGACTCTCCTGCCTACTGCTGTAAAGTCAGGTCACCCTTCAGCTGAACTTTGGCTCACTTGAGCTCAGCAGAACTGGGTCAGACGACAATGAGAGGAGGGGAAAGAAAGTAAGAAGTGGCAAAAGGATGGACTCACAGTGGTGGGAATATGAAATATCTGGCAACATATGGACTGAGTGATGTGACACTTTGGCAGGGGGTAGCGATATTGGGGGGGGCAGAGAGAGCAGAGTCTACCAGGGGAAAGGGAAGCAGGCATTCCTCTGGCATTATCAGCTTCCTGCTGTGATTCTTCCCTTTCTTTCTCTGTTTATAAACTCATGTTCTTCTGAAATGATTAGGTAACAGCAGAGATCCTGCACATTTAGTTTATCACTCAGATTATTAATTTACTGAAGTTTCTAACCTTATTATTAATTTGAAAAATTAGCAAAAATGAAACAAGTAAGAGTTTAGTGGGATAAAAATGTGTCCAGTCAATTACATGTTGTTGCCATGATCCTATAGAGCTGCACAGACCTGGTTAAACACTGTAAAGCAGTTTGAGAACCACAGAATATTAACTATACGTATTAATTATTCATTTGTGCATTCAAATTAGAAAACATGCAGTGACATAATGTCACAAGAAGTGCCTCTGATTTTCATGTCATATCTGAATTATTTATGTGCACAACGAGTATCACAATGTTTAGAGCAAAAACAATAAAAGGTAACCGACACTGCTTTGTGTGATAGAGTGCTACAGGCATTACGCTTCAACTGCCAACGGTGGTCAAAATGCAAATTAGAGTTAGCAGCTTCAACGGTTCTACTATGTATGACGTATGAATGTTGTTTCTATAATAACAGTAGACAGGCAGAAACGCAGGCGGGATGGCAGCGCTTTAAACTGTGTGCCAACAAATCTGATTTCCAAATAAAACTGATAAATTGCTCTCAAGCACAAGAGGGGACCAGTTAATGACACAAAACAGGAGGAAGGTTGAGATTCAAATTGTATTCTTGACCTTGGGAACAGCAGCAGTCAAGGTCCATTTAGTAGAGTAGTTGTTCTGGAGCTTTTGTTAATACCACATTATTCCATCAGTAGATAGAATCTGCCCAGCTGAGCTAAAAAAATAAAAAAAAAAAACCTGCACATGATGAAGATATGATAGAAAGTTTGAGTTGGAGAGCTTGAGTTGTTTTTGTCAGGACAAAAGTTGTCCTGCTTGTAGAATACATTTTGATTGAGCTTTCATTTTAACAGCAAAACCAAAACCAATCAAAAATCGGTGTGGGAAGTGGTTTTTGACAGACAATAGAAATCCCACTGGTCACCACTGGTGTGCCTTACTTATTCTAAGTTTAGGAATATCATTATTTATTTATGCATTATAATATATGTATATATATTATGTATTTATTTATATAAAATGTGAAAAGCAAGAAGGAAAAAAGATTTGAATTATTATACTGTAAAGTAAGTCTGCGTTTCTCATTTACACCTGCCCTCGTGTGAATGTTACACCTTTTGACATTCTCACCTCACATCTGCCCTTGTTTTAGATTCCACAGTTATGTGAAAGGTGTTTAAAGTTTTTAAACTTGCTCCATGTCTGACTGCTAAGTAGCCCAGCAGTCTGCGTTCTCTCATTACTAAAAGTCCAGGACATAGAGAGAAAACGGTGCGTCTTCGCCACATCTTCTCATTTGCTGTGGCCATACATCATCTGCTTAGAGAAATCAGATTAAACCATCAGAATATAAAAAAGGCCGACATTTACTTGGAATGTAGTTATGTGTGCCTGTGTCTTTATTGTCTACGTAATCATAGTGTTCTCTGGTTTTCTCAGTTTCTTCCTCTCCCTCCTTCCTCCACCACACCTATTTGTGGTGCACTTTATGGTGCCTGTGTTTGCAGGCATTAGATTCCCAGTGACAGGAGGAGATGGAGAAAACACAGAAGAAGCAAGGAAGCAAGAAAAGAAGAAACAAAGAAAGAATGACAGAGTGAGAGTGAGCGGCTATTCTCATGCTGAGTGAGTGGAGTGTCAAAACAGGACTGAAATGTAGCAGTGCCATGAAAGATTGAATACTCAGCGAGACTCCATGTTCCACATAGCATGTACAGACAGACAGGAACAAACGGAAAGCAAGGGAGTCGCAGAGATAATGTAGTTTGAAAAACCGCAGAGAGACCGGAGGCTTAAAGAAAACATAATCACAGTGGGAAATCTTCACGCCGCAGTGGGTAATAAGGCTAATATAGCAGAGTTATGAGTCTGAGTTTTGCATCTTAAGTTAAAGTCTAGCTATCACTCTCTGCACTAAGTCATCCCCCAACTCTCCCCTATTTGCAATTGCTTTATGCTACTGCCCAATAAAGAAGCAATGCCATAAAAATAATCTTAAAAAAGATCATCAAGTAGTTATGGATTCTCATAACCTCAGAATTCACTGAAATGCTTAAAATGCAAATGACAAATCTAAGCCAGGCATTTCCAAAAGCACTCCACCTGTTCTCCTGTGATGGATGCTTATGCCTTTAGCCACTAATTGGCACTTATGGGGAAACCCTCCCCCATGCACTCCTCCCTCCATCACTCCTCACATGCACACATATACACACACCTAGGAAGTGGACTGACCTCATTCACAGGGCTTGGGGGGCTACATTAAAGAGTCTCTCACTCTGTCTATGGCAAACTGTCAAAAAGCAGGTGGTCAGTGTCAGAGAGAATCATGCCCTAGTTTGGCTGGATCTGTTGGGACCCAAGTGGTCTTTTGACAAGGCTTTTAATGGATTGGAGTGTTCTATGTGGAACTTTGCTATTAGGGGGCACACTACAATCAAAGCAGCTCTCTGCACTTTTAGCTTGGTGGACATTGCCTGTCAAGCTAGAGGAAATTCTTATTATTATTCTGAAACTGGATTCGTGTGGCTTGTGATTGGTCCTGCAACTGAGCCTTGGGAAACTCCACATATTCCTTGTCTCTTTTTCAAGCACTCAACTCCAGCTATGAACTTTTGACACTTGTGGCAAATCATTTCAAATCCAGACTAGTCCGCACTGTTACCTCTGTCCACATAACGTTTCTGTATCTATGAGCAATGCTTTCCCCTGAAGCTGAGTGCATGTGTATTGATCTTTGTTATATGTTTCATGATGCAAAAGTGTTGCATGCAAGAATACTCTCACACAGTCATGCCACACAAATGCACAGAGATACCCACATTCAAAAACATGCAGCCATAAATCATTGAAGTCTTTTGTAAGAAATGCTTCAGATAAAAACAGCCCACTGGAGTCCAGCAGCACACAGATCAATCACGTATCACAAGAAATTCAAGGGAAGAGTGGGATAACAGAAAGATGAGCCGAGTGGGGAAGGGAGGCCTTCTCAGCTTTCAGTACCCAGAAGTGTACATCTTTCAAACGGAGCAAGTTCTTGCATGTTGGAAAGGTATTACATGGAATGGTCATGATGCATTATGCTTGTGCAAGTTTGTATATATGGTTTCTACTTATAAAGGCACCATCCAACTGTGCACACTGCATAACACATCAGGCATTCAACCCAGTGTGAAATTAACAGCGCTTAAAAACAAACAATCCACGCATCAAGCTGCAGCCATTATGGGACAGCGTTAAGGCATCAGACACTCCTCTCCCACCCCCCACTACAACCCCCCGTTCTTTTTTCGTCTTGTCAAAAGGACCAGGGCACTGGGGATAAGATAAGGGCAGGCTGTTTAGTTTACCCTTTATTTGAAAGGGGCAAGGTGGCACTATGTAGAGAAGGAAAGGAAAAAGGGAGGTCTATCATAAAGCAAGCTTGTTTCAGGTTAGCAGAGGGCACCCAGTGACAACAAACAGTAATCCTTCCCCAGGCCTAGAGGGGACAAAGCAATAGCACAGACAAAGATACTGGAGAAAGATGAGTAAAAAAAGAAAAGTCTGCCAAAGTAAGATAGCTGCAGATATATGGGCTGACCAGGTTTAAGGAATATTTTCCTCATTAACCCTCCTGTTATGTTGTGGGTCAAACTGACCCACGAACATAAGGGAACCCTCCTGTTATGTTCATTTCTCAGGTGATGCCTGCTCAGCAGTTATGTTCGTGGGTCAATTTGACCCGCATCATAACAGGAGGGTTAATATTTCACTTAAGTGGATGCATTTTAGCATAAACTGTATTAAATGAGGCAAAAACCTCAAATTTTTCTTGACAAACGTAACATCATCATAGCAACAGCAACTCTGTTAAGCTATCAGTTATGAACTCCCATTCATGAGAAGCCCCCAGATCCCTTAAAATCAGTATGCCATTTCTTTTTTTTTTTTTTGAGTCCTCTACCCAACCTCTCCAGATGTGCAAATGTGCTACACTTCTTGGAGAGAAATGGTCTGTGTTCTTGCACTGACAAGCAAGGATGACGTCCTTTATATATAAAAAAAAAAAAAAAAAAAAAAAATTTCCCCACTTGCCCCTCACTTTGGGGCGGTCTTGTATTGAAATCTATAAAATTGCTGGGGAGGATCAATCTGGGTTCGGAGACGAAGCTAGAGTCAGTCTTCCCCTGAGTAGCAGGACTGTGTGTAGCCTTATCCCCTGATGGATGTGGAGAGGGCAAGTTTTAATCCTCGACTAACTGCCAGTTCTCTGGCCCTCGATTGCTGCACAGCAGTGAAAAACAGCCCACAGGACCAAATATATCAAGGGACCCAGCTAAGATTTATATCTGTGGGTATGACGAACTAATATTACCTAAAATCCTGTGAAACAACACAGAATGCATGTGCATGCAATGTGCTGTTATCACTGTACATGTCTTCGAAAAAGAAATTCTTACACACATATGATGCTAGTGGGGAGTTTTCAGCATTAGAACTTGCAGCTTCTGTACAAATGTTTATGGCCACCACCAGCTGTTTGACCTGTATCCTTCTTGACAGCAGGGATGGCAAGCTTCTGTCTGTTCATAAAGACATGGGGTGTAAACCTTTTATATGACCATTAACATGCTGGACAGACAGCAACAGGTTAGGGTCCTGGATTACCTGTAAACCTTAATTCGAGTAAACATTTAGATGAGGAAATAGTGTTTTTAACAGAGACTTTATTTGGAAGGCTTATTCACCTCTGGCAATGTTTTTATGCCATAATTCAAACTTGTCTAATTATTTCACAATAAATTGAGATTGCCAAGCTGAAGATTCAGCATTACGTTTAAGTTAGCAGTTTTCAGTGTAAATATATATCCTAATTCTTAACAGGCATAAAACTTATTCCCTACAACACCTAATTATTTAAATGTGATAGTCCCTTGGGAGTAAATAAGATATCTTAGAAAAGGCCCCCCATGAGGGAGCGATGCCCAATTCGCTGAGGGTGATGGTGGCAGCTTTGGCCCTTCTGGGGACCACATGTGGCATGTGGCATGCACCACTGCGCTGTTATATATGTCGGTGCCAACAAGCAAACCACCCGCTGCCTTTGCCCTAAAACATGCTGCTTTAAATGCACTCATCTGCCAAAATGCGCTCATGCACAACATCTCGTGCAACCTTTAGAAAACCACACTGTCATCTTTCCAGCTCACCCAGGAGGGTAGTAAATGAGGAAAATATCCATTTTAATTGAGCTACTTAGAGTGCCTTATGCCCTTGTGCAGGCAAAATGACTAACTTCTATATGCACACAGTGTACAGTGTTCCGGATCATCCATCTCTGCTGCCAATGAAGCTACCTTGCCCGAGGGTGCAGCGGTGCAATGCAATGCATTCCTATGGGAACAGGGCCAGTGACACTTCAAGTCACCTTTCCAGTCCTATTTCTACTTCTCTCCATCCCTCTGCTTCTCTATAAACCTCCCTTCCTCCTTCATGCTGCTGCAAATAAACAGAGAAAAGGGCTTAAGGGTGGCCAAGTGTCTGATTTCTTTTTTCTCCATGCTCCTCCCCATTTCCTCTAAAGTTACGGTCCCCAAAAATGGACTTTAGTGGGAAACTGAGGACAAGGTAAATGGGGACTATCTGGCCATCAGTTTGGGAGTCAGAACCGCTGCCGAATGGGCTTTGAAATCTCCTTAAGGCAACACCGAGATGGGGAAAGGAAGACAGCAAGGTGGGGTCAAAAGGAAGAGAGAGAGAGAAGAGCTACAGTATATGAGGAATAAAGGGAGGACGGTGAGAAAGTGATTACGAGTGATGGGAGACGAAGGTAGCTGACTACGACTGTGTGAGCAGAGAGTACGAAGGAGAGAGGGGAGGAGGCAGAGATACGATCGGTCAATGAGGACTAGTGGAGGTCAGAGTTGGATTAACCCGCACAAGGATTAGACAACACTGTGAGGGGAGCACCAGGCCTACAGCAGACGAGGCCCAGGGTGCCAGTCACTTTTTACTGCATGATGTGTGTGCGCGCATTGTGCTCAACCAATAAATTACAGTAATAAGCATTTGTTGTACATTGGTGGCACACAAGGAGGCTGTAGTTACTATGCAGCTGTAAACAGAGTATTTGTGTGAGATGACACTTCTTAAAGGATATGGCCGGTAATGATTTATATTTTTCTTGGTGGGAACAAGTCTCATGAGGAGACCAACAAGGAATTCATTCTATTGAGAAATACTGCCTGTGTAGCTAAAGCCTGGTTTTCAGAGTGCACTGCCATTTCATTTTACTTCATTTGTTCAGCCTGACATTGTGTTCATAGTAGTCAGGTTCTGGTTGTGGGTAGGGGTATTTTGCTTGGCCTTGCTCTGTTCTGTGTGATGCACCCATCCTGGATGGAGGCTGCTTTAGCGTTTTCTGGGATTGTTTAACTTTTCTCGTGACAGTTGAAGAAATACGTCAATTTATAGATGTTATTTCTGCAAATCGCCTTGACCCAAGCTGTATTATACATCAATCATATCCATTTATCCATTGCTGTTTTCTATGGCTGCAGCTTGCCATGTAGCCTGCTGTGTAGGATGATGACATCATCATTCTGAATTCTGCAGACAAAGCTCTGATTGGTCTGTTTA
>NW_018127993.1:1891587-1893217 GCF_001952655.1 Monopterus albus
TGTGGGGAGCAATGCAATGGTCTGGAACCAAGCTGATATAACCCTGGCATTATTTAAAAAAAATAAATAAAAGTTTTAAAAATGCTGCTGCACCAATCTGTAGTTGAAATTAGTTCCCAATAAATGAACAACTTTCTCCTATTATGGGAACATTTGCTGAAACCTAAAAGTGTCCTGCTCTGCTAAGAAACGACTGAGCTGAAGGTTTATCTATTTAGTAGTAACAAATAAGCTTGGGGCTGAGTGCCAGAGACATGGTCGGAAGTCAGAAAGTATAGAGACAGGGGGAAAAAAGCACTGATGGTTTTGTTCTATTTGATGGACTTGATGACAAAAAGAAAAATATACATTAAATCCAGCCTTATTCTTCAAATAACAGCAAAAATCTTTGTATTGCAAAGTCAGCCTAAAGTTACTAGATGCTCTATTTTGCATTTGGCTTCATGTTTCTGTCAAGATCTGTGCTTAAATATGCATATACATGTGGCCAAGTGTCATTCTTCACACATATAAACAGGCAAACAGTTTCACCAGAGCCCTCCGCCATCTGTGGAGCCGCCCATCTCTCTTTCTCTCTTATCTTTTGGACATGGCTGCAGAGGGGCTGTGGGCTATGTCATCTTGTCTCTAAACATCACATAGACACACACACACACACACACATTTCCTCTATCACAGTAGGAGACAGTGGGCTTGGCTTTCACTCTGATCTCTCCATGCAGCCTCCGAGCCTTGGAGATAGGGTCAGCTCAGCGCATGTTGGCCTTCCAGTCTGTCTGTGATACAAACAATACACACACACACACACACACACACGTCGCCCAACATACACAGTCTCGTAAACTTGCACATGACACACAGCACAGGTCAATAACCAGGGTATACCAACAGCAATCACAGACCTGCTGGACGTGGAGGCTGTGTGTTTGTGTGACGTTCAATCGGATGGATTCGCCTTGTTCTTTGCCAGTCTCCTGGGAGAGGAAGCAATCTGTGGCATTCTTTCTGGGGTGATTCTCTCCTTTGTCTCTCTGACGATGGTGGCCACAGCTCACAATGAGTACACTGCAGGTTCCGCATCGAAACAACTGCTCCTCCACGGGCTCCCTGTATTCTCTGCTGACCCCGGGGGGATGGGTTGTAAACCATCAAAGGTTTGGCTTTCATTGTGCGTGTGTGTGTGTGTGTACGCAAGCACGTGGGAGTTTTCAAGACTGTATCATGGGTGTGTGTCTGTGTGTCTGTGTGTCAATGTGTTTTTTGAAAGAGAGAGTGCTTTTATCTGTATTGTCAGGGGATAATCACACAGCATATCCTTGAATATCCTGTGTGATAAAATCTGATGTGACACTGTGGGATAGCAGGGATGATTGAACTCTTGTCTTAAAGAAATCAAGCAAATCCACCCTCGCTGCTTGAGATGGGGATACAACACAACAATGTCAAATGACTATGTTTAGAGCATGAGGCAGTCAGGGAAATAGCATAACAGTTACAAGGCAGGCCAACTGGCATTCCCCTCTGAACACGAAACCTTTCTTACACCAGGGAGGACTTATCTCAAACAATTCTTTAGTGAATTGGATCTGAGAGACAAATTCTGCTGTCTTTGTCTCTGTGTGTACTTCTG
>NW_018127993.1:1893289-1905405 GCF_001952655.1 Monopterus albus
GATAATGCAAATGTGTGTAGGTGTTTTACAGAAGCCAGTTCCATTTTCTCCATGTGCCTCCTGATCCTCAAAGTAAATTTATCTCCAAAGAGAGGTCAAAAATTAGCATTCACTTTAGAGCAAGCTGTTTATAGAAAGAATCATGCTTTATAAAAATATAAGCTTGGTAATTTTGGTCTTCACCAGGCTGAGTAAGAGCAAAAACCTACTGAACAAGAACTGTTTCAGTCAGGCACCAAGATAAATACACAAGTAACTATGTGGATGCAATTAAATTTCCTTCAGTTAAATAAAGACCAGACTGAAGTTATTGTTTTTGGCAACAAGAAGGAAAGGATTAAAGTTATTGATCCTAGAGCTATAAAGACAAACTCAAGTTAGAAATCTTGATGCCACAATCGACTCAGACCTGAGCTTCGCCAGTCACACCAAAGCCAGAAATAAATCAGTGTTTTATCATCTCAAACAAACAGCGAGACTCAGAGGTGTCATGTCCAGAGCTGATTTAGAGAAACTCATCCAGGCCTTCAACTCCAGCAGGCTGGACTATTGTAATGGACAACTTCAGCTCATTCCGAGGCTGCTGCTGGAGCTTTAGCCAGAACCAGGAGAACTGAGCACATCACTCCTGCCCTTACATCCTTACAGAAAGATTTTAAAGTGCTTCTGCTAGTTCATAAATCGCTCAGTGGCATGGTGCCAAAATACATTTCTGGGCCCGCATTTATCAAGCGTCACAGAGTAGGAAATCACTCCTAACTAAAAATTCTCAGAATGGCGCATTTTTGGTCCTACTTTTAGGAGTAGAAGTAAGAGCAATTCATCAGCATCCTTATCTTAGGAAACCACTCCTATCCATCCATCCATTATCTTTACTGCTTATTCCTGAACAGGGTCATCGGGCTGGAGCCAATCCCAGCTGACATTGGGCGGGAGGCGGGGTCCACCCTGGACAGGTCACCAGTCTATCACAGGGCTGGCATGTAAACAAACCACCACACAGAAAATCACTCCCATCTCCACCAAAATGTAGGGCAGCTCCAGAGGTGTCCTGATTGGTCAGGAGCTGCCAAGAGGTGGCGTTCAGACACAGACTAAATAGGAGGAGAGATGTTTTACTTGCACTTAATGACAATGAGCTAATTTAAAAATACAGTTTGGTCATTATTGGAATAGTTTTTGTAACCGAGCTTGTGCAGGATGCCGTTACTCCCACAAAAAGGAGACCACATGGCGTCAGTCAAAACCGACAGTTTTGGTGGTTATAAATAAGACCTCGATCGCCGACAGCTCCACTGATAATGCACCGATTTGTTCACTTCCATACCGCTCACTTTTAAACAGTGAAAAATTAGCTACAAACATGCAACTCGCCGGTTTCATCGATGGCACACACTTTTAAAATAATCACCGAGAGCACCAACTAATGTCTTTCCACCTTCTTGTCTGTACACATGAAGCCTTCACATGACAAGTGGTGCTGATATTGGCATTTCCCATTTCTCAACATCTAAAACTACAAATCCTGACAGTCAGAAAAATGACACCATGTCAGTATAATGTCGCCTTTGCGGCTCTGCGTGTTGTACAACAGTGATGTCACACTTGTTCTCAGGAGCAGGACTTCTCCTCGCTGAAAGCTAGAGTAGGATGCTTCATCTTCATAAATAACTTTTAAGTCCTACTCTGAGGTGGGAGCTTTTTTTCCGTCCTAAATTAGCTTTCAGTGCAATTCCTAGGAGTGATTCGGAGACCCTTGATAATCACGGGCCCTGATCTCCTTGAAGAATACAACCTCTGAAATCCTTAGGAAGCAGTCAGCTGGTAGAACCTCGGGTCAGAACCAAACAGGGTGAAGCAGCTTTTAGCTGCTATGCTGCACACAGATGGAACCAGCTTCCTGATGACCTTCAGTGTGTTCAAACTGGTGAAAACTCTGCTGTTTTCCTGTGCCTTTGTTCGACTGGTTTCCCTGCTGCACTTTTGTTTTATTCGTTACATTCAGGGCAACGTATTACTGCACAGTAACTGCTGGATAATCGAGTTTCAGACCTTTTACTTTGTGTTTTTATTTTCATTGCATGTATTTTATCTAATTTTAACAATGTTTTATCTTCATTGACTTCACTGATTTTATTCTAGTTTAATGCTGTTACTGTTGTTCTTTGCCTTTGTAAAGCACTTTGAATTGCCTGTGTATAAAATGTTAAGTAAAGCTGCTTTGCCTTATTTTTATGCTTAAAACGTAAATGTTGTACAGTGAAACTGGAAAAGTCAGAAATGATGCCCTTCGCTGATATTAGATAAAGACTCACAACATATAGCCCACGGGATCACTGTGTGACAACTACATGTGGAATTAAGCTTTGTAATATACACACAGACCACAGGATAAACATAAAGAGAACAACTTTTAGACCATGTAGTGACAGGGTGGATGTGAATATTTCATTGAGTTTAAGTAATGTACTGGAGCTGTTGGAACAAGAAGATACTGTAAATGATATTTGTTGTACATAGTGAAAAAAAGATTAATAAAGCTACTGGAGGGGAAGTTTAATGGTAACAAAGTGGTTCCTGTTGTCACTACAGTACAATTAATTACAGTAAGTAACTGCTGTATATGTGAAAACAGAACCATGGAACACGTAAATGAATTCATAACAATTGACACCGTTTAAAAGTTTTTAATAGAGTAAACATACTATAATTGTCTGCTGTCAGCAGCATCTCGAAGGGGATAAACAGCCTAAGAACTGAAGCCGGCATCCATTAGCATGCCATCTGCAATGCGTAGAGATGTGAGAGAAGCCGAGCTCATAAAGCCTCGCCACTGAAAGATTCTCCACGCTTGACCTTACGAATAATACTTCCGCTAGATTTTGGAGTGCTTAATAAGTAATATTCTGCTAAAGGCCAGCAGGTATTTGGAGCAGGGAATCATTATTGAATGAGCCTCACACCAAGTTTATGGTCCCAATTATGCTTGGCTATAAAAGTCTGATACTGGCCGAGCAAAAAGTTTCTCTGAGTTTCCAAGTTGCTGAGAAGAAACTACAGATTAGAATTTAATTTGAGAAATATGATGTGCAATTATAATTCTAAGATGGGGGAAGAAGTTGCATCATACTTACACCAGCTTTTATCTTTGGCCATATCAAGGCGAGTATCTGTTTAAATATGCAGCTTTCAAGACTGAAAGTGATTGGAATGAAGCACACAATGGCTGCACCTACATAAGAAATTTAGGGTTTGCTATACAGAGCTTTAAACCACCAAATCTCAATAAGCTAACATTTTTTCAAACATAATCCCTTGAATGGATTGAGTATTATTACTATCTAAATGTGGGGAGTACACAGCAGATGAGCTGTAAATATTTCATTGTGATTACAGGGTGAGGTTTTATTATTGATGGTGAAGAGGGTGCAGGCCTTCACTTGTGCAGTTTATGGTAAAATAGATATTACTCTCACTCCTCTGGTTAAGAGAAGGCCATGAATGACAGCCTTCCATTCTCTACCAATATAATATCAGCTCTTCCTCTTTTTTTTACTCCCTTGTCATCTCTATTCCTCTCTGCTGGCCCTGAACCTGCACCTACACCCTCACCCATTCCTTTCTCTCTTTCATTGTCTCATTTGTCTTCTTGTGTCTCTGCCAGTCTCTGTCACGCTTTCACCCTTCTCCCATCTCTCCCATCCCCCTCCCTCCCAGGAATGGATTCAGGTGAGCCAATTTCATCTCGGTCATGCCTCTTGTTTGCAACAGTCAATTTGGCTTCTCGGGAAAATGGCCTCCTCTCTTCATCGAGGGCCTTTTCATTTGGACAACTTGGCTTCTTTGCCCTAACCCTGAAATTACTTTTGAGTGGTTGTGAAAAGGGTGATGCGTTAGGGTGATACGGTGTCGTCTTTTCGTGCTGAACTGATACCAAAGTCCAGTGGCAATGGTTTTGTTTGGCTCAAATTAAAACTGAAAACCACCATTAGCTGAGATGCACCTAATGATGATACCCACATGTCAGCACAGAGCTTGAGCAGCCTGTTCAGTCATGATTAACTCACTTTAGCACACCAACATGTACAGTGATGAGGCTAACATGTTGACGTAGTTTACCATGTTCTCACCTTAAACGTTAACATTTGCAAACTAGTACCAAACACTCAAGGTGAATCCCAGTTCCCCTAACTGCATTCACATTTCCCTCATTTGCAACTTAGTCCTCTCCAAGTAAGATGCAAGGACAAACTGTGAGGAGAAAGGAACAACGAAACATTTTAACCGACACGAGACATCCCTTCCTTCAATCCTTCACATGAAGCGTGTGATCACAAATTGATTTCTAATAAAGGGTCATGTCAATCTGTAACAGACTTCTGCGAAGGACGCACAGCTCCTCCAGGCGGACTCGTCGCTACTCAGAGCAGAAATAAGAGCTTCATCATTCATCACGGTGAACCGGAACAACTTCCGGCCTGAGCGAGGATTGAGAACTCACCTTAAGTATAGCAGAGATGACGGGAATGTCAGCTATTTAACCAATGCAATTTTTGACCTGCTGATGGCGCTAGACAAAAAGTCATGGAATGTCTAGATTCCTCATCTGGGAACAAATTCCATACTGATCATTACAAAGGTTGTTCAGTCTGGAAAAAAGGTGAGGGACCCACCAACTGAGACAGACACTGCCACCCCTGGAGAATCCATAAAAGAATCATACATCAGTATTTGTTTCCTCAGAAACTGTGTTATTGCAAGAATCTTTACAAACCAGAATCTGTCCAGTGTGCTACTGTAGCTTTCCAAGCAGTTATGCCCTGAAACAAACCATGGAAGTACAGGTGTTGAGTGAAACTGATTTTCTGAGGAAATATTGCTGTGAAAGCGCAGTATTGCTCAGATGACTGCAATGGCATACAAAGTGAAGCTGAATGCTCCCTTGGCACGGTGCTTTAAAGTTAGGATGATGTAGTCAGCAGCTCATTAATGCTTTGTTAACATTTTCTGTAATGGGAAATAAATTAGGCACAAGCAATATGGCAACCTCTGCTATAAGGATATTCTCTCCCCTGTTCATAAGCCTTGACATTTCAGAAAAGACGGACCTTTAGCTCACCAATCAAGTTTCACATTAGGTGACAGACATGAATATAACCCAGTCATGCTGATCCAAGTGTGCAACTATTCTTTTGATTAGGCCCTTTGAGCCGTCTTGCTGTCTCACTCTTCCCCATCTCTCCCTCTTTTTCATCTCACCCTCTGAGAAATCACACCCTGTCCACATGCTCCAGCCATTAGCTAATAATTCTCTCAGATCACGAGTCGTTTACTTCACTCATTCAAGCACTGCCACACTCATCTAATGGTGATGGCCCGGGTGTGTGTGCATGTGACAGAAACTTTTGTGTGTGTTAGCATGCGCGTGCTTTTACATACTCGGCGGATGCATTTGTTACCTGCACCGCCTTCACGTGTCATTGGCTGCGGGAAATGAGAAGCCTTCGCCTCTCAGCCTCCCATCCCGAGGAACAGGAGCTGAATGGCGTGTGGCTCTGACCACAGGCAATCAGCGTTAGCTTTAATGCTGAGAGCTAATGAGAGAGGGCCAGTGCTGTGACTGTGTAAAGAGGGTTCACAGCTAATGCAAACATGCTCAGTTGATTCTGACACATTGCACATACGTAGTGGAAACGATGAGCTATTTGGACTGTATTGGCATTTAGGTGGAGAAACAGTGAGGAGGAAACATAAAATGTTCATTAAAGTACATAAAGTGCCCTCAGCGGCAACTCATGGCAGTTTCCCTCCAGGGCAAAATATCTACTAAATGTTATTAATTGCATGTATTGGCTGCATCCTGTCATATTCTCCTGATGAGAATGCAACATTCTCCCATTTAACATTTTTGTATGTACGTACGTAAACGCAGGCGGTGCATTACAGCTGTATGCTCAAGGGAAATTAGGCCATTGTGAAGACTGCATATGTCATGTGTTGATAATACAGCTTTGCTATTACTTGATGCATCAGAGTGGAATTAACACAATTTCCCCTGAACATTAGAAATCACATCTGTAAATGCTGAAATAACCAAACAATGGAAATTGGAATAAAAAATGAGCAATACAGACAAAGAGAGGCTCAAAACACCCAAACATTCTTCCGCTCTCACTCAACGATAGGATCGCAATCAGATAACACACACACACACACGCACACACACTTGATTGTCTGCTCCCCTCCTCCGACCTCACTCATTCTTCCAGTAGAAAAATAGGGACAAGGAGAAAGATGGGAGAAGTAGAGAGGGAAGGGGAAGGGAGGGAAAGAAGGAGGAGCAGAATGGCATTATGTCTATCAGTGTGGATAATTGAATGTTGGAGAGTTTTTCTCCAAGCCTTTGTTGTCCAATCAATATAGCAGTTCCCATAGGAGCTAATCTGTATTAGCAGAATTAACCTGCTTTCTAACTCAGATGTCTCAACCGGAAGGCCCCTTTCCTCATCCTAGAGTGATGTGGGGCCCCTGACAGCTGAATGAAGGGTCATCTAATTTAACAGAGGTAAAAAGAAATGTGGTCAGGTTTAGGTGGCTAAATCATCTGTACGAGTCTAAACAGGAGAGCTGAAAAGTGCTAACTGGGCTAATGAAGGTCGGTCATGTGGGGGAAAACGGCCTATGTAAACAGGTAAAGAAGAACTCAGTATAATATTGTGGGGAAAAGCTAGTTTGGTGGCAGCAACATAAAGCACTTCGTCACTGCCGTCTTTCACCATTTGCTGGAACTTTATCTGCCTTGAGAAAAAAAAAAAAAAGAGAAATCAGCCTTAGATAATTAACTCCATCAATCAGGCAATATGTTCTGTGGTTCCACGTATGGTGCTCTGAAGTTGATAGAAAATGATGAATATGAATGATGCACAGGAGCTGGTGTTTATCAGAAGCACCTTTCACACAGCTTAAAGGCACAGGGGAAACCAGCACTCTGTGTTTACGGAGCTCAACGTGGGACATGTGAGATTTAGCAGGATGTGTGGCGCACTTGACTATGCACAATTTGAGTTCAAATGCGTATGCTGCTCCGTGTTTGTGTGTGCATTTGTGCATATGTGTGTGTTTGAGCATTGAGAAGGAGCGGCCTGCAATGTGCTAATGAGAGGTGAAAGGAGACAGTAATTGAAACCCTGGGGAGAGTGGGAGACGGAAGTGTGTGTGTGTGTATGTGCATGTGTGATGGTGGTGGCTGTTGTGGGGGGTTGGCAAATGGAAAAAACACACTCCCTGTACTCCTTTATTTTCACCCTGGATCTAGGCAGCATGTTTCCCCAAGAGACTCAGCCGGAGGGGGGAGTGCTCTCTTTCTCTCCTTTTCTTTTCACATGTTTCATGTTGTGTAGTTACACTACAAAACACACTATGACTGAATGACGTAAAGTGCCTGATTTGAATTTGCATAAAGCTAAAAGTTTTTTTTCCCCCCTCTCTAAAGCCTCAGGCTGCTGTTGGTGTCTACCACTGTTCCTGTGGATTGCTGGGTTGACATAACACAGAGATGTAAAGTGGGGTAATTTAGTGTAAAAAGTAAAGCCATACATTTCTGACACAGACATGTTAGGTGACTCCAGGAGCACTTCCAGAGCTTGGATGAACATGAAACTTTCCTAAGTGAATCATTCCTTATTTATTTAAGCCTATGTAAATAAAAGTGTAATAAGTTAAATGTACGATGATTCAAAAGAAGTGTTTTGATAATTAAAACCAGACCAAAAAAAAAAAACATCTCTTCACTTTGAAGTCAGTTCATTTTTTTTTGGAAGGAATCAGTGACTGCGGTGTGCTGGTTTGGGACCAGTTGCAGCAGTGAACAGTTCTGAATTTTCTACTGTCCTAATTTGTGCTCCAACTGAATTCTCCACTGCAGTGCAATGATTCATGGGTACTGTTGTATGTAGAACCATGTGCCACACCAAACTCATGGAAAAACTGTGGTTTGTTAAAATAAATCATGCACAAACATAGATATAAATCCATATCGCTGTAGCCTTTTCCTTCACCTTTACTGACCCTTGTCGTTTTCTCTCCTGTCTGCTCATACAGTTTGTTGATTTAGCGTGGTGTCCCATGAGACAAATTGTGCATATGTACTATTTCAGCTTGGCTGTGATGAGCCTCAAGTGTGGGTTTACTTGACCCTGACTATATTTGGATCATAAGCTGCCTGATGCAGGGGGCCAAGGTGTTACAGTGCTGTCATAACGTAATAACTCACAGGTTTGCACCAAGACATCCAGGATGCCTCGACAGACACACCAGCACACAGGAATTAAATTTGTGGGAAAGGTCTTGGAAACTGTATGTGAGTACCCTCCAGTTGGGGGCGGCTGTTGCTCAGGAGGTAGAGTGGGTTGTTTCCTAACCGGAGGATTAGCGGTTCGATTCCCGGCTTGTCCAGTCAACATGTCGAGGTGTCCTTGAGCAAAACACCCCCAGTTGCTCCCGGTGATGTCACCGGTGTGTGAATGCGTGAGTGCTTGGGAGTGCGAATGGGTGAATGGCCGAATAATGAAACGCTTTGTGTGTGCTGTAAAAGCATAGAAAGGCACTATATTTACCATAGTTTAAGCTGCTAATGATGTTTGCGTGAGCTGGCTGCCGCATGCTTGCCACAGACAGAATGTGATCAGTGCAGGTAAAAGTGGGGTCTTTAATCAACCAACCACTCGGCACAGTGCAGGTACAGGAACAGCCATGCGGTGTGCACACAGACACACACAAACACACTCCTGGAAATCTTCCAGGGAAGCTCCAGTTGTTGCAAAACTACTATCCCCTCTGGTCCAGTAGCCTGCAAAAACACAGGCACACATGCAGAAACACACCCACCAATAAACACATTATAGATGCAGAGGCTGCAGCAAGTGAATGAGGAAATACTGGAGGCTGATAACAATGTTAATGCTCATTTCCCAAACACTATACAGTTTCCAAACTGTTTTACTTTAAATTACATTTTTCAAAGATCCGCATTTCTGCTGACAAAACTGCTAGCATTGTCTGTATTTTAGCCTCTGAGCATGCTCAAGACTGGCTGACATTAACCCAGAAAGCATATGTTGAGACAGAAAAACTTAAATTTTAAAGAGGTCCATTGTACCAGACCAACCATTAAAAGGTGATACAGACAAACAGCACTAAGCCAACTGCTGGAACAAAGCATACCTAAGCATCATAGTGACTTCAACATGTGCACACACACATTTCTCTAACAGTAAATTCAGACTTTGACTTCAGTGAGCTGTCCTTGAGCTGGTGCATACTGTACAGTGTGTGTTAAGTTGGGTAACTAAAAACAGATATTGCCTAAATTAAAGAGGACACATTCAAACACATGCACACACATGCAGTACATAGAGAAGCACTCCAGTGCAAACTTTCCTGGAAATCTTCCATGAAATTGCTTCAAAGCTTCCCTTCCAGCTGTATGACTACACAGAAACACACACAGACACAATGCATCATGATGACAGTGGTCATAAATAACTTGCAGCCTCATAGAGACAACAACCTGTCACTGCTGGATTGAAAAACAACCTGAACTGAAAGAGGGATGCGTGGCTCGCTGTGGATCAAGACTTCACTGTGGCCAATTCACTTTATACTGGTTGGAAGGTTATAAGGTTCTTTATTAGAACAATCCCCAAGGAGGATATATGAGAACCATCTTTTAAAAAACAACAATCACATGATCTACACTTGAATAAGTTGGACAAGCACAGTATGTATCATGTGCAGTATATTGCAGAATACACAATATTACTTATTTCTCATATTACTTGTGTCAGGAGCAATAAGATCTTCTGTCTCAACTACATTAGCCAAGGGCATTGCTTGCAACAGCAACATTCTAAGAAAATAGAGACTCTCAAAAATGGTGACACTGCAATCAACAGAGGTCTGACAAATGAATAATTATGACCTGTAATTCTAAGGCTGGTAAAGGGGTGTATGGCCATATGGAAACCGACATAACCTCACACTTTGGTATTTTACAGACTGCAGAAGCCTTTGAAAATGGAGTAAATGTAGTAAAAGCAGTCTATAGTTAACAACCCCAGTCCCACCACCCAGTACCCCACTGTCACAGCAAATGTGTGTGCATCCAACAGAGGGGTCCCGGCCTTTCTTCTACTAATCTGGGGCACACATTTGTACATGTAATTTATACTTGGGGGGACATGGTGGCCACTAGCCACTCTGAGCTGTGAGGCCAAAATTCCACCACGGATCCGGTGGTAGTTGATAAACGTTCTGTGACATGTACTGGATTCAGCACTGGATGAAACAGCACCGATGCATGTTATCCCTCCATAAACAAGATTTTTCACATTGGGTACGTTCCTAAAGCTCTGATCTTGAAGTATAACTTCAAGTACAACACATTTCATCTGCCATTCCAGCTCTGAAAACACGGCCTTAAAATACCAGCGCCCTAAGAAGGGGGAGGAGGGAAGAGGGATTTATGTCCGTTTGCACAAGGTGAACGAATATGAGGCATATATAAAAAGAACTCAAAAGGTCTAGCCCATAAATTAAGGCCAAGGGGTAGATGCAGGGCAAGCGCATAAGAAAGGAGGAGACTTTTGCGCGAGATGCTGGATGACCCCTCACTAATGGGAGTCTCGTGTATAGTCTATTGCCTCTACTGATATGAAGAGAAGAGGGCACAATGAATAACTCATTCATCCAAAGATCATGGTAGAATTTGTCTACTCCACTGTGCCTGCAGCTGCTGTGTACTAACTGTGATTCAAGATGCAACAGGTAGATTAATAAAGACCACACATGATTAGAACCTTTTATTTTCTCATTGGCCACTTGTTATTACCGGTAGCAGCACCATAGGAACAAGTGAGGGGATGGATGTAGTGAGGGCAAGAGTGGATGGTGCACCTCCCCTCGTCTTCCACTCTCCCTCCTCAGAACTGATGAAAGACTTAATCTCTGGTGCTACCTCATCAGTCCAATAATCTAATTAGGGGTAAAGGGGAGAAGGCCGGGATGGATTCATACACTAGGCTGTGCTGCGCCCCCTTACCTGCCCCTGCTGCCATTTCTGTGCACATTAATCAGAGAAGAGGAATCTCCTCTCCCTCTCAAAGTGAGAGAGAGACTGAGGAAGGGGGCATGAAACAGACACACTTTCCGAAAGGCCTGGCTTACATATTTCATGGCACATTACAGATGTCTTGCCTCAGCTCCGCTGACAACTCATTAGGAACTTTATGAAGAGGGAGAGGAAAAGGGAGGGAGAGGAGAGGAGACAGGGTAAGAGAAGGGAAGCCTTCCTAATATACATCTGTGTATCTGGATTTTTTTTTAGATATTTCTTTTACAGTTTTAGCAGGAGTTTAAACGGAATGCCCAGCAGTGGGTTTAAGTACAGCCTTTTCTCTCTGAACTGTTAAATGATGTACAGTGCATGCATGTTCTAGGGAGCACGTAGAAAGACATGCACTTCATCCAATACACATGAAGATGGCAGCTGCTTTTCACCTGAGGAGGAGTATAGGAGGTCCTTCTATGTGCACAGTGGGGGGTATTTACTAAACCTGTCACAAATCGCTATCAGATGCACAAAATACTGCAGCACCGCAATTTTTCTCTTTAGCAGGTTATTTACCAACACTGATTGACCTGAAAGCCTCTAAAAGTGCTTCGCATTCTTGTCTGGCAAGCGATGTGATTCACAAACACCCTCTGCTTCCTCAAACATGTTCTTAACTCAGGCGAGATATCAGATGACTAACAGCTGCCACGCTGAGAGCAGGGCCGCAAATTTTACACCTGCTTTCTCCTCTCGTTAAATTTCAGCCACGGCTCCCTTCAAATACACATTGCATGAGATTCCATCCATCCATCCATTTTCCTCCGCTTATCCGGGACCGGGTCGCGGGGGCAGCAGTCTAAGCAAAGATGCCCAGACTTCCCTCTCTCCAGACACTTCCTCCAGCTCCTCCGGGGGAATGCCTGGGTCTTCCCCGGGGCCTCCTCCCGGTGGGACATGCCCGGAACACCTCCCTAGGAAGGCGCCCAGGAGGCATCCAAAACAGATG
>NW_018127993.1:1905658-1910650 GCF_001952655.1 Monopterus albus
AGATCCTGTGGTCCCTAAACCGGACTCCCTCCGGCCCCTGGCTGCGCCTAGAAATTCTGTCCATAAAAATAATGAACAGAACCAGTGACAAAGGGCAGCCTTGCCGGAGTCCAACACGCACTGGAAACAAGTCTGACTTACTGCCGGCGATGCGAACCAAGCTCCTGCTCCGGTCGTACAGGGACCGGACGGCCCTTAGCAAAGGGCCCCGGACCCCGTACTCCCAGAGCAACCCCCACAGGGCGCTGCGAGGGACACGATCGAATGCCTTTTCCAGATCCACGAAACACATGTGGACTGGTTGGGCAAACTCCCATGAACCCTCCGCCACCCTGAAGAGGATATAGAGCTGGTCCAGTGTTCCACGGCCAGGACGAAAACCGCATTGTTCCTCCTGAATCCGAGGTTCGACTATCGGTCAAATTTTCCTCTCCAGTACCCTGGCATAAACTTTCCCGGGGAGGCTGAGGAGTGTGATCCCCCTATAGTTGGAACACACCTTCCGGTCCCCCTTCTTAAAAAGAGGTACCACCACCCCAGTCTGCCAGTCCAGAGGCACTGTCCCCGACCGCCATGCGACATTGCAGAGGCGTGTCAACCAAGACAGCCCAACAACATCCAGAGACTTAAGGTACTCAGGGCGGATCTCATCCACCCCCGGTGCCTTGCATGAGATTAAACATGCAAATTCCTGCGATGCCGCTTTTCTTTTGTTTCTCTGGTGCAAAGCCCCACTGTGACTCTTTAGTAAAAATGAACACATGCAATTTCACTGTTTAGTGCCAGAAAATGAGCCGCACAACCTTAGTAAATATCCCCCAGAGGTTCATGCCATTGTGCCCAGATCACAGAGTTACCAGTGAAACAACAGGAACTCTGACTTCCCACTAGCAAATACTGCCAACTGTAGTTGGATTGTACCTTAAACAATCAGAAACTAACCCATAATGATGGATCAGAAGGTACACATCTGGTCTCAGGAGGTCTCATTACTGCATGCGTCTGTAAAGGTATTTTTGATCAATGGTATTGTACTTTTCACTGCCAAAAAAGTACTGCTCTGTTTTCAAGTGATTAGACAAACATTTGCTAAATTTCACATTTTGGTACCAACAGTATATAAATGTAGTGAATGTTTTAAAGCTAAGGTCAGAATGTTCAATTAACAAGCAAGGTAGTGAATTAACATCTGTTGGGTAAGAACAACTTTTGTTTGAGAAGATGAAGAAACCAAAATGTATTTTTACTGAGTTTATAAAGACAAGCACTGCAATGCCAGGTGTGTAGTTCACCTGCAATGTTGCACAGCTGCAGGTCTATATGTCTGTGATCAGGATGATGGGAGAGGGAGGGTGACGCACACCGAAGGCAGAGAGCTCAGCTGATGGCTTGCTGGTGGCCTGATTGCTCTGGCCCAGCGGCCCACTGAGCAGTGATTGCCACAGCTGGGGCCTCAGGGACAGATTCCTGTGGCTGTCCCATAGCTCAAAGCTGACACCTCCCACTAAACACTGCCCAGAACAACCTCTCACCATGCCATTTGTCCTGACAGATGGAGAGAAACCAACCTATATCTCCTTCCACTGATGTGTCCTTTCTTTGGTCTCCCTTGGCTCATCCATCAATCATTTTCACCCTCACTTATTTGTGCCTCTATCAGCTCCTGTGTCTTACCCTGCTATCTTTTCCTTCCTTGTATTTTTTTTCCTCAACATATCTTTCTTTCCATTAGACGAGCACAATCCACAACTGCCTTTTCAACATTCCTCCTCCAGCTCCGCTGCCCTCTGCACTGGCGTTCACATTTATTTATCTGGATCGCTTCCACCTCGCAGGGAATAATCCGCTAACTGGTTCATTCATACGGATGACATCATCAAATCCCTTCGTTGCCGTTGGCTGGATTAATCCTGCTCATTCTCTTGCACTGACTGAGTTCATTATGGAGGCACAAATCCAGTCACTTTAAAGTGAGCAAAGGGGTCCGGGCTACTACTGAAGATGCTCCAAGGGAAGAGAGAGCGAGACTGATAGAGAGGGAAAAAGCAGCAGTCACTTCAGGTCACAGTCAAAGCACGGCGTTAAACAAAAAGAGTTTCTGGATCTGCATTTTCACAAGGCTGAAGCATTTCAAGTCGGACTGTTTAGTTAAAAAAGGATAATGAGACGAGAGTCTGATGTGGTAAATGTTGTGAGAGGATGTAGAAAATGATGTTAGAGCTAACAGAGTGCTGAAGGAGTCACCTACAGTCCGACAGTAACTGGTGATCTAATACTAAAGCTCCATATACAGGAGAGAAGGATGCTTCTATATATGGTTTATCTTGCTTTGAGGTCTTGTTGACATTATCTGGCATCTTTTTATTTGTAAATAATTAATAGTTGTAGCAGCTGTTTCTATATTCACTATTTAATATTCAGTTGCAGTCACATTACAGTACTATATTTTAAGTGCTGGCTGGGGATGGTGATGTGATCAAACTGCCTCAGTAATCGCATTAGGCACCAGGCCAAACAACTCCACATCAGCAACACTTAAGACTATACCAAGTCCATTCGTTCCTACTGTACATTTCAGGTGATGATCTGACCTTTTTTCTAGGTCGTCATCTGTTTGTTTTCAACATAAAGAATATCATAAATAAATAAATAAACTTCTTCATACATTTATGGTCCACAGAGGAGGAAGCTTTTCCATTTCGGGCTGCCATGAGCTTTTTCCAGTGCTCTTCTAATACCTTTAAAACAAAATGTCCATGTGCACAAACATTTCCCACATCTTTTTGCAGCTTTCTGTATTTTTTTTCTAATGCCATGTACAATATACAAACCTGTCCTTTTGTCTTGTGCTGTCCTCATATACAAAACTGCCAAATGTTTTAGTCCACGAGTTTTTTTTTCAGTAAGACTCCGGGGATCTTTAAACATGTACTATAGGCTTTTGTTGTACATACAGTTATGCGGGCTCTGTGTCAGATATAAATGTCTTTTAGATAAGTTATTTATTTTTAGACACCTTTAGGCTTTAGTCTGAAGCATCTATTGTAGGCTAGATGTGTGTACAGCCTAATGGGAATGAGAAGCAGCAATACCACTATCCAAACGTAAGTGTTTTACATATAAAACCACATTCCCACCCAAACTGCACATATGACACGTTTCCCTGAGTGACGGTATCCTCCTTTGCTAATTAGCAGACAAAGCACACAAAAACAAAACCTGTAGGATATTCAGATACACACTAGTCACAACTAAAGGCCACTTGTGATACTTTGGACAACAACACATCCATTCCTGGTTTGGCAATGGAGGGAGTGAGTGATCCGTCTGTCCCTCACCCCTCCCTCCTTTAGCCAGCATCGTGGCTGATCTGTCAGTGTGCTGGCATCATCGGAGCACGACATGCATGATGTGTCAGAGATAGAATGTCACGCTAAGGCCCCCGGATGGAGAGAGGGATGAAAGAGGGGAGAGATGACAGATTAAATCAAAATTGACAAAAGAGAGCGGTACACAAAAGACGGAAGGAGGAAAACAGGTGGAGCGAAGGTGTGAAGGCAGAAAGAAAGGTGGAAAGGAGGGATCAAGTGAGGGGGACAAGCGCACGGATACAGATAGAGATTATTTTGAATGCTAGTGCTGCACACTGTCAGTGAAGGCATAAGGGCGGCGAGGTGGCTGCTTACACACACACAGAGCTACATGTTGCCAAAACGACCTGCTGGGCGCCTGTGGAGACATGAGTCATAGAATCCATATCACTGTGCCACAACACATACAAACAAACATATTGTGCTGCCTGAGTACTGCCGTTACAGGCATTTTGACATTTCTCTGACAAAAAGGAGAAAATCTGAGGTTTCTGCCTGGTTGTGTTAGGGGAGCGAGAGGAGAGCAGCAGCTTTGCATCGCTCTCGCCGGGACAGTACAGCAGAGCAGAGAGTTATAGCCGGAGCTGTGTGTGTGGGTACAGTACACAGCTGTGAAACATGTGCCATGTGGGCTGGTGTGTGTCAGGAAGGACACAGATAGTGGGTGTGCTTACCACTGTGTGTTAGTGGAGCCTGTAGTGTAAGGGTGTGGGGGGGGGGGGGGGGGGGGGGGGGTTTAATGGGATTTCCAGCTCAGCAGAATGTGGCTGCTTGTCTCACACCTCAACATGTTCAGGTGCGTGTGCACACCAACACACACAGTTTGTATTGATCCAACTGCCAGCTGCAGGGTCATTCATCAGATGGCTGGACACACCCAGGTGTGTTTTACTGTTGGCCAATGCTCAGCAGCGCATTCGAGGAGCAGACAGCCATCAGTGGAGACACAGAGGAGGAGAGAGTGAAACAGAGGTGTGTGTTTGTGTGTGTGTGGAGGGGGGGGTCTTACAGTAATAAAACGAGACCTCGAAGTATAATTAGTGCTGTGAAAATTACACAGACATAAATTTCGTGCAAAACAAGCTCAGCAATACCAATGCACTATTATGCAATTACTAAAGGCTACAGTTTGAGCAACCCAGTGTTCAACTAAATATGCTTATATGCAGTTAATTTGCCAAATAGATTTTAGAGGAAGCAAATTAAGTGGATTCCATTCACCATTTGTCCCAATCTGTGAAGTGTGGTGTTCCTGCAGCGTACAGGAGTCATGGCGATGAGTTTCAGTGGATGGTAGGGTGCACAAAGCGCAGGACTGTGACACCAAAGGACCCACATATCAGATTAAAACAACGTTAACATACGAGACTGTGGTTCTGTTAAATACTGAAAAAGTCAAAGTATTCTCTCTAAAATTCCACATTATGTTAAAGGCCAGTCCATCCATCCATCCATCCATCCATCCATCCATTTTCCTCCGCTTATCCAGGACCGGGTCGCGGGGGCAGCAGTCTAAGCAAAGATGCCCAGACTTTCCTCTCTCCAGACACTTCCTCCAGCTCCTCCGGGGGAATGCCAAGGCGTTCCCAGGCCAGCCCAAAAGACATAGTCCCTCCAGCCT
>NW_018127993.1:1911185-1917844 GCF_001952655.1 Monopterus albus
CCTAGAAATTCTGTCCATAAAAATAATGAACAGAACCAGTGACAAAGGGCAGCCCTGCCAGAGTCCAACATGCACTGGAAACAAGTCTGACTTACTGCCGGCAATGCAAACCAAGCTCCTGCTCCGGTCGTACAGGGACCGGACGGCCCTTAGCAAAGGGACCCGGACCCCGTACTCCCAGAGCACCCCCCACAGGGCGCTGCGAGAGACACGGTCGAATGCCTTCTCCAGATCCACGAAACACATGTGGACTGGTTGGGCAAACTCCCATGAACCCTCCGCCACCCTGAAGAGGGTATAGAGCTGGTCCAGTGTTCCACGGCCAGGACGAAAACCGCATTGTTCCTCCTGAATCCGAGTTTCGACTATCGGTCAAATTCTCCTCTCCAGTACCCTCCCCTCCTTGAACCGCCACCTTATTGTGGTGGAGGGGTTTGAGTACCGAGTGATCCTAGGAGCTATGTTGTCGGGGGCTATATGTCCCTGGTAGGGTCTCCCAAGGCAAACAGGTCCTGGGTGACGGGTCAGACTAAGAGCAGTTCAAAAGCCCTTTATGAATAGATTAAAATCAAGGACCGTGACGTCGCCCGGCATGGCACAGCCGGGGCCCCATCCTGGAGCCAGGCCCGGGGTTGGGGCTCGAATGTTAAAGGCCAGTGATTTTTTTTTAAACATCTAATGACAATACCGTTTAAAAAAACAAACAATTAAAGAACAGTTAAGATTATGCAACTAAAACATGGTATTGTATGTGGGGCGACTGTGGTTCAGTGGGTAGAGCAGTCATCTCCCAACCGGAGAGTTGGAGGTTCGTATCTTGGTGCCTGCATTTTACATGTCGAAGTGTCCTTGGGCAAGACACTGAACCCCCAAGTTGCCCCTAATGGTTAGAGCCATTAGTGTAAGTTGGTGCCGCAGATGGCTGCCACGGTTCTGTACCGGAGACAAATTCCTTGCGTGTAACATACTTGGCCAAATAAAGGTGATTATCCTCATTATCCTTAAGGTGAATAAGAATGCAAAACTCGACTACACACAGTCAACACTACCTGATGAAATGTAGAATTGTCATGCATGTAGTTCCTACGATATGAGGCTGCTTGTACACTTAATCACAAAAAAAATCTAATCTAAATAAATCCTAATTTAATTCTACTCCCTCTCTTTATATGATTTACAAAAACCAGACACCTAAAAACTACATTTCCAATGACCGTAGTTTGTCTCCACCACTCATTCATGTATCGATGACACACAGCAGTGTTAACCTCCACCCTAATGGCGGGTTAACAATTATCTCCAACGCCACAGCAACAACTCTTTGGCCTTGTCATGGTTGTACCTCTGATTCAATTACCTTGACCTCGACGGGTGCCTGGGCCTCCCTTCCAGTCTTGCTCCTGTAGCTGGAGAAGGTTAATTGAAAAGGAATGCAACATTAATTTCCTTATTAATGAGAGCAGGTGACTGGCCGCCAACTGTAGGAGAGGGTGACCTCACAGACTTTTTTTTAAAAACTTTCCCTAACTAGAAAATGCCACAATAGAATACATTGTGCCATCATATGATCAAAATCGACCAGTATCCCTTCAATATGTTGTGAATCGGTGACCTTTAATAAGCCATTAGCACTTGTATGACACTGGCTTTTCAGTTCATAAAGAGATGCAGACTGACTATACTTTGATGCCAGTTGCACTGTCTGTGTGCATTTTCTGGTTATGTACTGTGTAGAATGTTTATTTACACGCATATCTCACAAGCATGTGCTGTCAGTGCATGCTGCACAAAGCCTCATAATATATTGCATGCAAGACATTCAACCACACACCTACAATGCAACAAACCCCCACGTGTGCTTTCTGCCACCTCACACCCCTCATCTGTCACAACATCATAAGATACTAAACTCTGCAGTGGTGGAAACAAGCAGTCTCCTCTTCAATCTACTTAAACAAATACCAGGTAAATGAATGAATTTTGAACAGGCACCGCTGCCTCTATCACAAGACGGATCTCTGCTTTATTTCAATCCTGCAACTTCAGACGCTTTTCCGGAGGATGCAAGCAACTTGTTTTAATAGGATTTTTCTGCTTCTTGTTTTTTTTTCCCTCTCTCATTTCAGCTCTTCCACCAGCCTACCCAGACTTCCTTGTTTAATCACACAGTCTATTAAAAAGGCAATTAAACATCATGCAGGTAATATGTATAATCCATTGAACAAATCCTGGATCAAATATGCAAATAGTAATAATGGAATGTTGATCAGTGTGCCATTTTGCCTACACTATTGATTCCGTAGAGTTAGAGTGAGACCTTAAGCTCCTAAGCGGCATGTTGCCTGGCTTTAAGGTCTTGGATTAAGTGTGCAGGTATTTCTTTTCTGCTCAATTTATGCAACACAAATTTGAAGGGAATTCCAGTTTTGTTCTGGGGCTTTCTAAGTGTATTTCTGTACATTTGGCTGGGACATGACTTTTTCTTAGTGCAAGGAGTTTGCAGGAAGCCTTGTAGTGTTTATCCCCCCCTAAGGCAAACATCCCAAAGCTATGTGAGCACACACAGACACACTCCGTTTTAAAGAAGTATCACTTTAACTGAGCCAAAACAATAAAGGCAAATGTGTATCCGGAAATGATCTGATTGTTCTATGTACAGGTCAGCGAGATGCCCGGTTTATCAGCTAAAACATTTACAGCAGCACAATAAGTCAAGATAATGAACCAGACAGAGACAAAGAGGGATTCATCTGTGTGTTTGTCTATGTGCATGAAAATCCTCATACTATTACTATGTAACAGGAGTTTCACTGGACACATGGTAGAGAGATGAAAAAACCTGAATGCAATTAGATGATTTCCAGGGAAATGTGTGCTATTATCATTCCTCCATTTTGAAGGATGAAAAAATGCCTCCTCTCTTTAATCATCATCAAAGGCAGCGCTGGACACAAAAATGTGTCAAAATCAAAGCAGGAATCAAACATTGCAACAAAAGCATACGTCCGAGCTTGTTTATGTCTATCTGCCCGGTTCTGTGCAGTCGAGTCAGTGCTGAAAGAAGCCACACAAAGCAGACGCACAGATCAACAGGTTATTAGCATAAGCCCAGGAAGGCGCCTAAAAAAAAAAGCACAGTGAGGAAGTAATTCAGGCAACCCAACCCCCAAAAACGGCTTTATCACTTTCTCAGCTTGATGCATTTTCTCTTAGGGGCCTTTGCCCGTTTTGTTTTGAAAGATTAAAAGTGGAGAAGTACAAGCTGGAGGAGGGGAGGGTGTTTGGTGACTGAGGATGGAGGGAGCAGGAATAGGGGGAACGGTGGTGTTTGTGTTATTGATGTGCAGCGCTAGCTCAGATAAAGGATTGGTGGGAGCCAACCAGCTCCTATCTGGCTTCTCCAGCCAAAGGTCTGTTTGCTTTCTAGGAGTTGCCATTGACCAAAGTTTGTGTTTGTGTGTGTGTGTGAGAGTGAGAGAGAGAGCTGGGAGTCTGGGGAATGGAAAGAGAGATGGTAGGGAGGGTAAACATGTAGATGCTTTTTTGGAATTAGATTCTGCTTTCCTAACAGCACAATTAAGGTATGAACGGAGAGAGAAGGAGAGAGAGAGAATCTCTGGGTGAAGCAAGGATAGTGTACAGTAATGGACCGAGTGCAATGTCACAGATGGAATATGATTACCATAGATCCATTTATGTCATGCTTTCAAAAAAAAAGAAAAACAAAATGAGGGAAGGAATAGAAACGACTGAAAATAATCTGAGGAATCGATATGCTTAGCAACGGTGCATCAGAAGACCTTGATTAAGAGGCAGCATTATCAAAAAGCTGTGTTTCATAGATGGGGGTCTTGATTTATATAGACAGGGGCCCTCCGAAGCAACGTGATGTCCCGGCTGGTTAGAATACGGGGCTGGGGAGACAGAGGGATAAATAAAGCAGCGGGGGCTGGGCTGGAGGTGAAGGACGTCTTCTCTTCGTCAACATCTCGCTGTCAGCACAGGGAGAGCACCGCTAGCTGAACCACTAGGTTGAAATCGTACTGACTGACTATTTATGGCTTGACATGAACAGCTTGTTTACTTTCATGCTCACATATCAATTAAAATCCAGGTCAACTGCAGTTCAACAAACTGCTGTTATAAACTGTTTTAGTGTGTGTGGTTTTTACAGACTACAGATAAAAGTGATCCATGTTATCAGTTAAAACTATGCAAGTTACACAAACGTAACAAAGGTGATGTCTTGCTGATAAATAAAATAGCTAATAAAAGAAAATACAACCTCTTATTGGATCAAACTGCCTTTGAATCTGTCACTGTCATTTTGTTTTTATTAAAATACATTTGCTCCGTTTGTCTACCAGTGCAAAAAACACGGTAAAGGTAATATTTAATGAAACCGCAACGATTTGCCTCACATTTTGGGTCTAAATGTTTGATCAAGAGATGTCTTGACAGCTCTATTCAGTTTAATTTTTATTTCTGCCACACAGATCGACTGAGTGACTGATTAACAGTGGGGTCAAACATTAATATAGGCACACTAAGGTGGGGACAGTTGCAGCGCCTTTCGCACTCAGCTCAGTTACTCAGACTATGTACACTATAACTACACAATTTTAATGTGTTAAATACACCCGTCAGCTTCTTACCCATACCAATAAATATGTTTAATTATAAGAAATTCAGAATGTACCTTTGAAGAGAAGTCAGACGTTGCACCTGTACCTATACCTGGGCTGCAACAATCTCCAGGGACAGTTGCGACATCCATTACAATACATTAAACTTGTGCTAATTAACTTGATGAAAACCACAGATTGTTTTGTTTATGACTCTCCTGGGGGTCCTGCAGCCTACACTGCTCTTACTTGGCGTTTGATACCTAGTTTATCTTAAAAGGAAAAAAAACGGCATAGATTTAATAGGGTGGTGTGGCAAACAGCTAAATCCTTTGCCACAGACCTAACTCAAACCATGCTGCCATCATCCCCAACCAAAGGAAATACGCTAGGGGAATACTCCCATCAGTGAATTGTTTCCCAACTTGTGGCATGCTGAAGCAATATGCAGTATTAAGTGACCAGATCATATATTTTTTTATCTGCTGCTTTAAGTAGGGTGTAACATTCTTTTAACATCAAGTTGTGACTGTCCCCACAAACCTAAAAATCTATTTTTTTATGCAATAGTCAGGACAGTAATGGAAGAAATGAGATGTTTCACGTTGTGAATGAGGGGCTAACTAGACATGCAAAATGAGTTATGGTTCTAGCACGTTTCTGATTGGAGGAAAAAGGCACTGGTGCAACCGTTCCCATGTTACCCTGCATGTTAAGTCAAGTCAAAGTGTCTGTCATATGCACAGAACAGAAAAGTGTTTCCCTGTACAATGAAATTCTTACTTTGCCGTCCACATGAATGTCACACAATACAAATGAAATATAAAGTAGATAACAAAATCTAAGGCATTTTAAAGCAGCAAATAAAAGGTTTAGAAAATGAGTTATGGTTCTAGCACGTTTCTGATTGGAGGAAAAAGGCACTGGTGCAACCGTTCCCATGTTACCCTGCATGTTAAGTCAAGTCAAAGTGTCATATGCACAGAACAGAAATGTGTTTCCCTGTACAATGAAATTCTTACTTTGCCGTCCACATGAATGTCACACAATACAAATGAAATATAAAGTAGATAACAAAATCTAAGGCATTTTAAAGCAGCAAATAAAAGGTTTAGGTTTCAAGGATTTTATTGTCAATTCACTATATGTGCAGGACATACAGAAAATCGAAATACCGTTTCTCTCTCACCTAGGATTGGGTGCCATAACATTTAGGAACTAAAGTAGAATAAAAATAGAACAGAATAAGAACTGGATTGATGTAATTAGGATAAATCTAAACAGTACAGCCAATAAGCTGTGACTCAAAAGCGTGTACAGTACAGTACTACAGGTGACAGTAGTGCAAAGAGACATAAAAATATATAACATAAGAGAATGTACGCTACATGGGAGCTGTATGTGCAGTAGTCAACAGTGAATGTGCAATTATACATGTGCAAACTGAGAATGTAAACAGTACAGGTTGTCAGTACGTCATTACACGACGTATTTCCTGGTAAACTCCTGTCAGCTGTTTAGGAGTCTGATGGCAGAGGGAAAGAAAGTTTTTCAGTCTAGAGGTCCTGCATTTCACACTTCTGAGCCTCCGACCGGAGAGTAGGGGCCTGACCAGTCCGTGCTAGGAGTGGGTGGGGTCCTTGAGGATGGAGGCAGCTCTCCTCTGCAACCTGCAGTGGTAGATGCTCTGCAGAGAGGGCAGTGATCTTCTCTGCAGTGATTAAGTGATTCTACCTACAGTCTCAACACCACCAACCTGCTGTCTGTGATGCCCTTGCAGTCATCCATCAATACCGTCTTTCAAAGAACAGCATTATTTTGCAATAACAGCTTTTTTCTTTTTAAATGGTGGGTGCCGGTCTAGTTTATTCCCCTTTGGTGTTATATTCTGTGTTTCTTTGCCTCAGTGGACTGAGGTCTGCCAAACCTCAAACTTAGGATAATATTTTACAAACATGAAGTGATATTTAAGGAGCATGCAGCTATACCTCACAGCCGATACTGTACAGCCAGTGCTAAGTTACAGGAGGGAAA
>NW_018127993.1:1917891-1935880 GCF_001952655.1 Monopterus albus
TGTTATAATAAAAACAATTCTCCAGTGGCTGATGAGCAAATGTCTGGTTTCAGTAGCTTCTGTGAAAACATTATTGGTGCAGTAGTGAGTGTTTCAGTGTGTTGTGTAAATCAGGGCTACAGCTTTTTTTTAAGCTGTACAGTATGATAGTTAACAACTGAGGGTTCAGGTATTTTCTTATTAATAAGTTAAGTTGCCTTCATTAACTTATCTGTTGCAGCTCTTTTCATCTCTTACCCTTGTCTTAATCAGCGGTGTGGTACCAAAAGTTACTATGAAGATCACATTTCTAGGAAATTCTGTGAATGACTTGTTTTCCGAAAAAAAAAAAAAAAACGATCACTCTCTTCATTAGTCCTTTCCACCTCTCCCTCCCCTGCTCCCTTCATCATGAGTGATATGGGCTCAGTGCTACCCTTCATTTGTTTGACCCTGCAAAAAGGGAAATGATGTGCTGATCCATCAGAACTACACAGCTCCATTTACGGGATGGACCCCTGCCTCTAAAGCAGCTCCTCCAGCCGGCGCCAACAGCTGCCTGCCTGTCTTAAACACACGTCCATCAAGGACAAGGGCTGATCCACAGCGCTAATGCTGAGGCCTTTCTGGTTCCAACTCTGTCGACTTGTGCAGCTAGTAGGGAACACTCTGTCAAACAATGGAGTGCACTGCATCGCAGTGCCGATCTCAGGGACACACTGATTAAGTGTGTTGGCTTTCTTTCCCATTGAGCATTGGTTTGACACTAACTTATGAGAGTGTCAAAGTTGCGATCAATTACAGCACTGCCTGAAACACACTGAAGGTTTAATAGGTTTATGCTGAATAATTAAAAGCACTAGAATATTTCTTGGTTGGATAAAATTTAAATGTTTGAGCTGATTTCAGCTTTATAAAATAGTCTTCATCTGATTTATACATCACTCCCTTAGTGTCTCCATGCAACTGTCCCATTCAAGTTTACTCTGTGCCGATTACATCATGGGGTGATCACTCTGCTGTGAGGCTTCACTTTCCAGCCCATTCATGGTCTTGCTTTGTAGGGCTGGAGTAGGGCATATCATTAGAAAGCAGACAGGGCTAATGTCGTGTGAGGAGGAGGAGAGGTCCGGCGTTGCGTGCCAACATGTAGAGAATAGCAGGAGCCGATCTGAATGAGAATGGGGTGGCACTTGGGAGGGACTTGACCAGTATTAGCTCTAATTCCACACTGGCAGCTCAGTCATGGGACTGAAACTCCATCTGTTCTCAAAAGGGGAGTGTGAACAACCCGTCTTGAGAGGGGGCTGTGGGTGAGGGCACACACAGATCTCATTTACACATAGTCTTGAGCTGATCAAATAGCAAAGCACCAGGCCTGGCTACAGGTGTATCATTTCTAGTGCTTATCCAGACAAAATAATTGTAATAAATATGGAAACAGTGGCTTCAATTTTGTTAAACCTTGTTTGCAGGGCAAGTGGGTAGACTGGAGCCTGTGGGCACCTTTGTTACTTTTCAACTTCTTATGTCAATGTAACTCACCCCCTTGAGGCGACGGCCCTGTAACAGTTAACACCGTGCAAATTTTTGTGTTGAACATTAACATGTCCTTTACACCAGCTGACTGGTTAGGTTTAGACCAGTGTCCTCATTTCCCTCACACACTTTCACATTTCATCTGTAGTGGAAGTTTGAGCAGAGCTTAACCACCATCAGAAACCCCCTCACCTCAATCCATCTGACTGTAACTTTGGCTTCATCCCAGGGTGCATAATCTCCTTCATGTTCCTGCCTCTCTCTGCCGTCGTCTAATCTAAGTTGTTCCTCCTGCTGCTTCGGGCTTGATGTGGAATGCTGCAGGTCACGGCTGGGGCAGTTTAAGCAGAGGGCGGGTGCTATCACAAGGTATGTTTCCATGGCCACTGAAAATATGCCAGTGATTGGTATTTTTTTTCCCCCAAGGCTAAACAATGGCATCCACTGGCCCCTTCTCTCTCTCTCTCTCTCTCTCTCTCTCTCTGCCCCATCACCCTCTGTGTCTACATTTGTCTCGCTCTTGGGCAGTGTCACGAGTTATGTCAGTAGCAGTTGCAGTTTGGCCCCGGAGTGCGCTCGTCATGGGCAGAGGATTGGGTAAGAATCTTCCATTAAGGTTAGCCTGCAGTATGTGGCACATGATTTGAGTCAGAGTACAAGGGAGTGACTCAACTGCACATTCAGTGCCAGATATGGAAGAGCCACATACACAACCCCTCATAGAGATGATACTGCCACCCTGCCATAAGAGAGAGAAGCACTACTTTCCGCTTTTTTCTTTTCCTTCCAGATACTTCATAGATTTTTCCACATTACCTGCAATCACAGAAATTGTATACATTATACTAATATCAATTATTTAGAATTTTAAAACTGCACCTAATCAGATTAAGGTCAAAGGGTAACAGTAGTCTGAAATGTGAACACAAGCAAAAGTGTCACTGCTAAGAGCGACAGTCAGCAACGTGCAGCCACCACACTGACATCGGTGCTCCTGCTGCTGGAGCATTGTACAGTGTCAGCTGTCTGTGATGGGAAGCTGGAAGCTCACTGAAGTATTTTGACCTTTTGCTAACAGTGATGCCATCCTTGGGCTCATTTACACAGTTAACAGAGCTGTTCTCTGAGAGACTGTCAAAACATTCATTTAGCATTTAATGCACCTGCTTTCAGGCCTTTGAAATGGTGTTTGTGTGATATAGTATCAAAATCACATCCCCATCTTTTAGTTTAATCAAAATGGAAATTGCACCTGTAGAAAATTAAAAGCCTGCACACGCTTTGTATTGAACCTGTATTTAAATATCAGAAGAAAAACTCCATAAATGGCAGCATAAAAACAAACTCCGTTTCATTTTATCCTCTTGATTCTTCCCACTAGTCCTCATCACTCTTCAAAGCCAAGGTTGACTCTCACTGCTCCAGGGTATGCTTGTTCTTCACCGAGCCTGTATCCCTTGCCTCGTTACCGAGCTTCACAGACGGTATAATTTCAGCCTGACACTGCCTTGAATGTGCCGCTGTCAAGCCGGAGCGCAGCAGAGTGCGAGCTGAGGGATGCAGGCTCAAAAATGTCACTTTCATTCTTGGCGAGATGAGAAAGAGAAGAAGGGGGAAGAGACAGAGAGGGGTAGTGGATGGGTGGCTGGAGGAAGCCTTGGAACAACTGTTTAAATCATGGCAGGAAAATGACCACAGCCTGAAGATGTTTGTGTGCGTCTCCGTGTTTGTACATGCATGTGGAGGAATCGACAGCATGTGTAAGAGCTGGCTAGTCCATGGTTTTGTTTTTTCTCTTGCTGTAGCCATGTGATAGGACCATATATGTAAATCAGGGAGTTCATACTACTCTTGTATATACACATTACAGTGCATGTGCTTGTCTTGAGAATGCAAGCAGATACAAATAAGTGTCATCAGTGCTGTGAGTTTGTAAGTCCATCAAATGTGTGTAATAAATTTGTATTTGTGTTTCTCTCCATGTGTGTGCATGTGTTCCAGCATGTCTGGCCCCGACTACAAAGAGCCTCTGTTCTTAGCATGAGCTCCATCTCTGGGTCTCGTCAAACAAACGGCTCCTGGCGTCTCTCTCCTGGGCATGTGCCACAGCTGCCGCCAGGTCCACCATGGCTCATGGAGCCCCTGTTCCTGGCATCTTCCGAAGAGCTGCTAAGCTTTAACGAAGTCCCCTCCGTCCTCGTTTACATTCATTAAAACGGTAGCACTGGCCTCCCCCAGAGCATCAGGAGGCTGTGCCAGGCCTGCTGCAGCCGATAAACTGAGGCCACCTCTCTCTGCCCATTTGCTTTGCTTTCTTCTGCTTTTCCCTGAGCCGCTCTCTGTCTGAGATGGTGCCCCACAGCACCCCACTGTGGCCATTCGGCTCTGGGAAGCTGACAGGATTCTGTCTCTGTCTTGGTCTTTACTCTGGCTTTTTTCTCTTTTTATGTTTTTAGTTCAAACAGTGCAGGTTGTCCCAGTTCCAGGTGCATTTGAACTTCTTTTGGGTACGTTTCAGTGGATTTTGTACAGGCTTCAACTAGGCAGGTAAAGCACTGAGCATAACGCTCAGTTCTTAATCTCAGTGCTAAAAAAAACTGCTGCCCCTTATGAACAGAAAGCAAGATTCTGAATTAATATGCATTCTATACATTATAAGACTCATCTTCAGATCAACCGGGGACCAAATGGATATTCCCACTGCAGCATCCACAGTTGAGGCTTTCTGGTTGGGGATAACATGGTAAGACTGAGGGAGTATGGCTTAAGACCCTCACCACTGCTAATTCTGCTCGACTATATCACTGGAAGTATTGCTTTTGAAATATGGGAGGTGATGAACATGCACAACACAATGTTGCTGTACAGAATGGATGTTTATGTCTGTGCATGTGATGGAGGAAGGTAGTTGCAGGGGGTGTGCTTCTGCACTGAGGAACATAAAACCTCTGGTGAGATGAGAGGATGCCACTCTCTAGTGACGATCAAGGTAGGTGCCGCTGGAGGAGGGACAGGAGAAGGCAGAGCTGACAGTGGCTAAATAGAGAGATGAGGGAGGCAAGTGCTAATTACAAACAGCAAGTAAGGATAAGGAGAGGGATTAGGTCAACCATGGAGCATGGAATTAACGGAAGATGAGGGGAAAAAAAAAAAAAAAACTATCTTGACTTTAATTAGCATTGTTGGAGGGGCAATCACATGTTAATGTTAACCCCAAAGAGCTAAGGCCAGCTGTCATTAGCATGCATACAGCGAGGAGTCGGTACAACCAGACCATTTCAGTAGCAATTACTTTAGCCTGGCTACTGCCGACATGCTGGGACACTACACAAAGATAGTCACTTGTGCTGCAGGGGCGACAGAGGCAAAGGGAGCGAGTGATTGAGGAAAAGCGACTGGATATTCTCTCCAACCAGCCTTAGCATGCCATTAACTTTCTCCCCATCCCAGCACCCCTCCTGACTGGACATTATGAGCTTATCACATAGAGCAAAAGGGAATAATTACCCAAATACTAGCCAGCACAGCCATCTTTAATCAGAGGAGTGTGTAATTACTGCCACACAAATTACTTCAGTTCATTACAAGGCTGCCGTAACATGTCCAACAATAGATTGTTCATCATTCTAGAGTGCATTATTTACCAACGCCAGGGACAGATAAATACACAATTGTCATTAAGGAGGAAAGGAAAAATTGATGTGCTGGTCAGGGGAGCATTTTTCAGAGATGCACATTAAAAGCCTCAAGTGCTGAGACAGGGGGCAAGTGAGATGACAAAGGAACCCCAAACTGATGGCACCTTTTAAAAGCAGCTTCCACTTGATCAACTCCTTTTTCTCTGAAAAATCTAATTTCTGCACATTTACTTTTATATTTGCATTCATTTTCTGACATACCCAAATAAGTTTATGACAGGGCTTTATTTCTTCCGCAGCAAACTGCTCTGGAAAGCATTTTCAGGGCTTGTTGTTTTTGTGTTCCTTTAAGTATATGTGATGTGTATTTTTCCAGGGTCCAGTAGCACACTAATCTTCTGGAGCCAGATGTGCTGGTAAAAGGCAGGCCACAAAGCCTGCACCACTAGACGTCTCTGCATCGCTCCTGGCCAGATATGATGCTGCATCCCTGGGGTCATTAGCTGAGAGCTTTGCTGGGATCCAAATAGAACTATGCTCCTGCTCTGGAGACAGCAGCATAATGGAACAGTGCGAGGGTGGGGGACCAGTCCAACTTTAGGTCTATCACGGAAAACCACTGGTACTGCAGTTTTAATATGTGTGTGTTTTGGACTGATAATGACAACCTAATTGTTTATTTAGCCATGACAGAGAGCCTGAGCTTTTACTAGCACATGCGATGTGTGCAAGTGTTCGGATCAACTGTTTTTACCTCATCACAGGACTATGTTTGAAAGCCCCATTAATTCTTAATCAAAACTAACCAACCATAAAATAAGACTCTTTATCTGTGTATCGGGTAACAGGAAATGAAGGGAATCGCTCAGCAAACATATCAGCAACAGGAGAGTCTCCCAACTTCAGGTCTTCATTACAGTCTACAGAGATGCACTTCTGAGGTGCCACTGATTATTGTGTATCGAAGAACAAATCAGCTTTAACAGCTTCAGGCCATTTTTAGAAAAAGTATGCTGAATTGGATCTGGATCTGCATCCGGTATGAAGCATTTAATAGTGTGCAATTTGGAAGGCTGGAAAAGCAATGCAACAACAACAACAACAACAAGAGGCACTGGCAGCAGCATTTCCATCCCGATTGAGTGGCGGTAATTGTCGAGTTGTCAAGCAGGCTTTTGTAGCTGCAGACAGAGCTGGCAGAGCCAATCAGTAGAAAATTACAGAGCAAAAGAACAATCAACTTCTCCTCTATTACTTAAAAAGAAAGCGTTACCCAACAACAGTGGGATCCAAATGAAACCAACCCAAAAGAAGACTATTTGCCTCACGTTGTCTGTCTTAAGAAGGAAATGTCAACTGGAACCCAAAAAGAAAGAAAAGGAGAAAATCAACTGGAGGCGCCATTGCTCATTCCTCAAACATCTGACAACAAATCATTATGCCATCACTGCAATTGATTAACAGTCACCTGGTAATTGATATCAACACAGGAATGGTTGTTTTTATTTCAAGGCTCTCACAGCCAGGCACCTTCCTGCCATGAAAACATTACCAATGCTTTTTTTTTTTTACCGGCACTTGTCTCAAAGACAACCAGCTCAATTTATCAAGTAGTGTTCAGGGCAATGGAATTAAAGCTGTACAACTGCTCAAACAAGATCCCATTTTAAAGCCTGAAGTCTCTGCAACCGATCACATGCAGTTTTACCCTGTGGCTGACCACCCTTCGATACCAGTGCTCCAGAAACTTCAGTTAACAGCTAGCAACTCTTCACATCAAGTGTGGGGCAAGGGCAGCTGGTGGCCAGCAGTTGGTATGAAGATTTAAAATATTTTAAAGCACACCCTCACAATCATTCAGTGTACATACAACACGTATTGGTTAAAATAATCCTTGCATTATCAATATCAACGGTAGATTAAGTCAAATATATTTCAAGGTATGAACCTCAACTCAGAACTTGAATAAGAGCTTAAATGACATGGCAAACATGACCTTTGTGCATGTTAGCCATTCTGTGCATGCAGGGATACCTGTGTTACCAAAACCAGTGTGACAGGACAGCACTGTGGACCTGTAACAGGAGCATTTTGTCATTTGAGTGGATTGTTTTTGTTACCACCTACTACAAATCTGTAGCAGAGTGCAAACATGTCGACTCCTCCTCCACTACTCAGCGCACACAAACCACATTTTCTAGATCAATACTCTTAAACAAATACTTAATCTGTATTTACTCACTAGCACCCAGCACATGACAGTCTGAAACACAAACACCCATCTGTATGGGAGGTGGTCTGCCTCTCTTGACATCTGGCTCTCACTAAATTACAGTGAGTCCCACACTGAGCAGCAAGCAGAGGCAAACAGCTATCAAAGGTCTGTCTCTACCTTCTGTGTCTTCCACAGTCTTGCTCCTGGGGCTAAAGTATGGCAACTATCCATCGCAGGGAGTCTCCTTGAATGGAGTCCACCACGGGGGCTGAGTAAATAACAACACTTGCCCTGATGCTCATACATATGGCATAGTGCTGTTTTTCCCCAGGGCATGAAATGGGCTAAAGTGAGAGTGAGAAAAAAGTAAAAGACAGGTTATGTAAATCAATGTATCTGGTGGTTTGCTTGCCCAAGTGTGTAGCTGTTTTTGTGAATGTGTGTATGTGCATTAAGAAGAACAGTGACTCATCAGTGTTAGGGCCTTAATGCTTCGTTTCATGCAGTGTGGGTGGTGGTGGTGGCTATGTTGTGCATTTCTGAAAATTTTGTCACCACCCCACTGCAGTGTAGGAGAACAGAATTTCATTTGTGGTGTTTGAAGCGTTTAGGAAATACTTTTTAAAATCGACATTATTCCATTCCAGACAGAGCGGACCCTTCCACGAAACATGCTGCCACCAATTTATTAGGGACTAGTTCTTCGGTAGGAAGTAACTCCTATAAATGTTATCATCTGCACAAGATCTATGCAAAACAATATGTGTTTTTTGCCACCAATTTATTAGGGACTAGTTCTTTGGTAGGAAGTAACTCCTATAAATGTTACCTGCACAAGATCTATGCAGAACAATATGTGTTTTTGCAATTAACATAAACCTTTACAAAACTGTTTTCAGTTGCTAGGTAACAATGACTTGAAATCTGCATGTATCTGTCATCACAGTCATTGCTAACAAAGGGATACGGGTTGAGGAAGAAACATCAAAAGGGCAAAGAGATGCAGCCAGGATGTGAAGCAAGAGGAATCATCAGTTTGGTCCAATTGGTAAGAAGATGGAGAGAGGGAGAATGACTTTAAGCACTTAAGGCCGTGTCTCAGCATGAAGAGAGAGCCCATTTTGCATGCCTGGCCTATCCGGTGTGCAGGTACAGTGCACCTGTGCACAATGCACATATGTGATAAAAAATTTTGGGCTGTATTTTAATCATAGTGATTTTTGTCTTGGCTGAATTTGAACAGCAGACGTGTTCGCATTTGAACACAGAGAGAAACTTCTGTGGAGGTGTTAATGTGCACACACACAGACATATGAACTGTGCCTTTACTGCATTATGATATCCACAGCTGTTTGCGCCCAAGTCCTTTACTTGTGTGTCACATCAAGTGTACAGTGCGGTGTTCATCAGGAGCAACGTTTCAAGAGAGTTTAATGCCAATATCTGGGGCCCTTCTCTGGCTAGGGCTGAAAATCAATACGCCTGCAAACTCCTCAGAGTGTTTAGAGCAAAACAACACAAACACACAGTAATACACACACTAGCATACACTCTCCCCGGACACAGCACCACCCCAGGGCTATGCGACACCTGTCCGCCTGCACTTAGGTGACTACTAATATGTTTGATCCAGAGTGACAAGGTCCTCACCTCACAACACTTACTATTTTCTTGTGGGGACACAACTTTCAATTCTTGGTTTTACTGGGGTTTGACTGAGTGTTGTTGTAATTGTGAGTGTGTGTGCTGAACTACAGTATGACATATAATCCCATGATGCATTAAGACAAATTATATTAGCATGAAGGCTTCTGGACCAATTACTGTCAAAGGGACCAGACAACACTGATGTGGTTAGAGGTTGAGATTTACTCCAACTGCCTGAGTTCACTACACAACACATTTGTGTCTTTTTTGTGACCACAGTCACGTTAAATGCACATCTGCAGGTGCCCGTCATGCCAGGCAAATGTCCAGATCATAGCAAGACATGGAGCTCCCCCTACTCCATATTGGTCTAATTTTCTACCAGAATAATCCTCAGATTCCAGCCGATTCTGTTTTCTGAAGCTTAGCCCCAACTTGATCCAACACCATATTATCATGTCCTGAAAAAAAAAAAAACACAGCAGTGTGGCCATTCTACTGTACATGCCTGTTATTATCGAGACATTCTCCCCCCATTCCTTTCCACACATTCTCATATCTTGAAACAACTGTGAGCAATTAGTCTGAGTGACTTTTCTCATAAGGAGCCTGGTCATAATAATTATCAAACTACACACAAGTCAAAGTAACCGCAGGGCTGCATTGTGGGAGAGAGTGAGAACTAAAAAGGAAAAAAAGGGATGAGGAGAAGGGAGGAGGGACAGGACAAGGAAGCTGGAGGGAGATAAGACAAAGGGAGAGACAACTGGAGGAGGATGAGTGTGGGAGAGATGATGGGGATTAAAAGAGAAACGGGGCAGGACAAAAGCTGAATGTATAATCGAGGACAAACAGACTCATCATAAAATAAGTGGAGATGAGGTGAAGCTGTCCACTGAGATATTAGGACTTGATTGCAGTGGCTGGATAATCACTTGTTCAAATCAATCATTCACACAGCTTGGAGAAGTGTGCAACATAGAAAACAGACAGCAGACGCATCTATACAACCTTGCACCAAAATGCACAGACAGTAAATAGTCTCAGGTGGACTCGCCCGAAAAGGCTCGTGCCCACAGCGCAAACATGCACAGTCTTTACCATGTCCCTGCTGCTCTCTAGCTCTCGTCAATCCACCTGATGTTATCTGTAAGGGAGATTTATGCACTTGCCTGAGTGAATTTATGAGAGATGGCCTCCTCAGTCACAGGAACGCTGGCTAAGAAATTGCTTTGTTGGGGGGAAAAAAAGAAAAGGTGGATTTGAAAGATTTATTTCTATCTACACCAAGGACGCATGATATATTTAATCTGTTTATTTGACTGAAACAATCACTTCAGGGCGGGAAGCCTACGAGACGCGATAAAGCTGAATTGTGTTTAGTGCCACCACCCCCCAACCCCTGTATGCCTGTTTGCAGCAGAGGCTACGTGCACTTGCTCAGATCCATTTGGTTGTCATTGTTTTTGTTTGCAGCAACTGGAGGGGAGGACGCAGTTAGCATGATGCATCATTTTGTCTTTTGTTTGTTTTGCTTTTTATTGATAGATTGATTGTTACCTTGGACATGAGGATTGTGATGGAGGATCTCGGCACAAAAACACTACTGGCAGCTTCTCGCCGTCGCCTCACTAGTCAGATTGGTGAGCTCATAAAACATGATCAATATTGCCCCCTTCTCTTCTATCCATTCATTTCTTTCACTCAGCCTTCACACTTGTGGCTTAAAAAAAGTCTGCTGTCAAAAGCGCAAAGACAGTCCTCAGTCTCATACAGTACCACAATAATTGAAAGCCATTTTTCACTCTTCCTTCTCTACAGACAGCAGCTCTGTACTCAGAGTGACTATACGATATGCTGTACAGTAAACACACTATGGCTAATAGAGAGGAGCAACTAGTGTATGTGGTGGTCCTGTCCAAGGAAAAAGGTTTGATCGAGTAGCCAGCCGCTGCTCAAACATAGCCCGGGCTCATGGGGGTAAATGACTGAGGGACAGGTCTGGCAAATGCAAAAAGAAAAAAGAACATTACTTTATTGGCATGTTAAGTGTTATTCTGCTTCCGCTTTACTGTCAAACGGCTTAACAAAAAGGAAAAGAACTTAAACATCCAATGATTCTATTTTACTTTGAAGCACAAGAACTAGGAGCAGAGTGAGTTACACATTGTGCCTGTTGGGAGCAGGACCACAGTATCGGGTCCATTTTTGAAATGACCGTTGCCAAACGTGGAATGACAAGAGAAAAAATGTGGTCAATGGTAAGAACGCCTGGATGGGATGAAGGAGAGAAGAGCAAATGGCAGCAACCACAACTGGCTGAGTTATTTGTAAGACTGTTCAACAGGAACACTGCTGCATAAACTCAACCACTTCAGCACAATCACCGGATTTGCTTGAGGAAGCTAAACAAATATGAGCAAGTATTGGTATACTGTACACCTACACACCGTCTCAACAGTAACAACCTATGAGGGACTGCAAAGACGCAGACAGTCCAGAATTAAGACTTGAGCAGTGTTGCACCCTGTTTGCTTTGTTCTTCTGGAGTATGAACTGCCCCACAGAGAAGATGAAGGCAATACGTTTCTTCAAACTTGGTACTTGATTCAAGGATGAACGGATTAGATTTTGGTGGTCAAAGGCTGTGTCTTCACATTCGGCCCATTCCTGTGAACTTCACTGACTGGTGGAGGCACACAACTGTGAGGCAATAATTCTGGTTTATCACTTTAATGAAACAATTGTTTTCCAAGTCACTCCCACTAAACAAACAGGAAGGTCGGAAATTGGGCATTGGAATCTTAACTGAGATTTTAAAGAGAACAGTTGGAACAAATCGGCAGCAAACAACCTTTAGAAGAAATTCAGTTCAATACACTCATTCAGATCTGATACGAGAGCGGTGCCCGCGACAAAGCTTTTAATACCCACGGTATGAACGCTCAGTGCAACCTTCATCACTCTAGGGTGGAAGAGTCAGGAGCTCATAACATAACGTGTCCATGAGCCTAACCCCTGTGTTTGTGTGTGTCAGGTGACCATCAAGAGTAGAGAGGCCATGTGTCGCACAGTAAACAAGAATACTGATCTCTTCTGTCATCTAGGGTTGGGGGGTCTGCTCTCTGGCAAAGCAACAGACAAATAGGAAACAAAATCTGAGCCAAAGTATTCTCAGAGAAAAATGTGTCATGGCTCACATGCCTGAGCCAATTAAAAAGTCTACACCTAAATCACAATTATAGCGTAGTTAACCATAATGAGTTGCAAAGTTTAAACTCACTGCCTGCCAGACAGGCGGTGACAGAGGGTACAAATTCACTGAGAAAGTTTGGTTGAACCTAGATCATATCAACTGCTCTCGACGAGTACTGCTGAGTATATTTACAGGTATTAAGTACTCAAACAGCTGGCTGATCACCTGTTATTTTACTCCCGTTGCCTCAGTCATCCACTACATACCGGTGCCTTGTCTAACTCCAGGAATAGAAGAGAGCTTATTTTATATCAAGTGACAGCTTTTAGATTATCCCATGCTCAGTCAGGTTTACATGTGCTAGTGGTTTTATGTCTTTCACTGATTTAGTGTCCTGATGCAATTTCTTAAAGCCAAATTCAATTTTTTTATCTTCTTTGCCGACGATAAAATCTTGCAGCTTTGATTAGGTATTTCTGAATGGACCCATGCATTTGAAACTCTCAAGCTACATATAATTTATGTCAGCAGATAAAAGTTCAAATGAAATCTCTGGTCAGGTAAGTGCTAAACCCTCCCTGTGATATTTCTCCTGCATGTTTACACATTTTCAGTCAAACCTGAACTCAAGTTTTGTGTGTTCCGACTATGTGGACAGCATGTTTAATCTGGACAGACATCACCCTCAGAGCAACACTCCCCAGTGAGCAGAGGAATTCTACTGCTGAGGTTAGAAAAGTGAAGTCCAGGGTTGAAAGTTTTCCCTTTCTGCCTCGTGTTCTTCAGGTCAGAGCAGCAACAATTAAATGAGGAGAGCCAAGCGGTTCCTCCAGGATCCTAGGCTCTTGTTGCATGGGCAGGAGGTGAGCTCAACACCATGGTAGCAGAAGATTCATCATTAGCAAACCAGGAAGTGGAGAGTGAGCTTGTCGGCACCTCAGTAAACTTTATTAGACCCCACGCCATCGCCTTTCTCTAATGAATAATGTATAACTCCCTGCTGATGCCAGGTCTGACTTGACACAGCGGTTAAAAAAGGTATATGAATATTCAGTGGCAGGTGGTAATGAAATCAAAGTGGTCAGTAGGAGCGTCCGTTTTTAGATCGGGTCTATCTCTGCTGTGCAGAACTGGTAGACTGTGCTGATGTGGAGGAATGAGAAACTGCATATGCACTGACAAGGCTAAAATTTTGTTCTGCGCTCTTAATGGTTTGTCTGACAGCAAATGGAGATGTCACAGCGTGCTCACTGATGGGAAGCCATTTTGTTTCAGCAAAGCAGCAATCATTTGTTTGTCTGGGGGAGCACTGATGAGCAGGAGGACAGGGAAATGACCCACCGGTCAACGCTAAACGGACTTCATTTAGATGCTGTAACAGAGGGCTTCAAAAATACACCGTCTCTGCTACATTCTACTGTGTTTTCTCCATGCTCTACTACTGTTGCTATAGATGACCATGGAGCGCCGCTGATGAGAGTAGTATCAGAAAAACAGAAACAAAGCTTGTGAACAAGAGAGCATGGGCCTGGCAAAGACAAATGACCGAGCCTCTGAAGGTTAATGCCCACCATGTGTGGAACAGGGGGCCACAGGAGGACAGCGTGGCTGCAAAAAGCATGTCTCAGACACCCTGGCAGACGGGAGGGGCTCTAACCGCTGATTAATGCCACACTTTGGCTAATTACCTCCTCAGCGGATGTTAGCTTTAATGACACGAGCCATCAGAATACGTCAGTGTGGATGGATAGGCGGTTAAAGGGGGACTGAAAAGAGAGAAAAGCAGGAGAGACATCAGTGTAGTGGAGCATCAGAGAAAGCCATCGGCTGCACCTTCCCACCCCATTAGGTTGAATCCAGCACGCCTGCCACTGTGCCGTCTGTACTTGAATAATAACTGCTGCTCAGTCGCAGCCCTACCACCATGCTGCCCTTCCCTCAGTCCACCAGACCAGCATCGACTGGGTCCATTTGGTACCCTGTGACGCTTTCAGCCAAACTCTAATTTACAAAGAAATAAATGGTCTCCATAATAATAAGGACTTGAATACCCCAATCTCAATGAATCTGCCTCATTCTCACACATCAGTTCATTCCGCTGCAACTCACTCACAGAGCCAAAAAGCGGACAATGTCTTCAGCTGCTGTTCCGCCCAGCTGAAGAGTTACAAGTGCCTGATTGGCCCGGTGTGCTTTCCTACAGTGTGGTCACTCCAGCCCCAGTGGAAGAAGTGAACTCTGATGGCAAAGCTAATTTGGATATTCTCTCAACCGTGAAATATGGGAAAGCGTTGCTAAATGAGCAATTAATCCCACAGAGATACCATATACCTGTAAAAACTTAGATGGAAGTGAGGAAAAGAACTGAGCAGAAAAGGAAGCACATTTCCACTTTAACGAAACTTAGATGGAAGTGAGGAAAAGAACGGAGCAGAAAGGGAAGCACATTTCCACTTCAACTTTCCTTAATGTTAGTTTAGAAACATTTAGATTTACTCAGCAAGATTGACATCATTTCTAAACTTAACCTGTAGGAAACAAATGGATGTATACGGACAACACCTTCTGTCATATTTTGAGCTATGTGTTTGCCATTTTCCCTTTGAAAGTTTTGGCTAATTGCCTGTGGATAACCTCAGCCTGTTTATTCTCTAAACGCCTAATTGTAATGTATTGCTGTGGAGGGCGGCAGGGCTCTCCCGGAAGCCTTATTTATTTTTGCCATTCATCAGTTTGTTAAATATAGTCAATACCACCGTCAATGTAAATTACATGGCCCAATATAGAAGCGATTTTCCATGGACAAGAGAGGCAAAAAGGACCTTGAGCTGGTGCCAAGAAGTGTTCTTAAGTGCGACACTGATGCTGATTCAGAGCTGAAAGAAGGCGATGAAAAAGGGATGAGACGGAGAGGGGCGGCCCTCGTCTTTTTTTCTCTTTTTGTGATGTGAAAGGAAAGGGTTCATCCCAGTGCCACAGACAAGTGCATGGCTTAAGTGTCTGGCACAGTGACATGTAGCTGAATAAATGGTTCTCCATCCCTCATCTTGTCTCTCATAGGGACATGGAGGAAAAAGAGAAAGGACCTGTGTGTGACAAGATTACAGTCCAATCTAGCTCTTACAAAATATTGATTCACAGTAAGAACTGAATGTCAAGGTAATGTTTGCCACTTTTCACTTTAATTATGTCTTGAGACAGCACAGACACCGTGCATATACACACGCAATATTTACATATCTGCCATCAACTACAGCAGTGCCAGACTTGTCCTTGAAGTTAAGTTGAACTGGCATTAAAATATTTCAATAACAATTTATACAAGACTGCCCCTGTCTTCTTTATTCAAACAGAAAGGCTCTGAATAATCTCTCTCATCCCCTGTGTGTATGCCTCACACTCACACACACACTAATAACTAGCAATCATGATAATCTATAACTGCACTCCCGCCGAGTCTCTGGACAGGCATTACAGTCATGTTGCGGGCCAATAAATAACATTACAAATAAAGCGGCTGTCCATTCTCGCACCCAGTGTGTATGCAAAATAGGTCAATAACACTATCCTGGAGGTCATTGCCAGACCGTTTGCTCCTTTATCGACTGTACTGCAATTTTCAAAGGAATTAGGCTATGTCACAATTCATTGTGGCTGCAGCCTCTGGGTGACAAAAGGGGGCCTTCTGTGGGGATGACAAAACCTATTTGTCTTACAAGGTTGTGTGTGTCTGTTTTGTTTCTGCTTTGCCTTTAGTGGCCTGAATGAAAATAGAAAAGAGGCTTTCACGGTGTGTCGTTTAAGTCCTCTCTTTTCTGCCTGGTACTGTGAGAAATGCTTCTTTTCTGATGGCATTGTTTGAATGATTAAGCCTTCTTCACGTGTCACCGACGATTAAAATGCAGCTTAGATAACCGGTGTCCTGGTGTGTTAAAATCCTGTCATCAGTCTCTTCATTAGATTCCTGTAAATCCATCAGGGAAGTCAATTCCAGTTGTTTAACTTGTCTCCATGGGTTTGTTATTCTGCTATTTATCATCACATGTCAAATACTTTCAAATTGCTTCCCATCTGTTTCACCACCTGTAAAGAGGATTTTTTTTTTTTTTGGATGAATCACTCTGCACGTGCAAAACCCATTCAATGATTACTCATAGATGTTGGAATGCCGTTTGCCCCAAGCCTTACCTGGAGGTCTTTCCACGCTTACTGGCAGCCAACTAGCAGCAGGACCATGGGACAGAGGTTTAAATGTAGGCGTCAGTTTGCACCGTCACCGATGGTTCACTTGCCTGGCAAAGGCTCAAACACGTGGCTTCTTGCCCAGTGTATGAACATGTCCTTTCCTCCCGTCCTTCTCTACTCTTAATTGGAAGTGATGGAGGGGGTGAGTGATGCTCAAAGGCAACTGTCAGTGTGTATTTTGTCCCAAATGCTTTTAGTCTCTCAATAAGGTCCACCTAGAGTGTGGATACCCGAACCGAGCCCGACAGGACCCATTTGTGTCTGAGGGTTTGGACAGATATTTAAAAATTATGTTCAGATCCGGGTCAGGTTTGGAAATGTAGGTCAAACTTTGGCTGGAGCACTCAAATGCCTGCTTCATTTAATGATAAGGGAAAAAACACCGTACAAACTCAGCTGCATCAGGCTCAGGTCGGCTTTGGTTCAGACAAATATGCAGCCCAATACCAACATTTGGTTCCACATCACAATCAGGAAATAAAACAAACTTGTGGGACCTTCACTGTAAGAATCTGTAAAGGTAGAAAAACCCTTAACATATTTGTAACTTTGTCTTATTATAAGCACAACCAAATTGTTTTGGGGAAAAACAGCTCAAACAACGCTGGAAATAAACTGAATATCTGGTCCATGTGCAGCAGAGTAATGATCATGTCACAAAAAAAGTCTCTGTTAATGTTTTAGTCTTCTGAATGAGAAATCCTGTCCATTTGACCATCCTCACCTGAAACATAAGCTTCCTGATGACCTTAAATGTTTCCCAAATTAGCCACCTTCAAGTCTAAACTCAAAACTCTGCTGCTTTCTTCTGCCTTTTAATGACTGGTTTCTCTGCTGCACTTCTGTTTCATCTGTTGCATTTAGGGCAACTGAACTGTAACTGCTAGATAATCGTGTTTCAGACCTTTTACTTTGTCTATTTGTTTTTAGTTTAATTGTATTTTACCTCATTTTAACAAAGTTATTTCTTCATTTTGTATGAACCGATGTTAATGCTTATTGTTTTTAATACTGTTACTGTTCTGCGTTGCCTATTTAAAGCACTTTGAATTGCCTCAGCCTATAAAATGGGTTATATAAATAAACCTGCTTTGCCTTAAAACTATTAACAACCTCTTATGAATGTGCAAACAGTTAGTGTCCATTCTCAGCATCACGTTGCTGTTCCAACAACAGATTGGCCACGTAAAGGGTGGAAACATTTGGTTTTTCAGTTGTGCAGATTTTGCAGTCATGCAAGGAAGCCACTGTCTCATAGAAAACCTAACATGACAAACCCACCAAAGGTACCATCAACTCTTTCCATGTGCTTTCACCAACATCTAGCAGACCCCTTTTACTTGTCTGAAGTGTTAGCTGGTGCTGGCACCAGTAAGCCAGTGGCTGTGTTAAGAAAACCTGACAGACTGACTGGGGAAGTGCGTCTACAATTCCTGGTGGGTTTTGATACTGTCACAAAACATCTCTTCCTTCCCCTTTCTGCCATTCTTCTTTGTCCATCGCTCTACTCGCTCCACTCCCAGGCCTATC
>NW_018127993.1:1935897-1937150 GCF_001952655.1 Monopterus albus
CGGTCCCTCGTTGTCCATCCCTGCTCGGTTCCTGAGACCCCGCCACTCGCCTCTCACTGCCTTGGCTGTCATGTCCACTGGCTGACGGGAAAAGTGACGAGCTGCGTCAAGCGTCCCCAGCTTGAGTCTGTCAGTAACCCCCATTTTTCCATCTTCTCCCCTCCCTCCCTCCACACACACACCCACACCCACATCCAAATGTATACACCCATCTATGCTTGAAAAACCTGCTCACTGTATCTATACAGACAGCCTTCAGAGAACTCACATTCAATTGATTTTCTCCATTCTGCAACAGCATGACAATCTGACAGGGGAGAGAGTGAGCAGAAGAACAGAGGAGAGAGAAGATGGAGAGAGACAGGCAAAGTGGTATTCCCCCATCTCACCATTATGAGCAGCATGTCAAACGAGGGCGAGAGACACAGGCCCTGACATGGGCCAGCCCACACAGCAGGAGGCAGCGAGGGGGGCAAGGGGGGAAGGAGAGGAATAGTTAGAAATGGGGATTTAAAAATGAGAAGGGAGGAGAGAGGGTAAAGATTGTGAAGGACAGAAAAAAACCTGTAAAGAAAATGATTAGAGAGACGAAAGAGAAAGCACACAGAATAATGAGTGGGGCCGGTGGACAGAAGGCGAAGCAGAGAAATAGCTTCTCCTTAGAACTTCTCATTGATCGGGCACAGTCAAACTGACTACATCTGCCTTACCTCCTCCCGGCCCTCCTTTGCACATGATCGCAACCACTCCTCCTGCTTGCAGGAGCCAAAGTGATAGACAGTGAGAATCTAGTGATAGTATTTGATTGTCAGCTGAAGTGGCAGTTATAAATTTACTCCAGGATAACCATTTACTGTGACGGCGTGAGAGATTGAGTGAGTGTGGCACGGGGCGTGAAAGGAGAGCGACCGAGAGAGGAAGATGGAGGTAGTGGGGAAGGGGCCACCTTTCTGATCTTTGACTCCCATCATCCTTTGTGATAAAAGCACTTTTATGGCTGCCTCCAATGGGCACAACCCTGTCCGTGCACCGACACACAACACAAAACCTGCAAATAGCTGCTGTCTCACTTTGGGCAATCACAACTTCCAGGTGGCTCAAAAAAGGAAAGTCTTTACACAGAAGGAATTGCCTCTGTTTTGTGTAGTTTAGTGGAGCATCTGTCTTTGTTTTTACAATATCTTTCTGATATTTGGAGGCAGGGGGCTTCTGTGGTGCAGCCATTTCATACCCGGCCCCCGCCACACACACAC
>NW_018127993.1:1937164-1967310 GCF_001952655.1 Monopterus albus
TCCTGCTGCATTATTTCTTAAATTTCTTAAAAGCCCAAGCCTCAATGAGATGGCCCAGTCGCAGGAAAGGGATGGGAGATGCAGGGAAGCAGTTGGCATTTACAAATGCTGTGGCTGCAGTGAAATATGGGAGCCATATTTCACCATGTGAGAGACTGCACATGCACATATATACCAGCGTGCCAGCACTTCCAACACACAATTCAGTCTGCAGGACTAAGGTGCACTTGTGTCTATGTTTGTTTGCACGCTGCACCTTTGCCACCAGCTTGACAGGCTCTTAATTGCATCTAGGGCCGATGCCTCTTCCTTCTGTAGACAGTGGCACACACAATCTGAGATCCTAACGTTGTCCAACAGGCAGGTATTGACTTTTTTTTTTCCTATGACAGACCTGTTAATGAATCCTTACCTGAAAAATAACACTAATTTAGTCCTTCCTCAAAAAATAGCATGCTCCTCTTCCAACTGTTGCATCTTGCTGGAATATTCAGACCTCTGATGGTCAAATGTGATCTCAAACATAAGTCCTCCTACGCACACAGCTGAAGTACTTAATACATATTAGAGGCATGTCAACCTGAAAGTACAGCAGCTAATTTAAACAAAAGAAGCTTTGTGTGTGTCTGACAGACGTTTCACAGCTCTCAGGTTGCTTTAGAAAATAGTTTCAGAACAATTTCTCATAAACGTCTGTGTCATTCACTCCAGCTTATAAAAATCACATCACATGGCACATTCCCTTTTGCATGTGCAAGGATTTTCTGAGGGCACCAAAATCAGTCAACGTATAGAGACCAGCTTCTAAAGCAGAACTGCAATCTCAATGTGGTCTCCAAAAGGAAAATGATTTGTTCAGTCTTATGATTTCCCACAAGTCTGGTCACAGATAACATTCATGGTCTGACTATACGAGTTGGGATTTATTCATTTTATAAGATGCAAAATAAGCATATTCTAAACTGAAGCCAGAGCTCCACTGGGTCTAAAAGATTCCACACAGATTTGCATATAACAGTAAATATAATATCAAGGTAAGCCACAGAAACACACAACATTTCTACTGTGTTAGAATATAATGTCTGTCCCTCTCTCTCTCTGTCGGGACTCAGCGTAGGCACAACTGAAGCCAGGGAAAGCCATCATGGCATGCTCAATACAACAAAGACAGGTACAGACATATTATAAACACAACACCTAATTACTTTAGGGCACTGCAACATACAGTACATGAGCCAAACGTACACATTCATATGCACACACACAGTACAATATATTCCGGGCATATTTCTGCACTCCAAGAGAAAAAAATAATAGGTTTTGTAACTGGAATTCAGCTAACCCTAGAATGACCTGCACTGTTAGCATCCCTCACAGCAAGCCAAAAGGTGCTGCTGCTCTCCAACTGGCTACTTATAACTTAGTATAGATGTGCATATTGGTTTCAGAACCAGGGACAGTGTGATGCCTATCATTTTATGTGAGCCAACACTGTTTTAAAAGAAAAATCATTTGTTCCTCTCAGGTGCCTTTACTTACCATATGGGTTACAGTTCACACATATGAACCTGCCCCTTTCAGTCCTCCTTGTTCATCTACTATCCGTTTTCAGTCCAGCTTTCTGTACCTCACATGACCTGGACTCAGACGACATTGGGGTGAAATGACCTCAGTGGCTTTAATTTAACCCTCTCATGTGCTGACTGTTCGAATTACAAAAGTGACCTTATGCAAACACAGACAAGGCTTTAAGGAAAATCTGCTCTCTGACACTGAACATCAATGTTTTAATTAATGTACTACGTAGGGGTTAGCTGTAGGTATTCTGGTGAATGCCTAGCATAAAATATACAGCATGTCCAGATGCCCCGCATATTACACAGCCCTCTGAGGACAGCATGCTTTCCCAATTGTCCATCAGGATGAACAGCTTCAATAATGTGTAAATGGACAAGTATATGACACTAAGAAAAAATATACATTAATATTTCTATTACCTATTAAGAAGTGAATGCAGCTGAGTACTGATCACTTAAGTACAAGCAGCACTTTCTAAGTCCTATAGCCTTTGATGAACAGGATGCTGTAATGTTTACTTTAAAGTTGTGTTTTTAACATCTTCCTTCTCTTCCAAGGTTCACTTCAGTGTTGCTGCTGCTCTCCATTGATAACAGACATAGTAAAATAATGATGAATAAAATGTTTTCCCCAGTGCGTGAAGAAAAAGGCATTTCTGGAGGGTATTTTGAAAATTGCTGCCTTTTTTAAAATACCAGAGTCTTCCTCAAAATAAAATCATTAAAGATGCACAGGTTATGCTCTCTATTAAAAGCAGCATTCAAAGGACATTATACTGAAACACCTGAAGCTCCACGAGGCATCCACTCTGGATTGCTTCATTTGGATCTCATGATGTCAATAGCAGCAGACAAAAAAAACAAAAACCTACTCAGCTCAGTTGCATCTGTGAATGAACTCAGGTTGCACTCCTATTAAAGCCACATTAAATTCTCAGCATTAGATGCCTCGTCTCTGTGGAGCACTTCTGTTTTCCCCCTGCTATGTTTGTACAAGGGCAAGGACAGAGGAGGCGGCACGAGCTGGAGGGGAAACAGTTTGTTTAGTATGGATTCAGGCACTGACGCCTTACGGGCCTGCCCATCATGGACCTCCCAGACCTCTCAGTAATTTCATTAGCTACCACGGCAACAATGTGTGCTGTGTCGCTTCAAACTGCTAGGCCGCTGATACCCATGAGTCAGGGCATGCATGCATGTAAACAGAGGAGGAAGACATGCAGACCCACTGGCATGCTCACTCTTCATACTCTGTCTCATGCATTCCCACCCTCTTCCCCAGAAGTAACTCCCTGGTGAGCAGAGGGAGCACGAGTGCTTCTGAGGCTTCCCCCGACTTCCCATTTTAGAACGGCAGAGCTGGGAAGGACAACGTAGCCCAGGGAGAGTGGAGATGATCCGATCAGCTTTGATATGTGGAACTAGCTTTGATTGTCTCTCTCTTCTTCATGCTATAAATAGCTAGCTACAGCTTCAGGGAAAATGAATGCCAAGAGGAAGAGGAAGGGAGAATAAGGAGGAGACGAACCCCTGGAGATTGTATTTTGTGCACCCAGGTTTCCACATGCATAAGCAACAATATCATGAAAGAACAGATAGCACAAACAGGCACTGGCTCATGTGAGATGGATTTCTGACTTTAGAATCATTAAGCAAAAGAATGCATTTAAGAGAAATAAAAAAAATATCAACATGTACAGGACTGATGGGAAGACAGGATGTAACTTTCTTGGTATTAAATTTACCTTTGGCTTGAAAAGCTTTATACTGTGCCCAAAAAGTATTTTAGTTAAATCAGTAAGTACATGTGTTTAAAGTATAATTGAAATAAATATGAAGTTGTGTCCTGCATTGCTTCTGTTTCCATCACATCGAACAATGGCCAGCAAATTACCCAGCATGCAATAAAGCACAGGCCTGGAGGGCCAGCATCCATCCTGCCTTACTGTAGCTTTACAGCAGGCTGTCAATAACAAAGCCCAAACAATGTCAACTACAGCAACCAGAAAATTATTCAGGTTAAGAGCTGCTTTGCTACCCCCCCTCGCAGTGAGCCATCAGACCCGACGCCTGCCTCGCTCTCCTGCGTACATGTACACAATCAAATGCAAAGACGCATCTCCACCAGCCACGGGGGATAGGCGGTGGCATGCTCAGTGTGCATTGCCTCACTTTTACCACACAAAAACAAATGACCAGTCTTTCACTTCTCCGCCCCAACAACACTGTCCTACCTAATCACTTGTCGGCGATGAACACGACAGAGATTTGTCTCCAGTTATGACTCCTGGATGATGACACACTCAGAGGCTGGCAAAGGAAGTTAGCACTGCAATAGATTGATACATTTGTCACTTCCCAGAGGAGATGCGCCCCCCACTACCACCACCAATAAATGACAAATGAGTTTAACTGCCACCGTTAAAGGCATTTATAATATTGATCTGCAAAGAGTCAATAGCCAGCGTTATGCTCAGGCACTCATAATATTACTTTGAGCAGTGTGCACACTGGCATGCACATAAATACATAGTCAGAGGCACACACACACACACACACTGATACGGTCACTAAAAACAAAAGGGAGGAAAATCAATGGATGATGGTGCTAGTAAGGGGAAGACTAATGTTCCTAACTCATGAAAATAAACACATTAGGAATGTATGGCATTCACTAACCTCTGTGTTGGCCTCACTCCATCTTGACACAATTAATCCCTCGTTAAGGGGGTAATTGTTTGCCACTTCTCATATTTATTGTTGATCACTGTGGCGAAGGTGCCTGCTGTGCCTCAGACCAGGGTGGAGCCCATAAACACACACACACACACACACACACACACACACACACACACTGTGTGTGCGAAAGACCGCAGCAGTGGTCCTGAAGCTCTTGTGCCCCAAGTTGCTGGGGGCAGCGATCAATAAGCAGAGGGAGCAAGCTGGCACAGGCTCTAATTGAAATGAATTTGGTGGTAAATAGATAAACAATTGGACGTGTAAACAGAGAACGAGGATGAAAGGGAGGGTTAGTGGCAGAGGGGAAAAGGAGGAGATTTTTTTCACCTTCTCTCTCAAAGGGCAAATGTCTGGGGAGTCTTCAAATGAGAAATACGGTCACTTTATCATCGGCAGCAACCAATAGGAATTTTACACATTGCAGAATCAATCAGGCTGGGGTTTAATATGGAAAGGGAAGAACAGAGGAATATTTGCACAGCATAATAACTACATCCTGTCCAACTGGTCAGCCAAGTTCGCAGAGTGGTTCAAATAGTCATTGCGTCCAGACCGCTGTATCCCAGTAGCATCTTCTTTGACATTTCCACTACTATTTTGTCAATAATGGTTGTGTTTGACTGCTGACATTACCACACTGCTGTGGAGAAACAGCTTTGCACAAAAGCCACACAAAACAGATAGATAAAAAAGGCAGATTTTTAACTCGTACACCGACTGTTCTATACACTGTTATGACCAGTAAATGCGGCTAACAGAATCATGAGTGACAGCTCAGCCTTCTGTCAAGTTAACAGTTATGTCGGCTGACGTCAGCCCTGTCGCCATGCACATTCCTCAATGGGGGCTCGCACCAGAGTTCAGCCCCGACAAACATGCGATCTTAACCTCCTTGACAGAAGGAGCGTGCTAGCATTCCAGGCGCAACGCTCTGTTTACACAGAAATCAATGAGCAGCTGCTGTTCCTATAACTACAGAGAGATGGAGAGACACCGTGTAAGGTTATCATGAGAAAGCCTAGCAGACTGGAGACCAAAAGAGTAAAAGAAGCAGGCAGTGCACACGTATAAGATCATTTGTGTGTGGTGTTGTGGGTGACCAGGTGTCCTAGACTATATGTTATGTGGACAAAGAGCGCCGGCGTCAACCTGAGGGGACACTCAGAGCTGTTTTTCCAAGGACAGGAGCAACCAACAACAAACCACTGAACTACATGCACACTACAAACAAACGTGATCACAAACATATCCTGTATCCAACAGTCACTCCTCTACATTTAACTCACCTTGTGACGGTACCGTTCAGTGATGCCTTGGTACTGTAGGAGGGTGTTTTGGTAGGGGGTCAAAGTTTAAGAACGGCGACTGTACAGACTTGACTTCTGCACTACAGCTCATTGTGTGTATGGTCCATGTGGCAAGAGGGCAAAGGACTACAATTCCCAGACATTTTTGGTTGTTCTGAGGTCTGGACAGAAGCTCAGAGGGGAGCATGTGGTCTACCAGTCCACTTTTAAACTTGTGAGTTTTCTTCTTGGCATTTAACACTAGGTGACATAACTTCCATGTCCTTTAGTTATGGTGTTTGTGATGTATAGGTGCTTTGATATTCATTTATTTATTTCCACCTATTTCTACTAATGTTTTATGGCACTTTGGCTAATTCTGTTTAAAATGTGCTTATGCAGAGACTGATCCAACTACATGTTTGACTGACAAGTGAACAGCATCTTTCAGGAAAAGCAAATCATGTTTGACTAATTCTATTTGTTTGAGTTTTTCCATGTAGTGCTGACTGGATATTTTTAACAAAAGAAATTTAACTACCTGAGAAGTGAAAAGGAATGAAATCCAGTGTCCAGGTCCACCAGTGCCAAACAGTCAACATGAAAAAGACAAAAAATAATTAACAGATGCTAACAAAAAAATATTAAGGAAGAAATGTGAGAAAAACACTCCACAGATTAAGTCAAAGACTAAACCTTTAGTGATAAGACAATTTGTGATCATCACAAATTATTCAGACAGACTTTTGTTTTGGTAACGAGATGAGTTTTATTTTTATTATGCCAATTGTTTAGCTAAAAGGAGAAATATCGATCAACTGTCTGCAGGCTGAACTGCCTTGGCAGGTTCATTTGGTTGGTCATCACAGGACCTGACCACACCATCACATCTGTTATGAGATTGACCACTTTGTACAGGGCAGCCATAATTAAAACATGCTATGCTTTAAGTCCACTGCAAAACGAAGCAAATTAAGCGTCGGAAGATGAATTACCATGGAAGTCCAATGAGATGGATGATGGATGACAGCTGTCTGCCACTCCTGACAGTGTTTTTTACATTTGACTTTCTAATTAATGTGGGGATTTCATGTGTTTGTTCGTTCTGTCAGTGGCAATTATGTCTCTTTTGGCTGGCTTCGCCACACGCGCATGTTCCTGTGTTAAAAGCATTGTTGTGTACGTGTCGGAGCCGTGACTGCCAAACAAGCTCAGCTAGCAAATGGGCTTCGGCTCCCCGTGGAGAAAGCCCTACACTGAGTATACATAGCACTGCATATGAATTCAAGACAGCTCTGCTCTGTTGTGTGCTTAAGGAAATTGGCAAGTGAGTGGAAGTGAATTAAAATGGTTTGTTGGATGAATGTAAGGAAAGAATCATGTTTACACAGCAATGCAGATGAACTGCTGGTGGTATTAAAGAGAGGAAACCTAAACATAAATGATGCAGTAGCATTAGGCATAAAGCCTCTGACAGCTGAGTACTACCATCACTTCCACTTGTCTTTTCAATATCACATCTTCATCAACACATAAACCCAAAACACCTGTCAAACCAGGAGTTTGAATTTCAGATTTAAATGTGCATTTTCATCAAGCCCTTCCTCCACACTGAGTGTACTGTACAGTCTCAACAAAAAGTTTCTTGTGAACACCAAGTCCTTGGATAAACTTTTATAATAAGATTGCGGTCTTAGTACTTTTTGGAGGGGGACAAAGACAACCCTGCTTCGTCAGCACTCCGCGCCCAAGGGCAGAGGGGCTGTTGCAGAAGACGAAATGAGGAAGATACATTTTACTTGCTGCTGGACAAGTCCCTTGCTACTGCCCACTCCTCCTCTCCTCTTTCACCTGGCCCACAGCTCTCTCGTGCAATATCAATCCCTTGTGCGGCCTCTGCTTTCACTCCTACACCCCCCACCTCCAGCACACACACAAACACAAGGAGGACATCAATCACACGGCTGCTGCTACTGTAGCTTAAGTGACTCACTTGTGACACTGAGATGTGGCTACTGTTTCTCTTCATTGGGGCACTTTGATATCAGAGGAAGTGTGTGTGTGTGTGTGTGTGTGTGCGTGAGAGAGACAAAGTGAGGGGGGTCGCCACTCATTTGACTTTTCCAATTTGCCAGAAGTGCTTCCTAAGAATTGACAAATACGAGCTGCCAGTAATTCTAGTAAACGGATAGAGATGCATGAGGGAGGCAGACAGAGAATGTCAGTGTTTTCTCTTCGTTAGCTTGGTACCACTTTCTAAAAAGAAACTTAACTAGATGTTTATTGTCCCGCAGGCGGTTTGGTAGCTCTGACCACATGTTCTAGTGATCAAACTGTATTCAAAACCATTGCTGGGATATCAGAATCCTGCTACATTGCTAAAAATCGATCCAACGTTGCAAAAGACAGACGCAGCCGGAAAAGCAGGCAGGCAGTAAACAGACTGACAGGTTTTACACATTAGCTTCCACTTTACTTGAAGGTAAAACTTAAAGTTATGCTGCTAATAAAGTTTCATTGGACAGGAAAACAGTGTGCACAACTAAGGTGGTTACACATGGTAGTGCTCAGGTACAGTAGTTTAAAGTTTATGTTTACAACCTTAGCTGTAAACATATTTACAGCCAGCCAACACATTTACAACCCTCTAACCTGTGTGCTTGTTTTCAACCTGTATGATCATCTAATTGTACATGTTTGTTGGCCCGCTGGACCTATTATATTTTGTGCAATGTCATCATAATGGCTAGAAGCTACTGTGTGGCTCAAACTACAGAAATAAAACTTTATCTTTTGACATTTGTAACTGCACGGTCCCAGTGAGTGGATATAATGTTTGTTACATTTTAGAATTGCTAGATTTTGGGGATTAATGTTAGTGGTTTTATAACTACAGCCTATGATCTTCTAAGTGCTTGTTATGGCTTAAATACTGTATACATAATACCTCCAACAGGCTTCTCCCTCAGAAATAAAGCAGGAAAGACAAAGAGAGCGACATGAAGGCATTCAGAGGAGCTGTTTTTAGCTAAAGAGGTCCCAGGCTGGTACAGGAGACGAGGCTGTCCAAGAGGGAAAAGCAAGCAGTACCTTGCAGACACAGTACATTACTTTTTCATCAGCACATGCACTCCCTTAAACTTTGGTCCTCGGGGGTGTGCGTATTGAGTCACAAGCGTGGCCCTGCACTCTCATATATTGTGCTGTGTAGAAATGGTAAACTCATAAGCCAGAAGCCCACAAGATGCTGTCAAAAACTGCCGACAAAAACAAATAAACGGTGGCTGAGAGATGTGCATACATCGCATAAAACACACAATAACACAAGTGACATGGGACTGGGAAACAGATTTGGATATGGCACACAAAAAAGTGATCCAAGACAGTTTCTACCAACAGTATTCATCACATCATACACACAAAAAAATCTGTTCATTACTGTGACCCGTCGTTTCCTGCCCTCTGGGGTGTCGGATCCGTTGCTAATAAGACTTAACGAGGAAGGTCACAAACGTGGGACCAAACAAAGCACAGGTTGTGGGGGGTTTACAAGAAAAAGCTGCCTCTGGCACTGCATCACATGACTGTCACATTTACAACTTCACATCACAACCTCTCTGTCCTTTCCAGAGTTAGTAATTACAGTATACTTGCACATTATTACATATCTGGCTTAGCCGACAAGGCCCAAGAGGCCGTCTCCCCATGTGTGACATTCCAGTGTAGCTGCTTAAATCTACAGTAATAACCTCACAGAGCAGGTATGATTATGGGGTAAATTTGTCGTACTTCTTTTCCCTCATTTCCTACAGCCGGACGAAATTCTTCCATGGTAGATATGACAATGTCCATTATGACTTAAGAGAGTGGAGAAAAGGAGCTTGTGGTAGAGCTGGGGAAGTGGAGGAGGAGTCAATCAAGACAGGAAGGATGTTCATTCTCTCTCTTCTTCTTTAGTGGGCCATAAAAGCTAACGGGCCCAGAACAGCGCTCATTCCCTCCTCTCCCTCTGCTCCTCGAACAAACTGGAAGCCTGGACAGAGGTGAGGGTCATAAATAAAGAAAAAGGCAGTCATCGTCACATGCACACACACACACACTTGCACTGTGTCACATGCATGCACAGCTGTAGGCACTTTTTCTCCTTGTGTGTAACTCCCAGCACAGTAAGCTACAACTGAGGACATCCCCAGAAATGGCATCATTCTTTTTTTTCCCCCATGTTACCTCAGGAGGAAAGGAGGTAAACGTGACCAAAACTTCTAAAAATACAGTCCGACAGGAGTTTGTGCCACTGCAGAGGTTAAACAATCAGAGCTGCAGGCAATCATTCAGTTTAAAATGCACCAGGGGCCCTTGGGGCGCAAGGGGAGCAGGACGCATAAAGAAATTTAACAACTCAATGTTTTACGGCCCATGAAAATGAGATCCGAGTACAGCAGGGGGGGTGGGAGCGCTGAGAACTCACTGCGTGGTCTGTACGCACGTGCACAAACTTGCCAAAAAACTAAACAAAAATAGAAAAACAGCCAGCCAGTCGCTCAGCGCCGAGTTGTGCTCATAACCTCGTCCCTGGACTAAAGCACGCTGGCAGTGCAGCAAGGAAAGAAGACAAATCAAGTCGTGTGTTGTTGCTGCCTCCTCTTTCATCCCACCTGTACGCCATCTCTCACATGCATGTTTGGCTTTTTTCCAGATCTGCTGATTTATCTTCCACTGATTCCAGCATTTTAGTACATTTTAGTAAAGGAATTTGAACATTTTAGATGGCGCTGTAAGTCACGAAACAAACACGTTCAAAAACTATACAACACAAATAGTACCACGGTGATAGGAACCTGTCTCTGACTAAAACTGGAGACAAACCAAGAGAAGAGAACAATCAGCAAAATCAAAAGGGACAAGACATGACAGCTAATAAACACAGACATGGAGAAAATAGACAAAGACAGGCTGATAAAGGAAAAGCTGAAGAATCAGTCAGTCACATACAGAAACATTCAGATGGGACCCACTGACACCCAGAGAGAGAGGCAGGCAGACAGGCGGAGAGTGTAGTGAAGCCTAGGGAGGACACAGTGCAGCTAGCCAGTGGGTGCTGGAAACAAGTGTCACACACAATGAAGGCATGCGCACAAGATGGACTATATTTTTAAAAACGAGAGCAGTAAGGGTGTGGGGAGAGACGCCGTTAGGCTGAAGGAAAGAACACTAGAGAGAGCAGGGAGGCTGTGCAATGTACAAAATGTTTGTTAAACTTTTACTAGTTCTTAATATTCTTTTCTGCTTTTCTACGTTTGTTAAATATTGTGCTTTTTCCTTCACTACATTTATTTCACAGTCAACACAAAACCTGTGATCAGCTTTTAAAACGGTGTATATTTCAGATTAAATGACTTGAAATGCAATTCAGGTGGCTCCACCTTCACCAGTATAATACCCTACATACTCAACCCAAGATGAAATAATAAAATAGCTTTCTTTTGTCCTACCAACTGTCCAAAACCCAATAATATCCAATTAGCAGTTAATTAAAACAAAGAGGGGAAAAAAAGTCAAAACCTCACATTTGTGGGTTGTATATTTTCAAGTCAGTATATCAAAGGGTTAATGAAGTGATTATCAGAATAGCTGTTAAAGCATCAGTTCATTAACTGTACAATTTACTATATTTAACTTCATTTACTGTTGGGTGGTCTGGTGTAGAACCATGAATCTCAGATTAGAAGCTTATCATGAGTTTGTAAGCTAAATGTGAAATCTGCAAAACATTGTCATAGAAATGTAAAGGTGGAAATTTAAAAAGTACAATTTTTCCTGTGTAAAATATTTCTAATGTAAAGTGCAATATTTCTGGTGACTTATAAAGTAACACAAATCATCTACTCAAGTCCCAGTAGCTCAAAAATGTACAGTTACTTTAATGGCTGGTACTTATTTATGTAACATTTTAAATGTAGAACCTTTGTTGTTCTTGATTATTTCACACTGTAGTAGTTTTTACTTGAGTAAAGGCTCATATTCCGACTGTTTTGGTCAAATATAATAATAAACTCCACTCTGTGCCCTCTCTTCTTGGTTGGCACATCATTGTACATTTTCACCTTATGCATCATTTACTTTGGCTCTTTTCTGCCTTTAGCACTCTTCTCATCTTTAAATCTACAGAATTGTTTTACATTGTTATGATTTCCCTCTGTGCAAAGCAAATCTGTCAACTCCCTCTTACATCAAATCCTAAATATTTCATCTCCTTCTCATCTTAATAACTTAACCTTTGTGTGCCCCCTCATCTCTCAGTGCCAGCCCATTCTTTCACCCAGTTCCTCCTATGCCCTGCAGTCAAGGTTTAAAAATACTTCCACTTATCCAGCAGTTTCTTCCCTTCTCTCCACTATGTGTGTTGCCCTACCCCTTTAACTTTCCTCCATTTTTCCTTGTCTTCACTCTCCATGTATGTATCCCGCTTCCACATTACTCTGTCTGTGTTCCCTTCAACATGTCTCCCTTTCTCCATCCTCTCCCCTGGCAGAGGACCTTAGTGTGGGTCTTTCCACAGCGGCGGCAGTCGACCGCTGCAAGTCCACATTGTGAGCAGGGGAAATGTGCTCCATTGTGTCCGTGCAGCGCTCACCCCTCGATGTGGAAGTGGCCTGAATGCAGCCTCGTTACACAATCAATAGAGCAGACGTGTCTCAAACCTCGTCCTTGAAGCCCCTCTCTGCCTTTGTTCCATATGCGACAAATGAGCTAAGTGGAAGAAAACATCCAGGTTTTTTCCCCCCAGTGCAGATTTTGCCTTGTTTCACAAATTTTTCTGTAAACAGACACTAAAAAGCAATTTGATAAAGCTGATTAGAACTTTTGGAAGCATCAGACAGCACTGGTTTTCTTCTGGATGAATTACTGGATGGAATATACAGTACAATCAGAGCTACGCATCTACTAAAGTGGAACATATGCTTGACTGGCAAGAAGTGAGAGTTATAGTTGCACAGGAAGGGAAATGAGTCATCTCCAAACAGATGAATGGCTTTGAACGTGGTCTAACAGAGTCCTCTGATGTGTGCATCAGGTAAATTAGCCCCGTTTAACTTGTAAAAGGATGTCATTACTGAACACGGTGTCAGAAGTGGGAGAGGATCATTTTAATGTTACTATCAACAGTTAAACGACCTGTTGTGATGTAAACATTTAGACACCTAACGTTGTTAAACTGCTGGATGCGAGCCAAGGGCATTCTCCTCTGCTCTCCACACACAGTCTGTGATGGATACGAGACCATTAGCAAACAACTAGAATCATGTTTTAAGTAAAGCAACCATTCTCTAGTGACCTCAAAGGCCAGAATAGATATGACATCAGATTCTCTATATTTACCAATCAACCTCCATCTCCTTTTTTCAAAGTCCTGAAGTTTCTAAACACATTATCAATATTAGAAAATAGTTGCTGAAAGAGAGAAAAGCCTGAGAACTCTGTGGTGCTGAACTGTGGTGTTAAACCACTGGATAACTTTTGAGTTCAGGGTTTTTTGGGCGGGGCAGAAAGCATGGCTCAGTGATGCAGCGGAGCCATCCTGAACATGACACTAACATTACAAATCCTAGAGCACACAGAGCTCTATGCCTGCATTTGTTTTTAGGGGCACTCATGAGATTGAGCAGAGACAAAACTTTATAGCCACAGTTAAGTTTTATAAAAGAACCAACTACTATGCTTCAATATTAAACAATGACAAAACCGTATTGACCCATCACACACAGGGGATGGTCGGAACGTGGATGCCCACAGGAAGAAGCCTCTTTGTTTACCTCACTGACATGAGCATTCACTGCTCTTCACTCCTGAATTTGCACTACAGTTAACACACCTTGAACATGAACATTTGTTTATCAATGAACACCATTGCTATGTGGACTTTTTAAAGAAAAAGTAGAAAATCACCTGATAAAGATCAAATGTACCATGAAAAGAAATAACGGCAGTAAGTCTGCAACCCTGTCACAACAAAGAGTTAAAATGATTCTGCTCCAGTGTCCGATATACCCCCTGGCATCGAATCAATCCAATCACCCCCTGAGACGTCTAGACAAACTCTAATCACTTACAATTCAGAGCAATCACTTTCTTCCCATGATGCATTTCGCTGGTGATGGGACAGGTCTCTTTCAGGGTGACAGCGTCACGATCATCCAGGCAGCAATTACAGTAACACAACAGCTCTGAAGAGCGTGACAGTGATTCGATGATCATGAGACAGTGAGTAGCCAAACACTGTCAGTTATTATACAGTTTAGCAACACCGCATGCTGTATGCGATAGTCTGTCAATATCATTATTATTCAGTTGATACCTATAATTACCCTGCCTGAAAAGAACTTTTTTTTTTAACTGAAGGACACCCCAGGTGCCAAGAGACATCTGACGAGATAAAGGTGTACGAAAGAGTCTCTGTCAAAGTTTAAGCCTGGTCTAAATGTTGACAGCTTTAGTCACTCATCTTAACATAAAAAAAATAAAAATGAAAGAGGAAGCAAGAAAGAAGAAACTGGAAAAAGCGGAAAGGAAGGAGGGAGGGCCAAGCAGAAAAAACAGCAAACAAATATTACACTGTCAAGTGTTACCTGTCTTTCACCTTTAATCCTTCCCATCTTATTTAAGTGGAAGAACAATGCCGGTGTCTGTCTACTAGGAGCATTCCTTTCCAGCTGTGAAGGGGACGACTCTCTGGGCTCTGTATTTGTCAGAGAAGCTCCTGTGCAGGCCTCAGCTCCAGCCTGGAAAAACCAATTGTCAAGCAGCCAGCATTTTTCATTCTGCTGTTGTGTCTCGGTCTCACCTAAGGCCATTAAACTCACAAAAGAATAAATTACATTAATTGCCAGTCTCAATGAGAACAGCTGGGCTGAGGTGCAGAACAACAACGATAAAATGAATTGCAAGGAAATAAACAGAGAAAGAGAAGCAGCTCTCCTGACTTTCTTGGGGTGAGGGGGTGTTTTTAAACCAAAATGGCTGCTGCTCAATGCACAACACATCACAGGATGGGCTTTGTTCTGGTTCTGCATGAGGTTAAGTCAGGGAATACGTTTGGTTTTTGTGGGCTTTTTGCATCCATGCTGCCCCAGTTCATCTTGACACTTTCTCCATTAGAGCCCAGATGCATAGCTAACAAGGGGCTGGGGAAGCACAAAGGAGTGTGCTACAGGAAGGAGGTGAGAGGCCCAGCGCCTTGACTGATGCCTTCGCCCGTTTCCCTCTTTTCCATCTGTCTCCATTCCTCCTTCCTTTTGTTCTGCCCAACCAAACCCTCTGTTTTCTTATTGATCAGACTTCAGCATCCCCTCTCTTTCTTCAGTGCTCCCCAGCTCTGCTCCGTGTTTCCTGAACGTCTGTGCCAAGCACATGGCTGAGACGTACCTCAGAGAGGAGCTCGTTAGAAGGTGTGAGCTTAACCCCTGATTGATTTCTGAGCACGACAGTGAGAGAGATGAGATGTAGCGCAAACAGCTCTTCTGATGACTGTGTGGGTGAAATACAGAGAGTCGGAGATGAGGGCTGAGGGTTAGGGGGATCAAGAACAGGAGAGTGAAAGAAAAAGAGGGGGGAAAAGAGACAGCCTGCAGAGACAGAAACTGACTCTGCTCTTTATATTTTGTTGTGGTTTCGCTAGTGTTCAGGGCTGTGCAATGAACTGAGGAGTGGCTAACTCGCTCCAATTTGTCAAGAGCTCTCTGACTGTTGTTTGGGCTGTGGGTGGGGGTGAGGAGGGCGCAGCCGCTGATGCCAGCCCTCCAATAGCAAAGTGATTACTGGGCACTGGGCCGTGCTGAGCCGGGCCTGGGCGTCAAAAACATGCTGCCGCACTTCACTAGACACTGCTGTATAAAGATACGTGCCAAGACCTACTGTATACGCTGAAGTTAGAGAAACCACACGGCATTAGGGGGTTTTTTGATTATTTGCCTGAAGAAAGAGGACGCTGACTCTTTGCAAATGGCAACATCTTGACATACGCTTAATAAAGAGCAAAAAAGAAATTTTATCATTTGCATTAGATTATTAAATGTGTTTCAAGGTAACAGATCCTGGTCATTCCTTGGAAGATATTCCAAGAAAATGTATTATTAATTTAAAGCTGATGAGAAAGATGGTAACATGGTTATAATATCCCAACCATGTATCAGATTACCAAGAATCAAACCAAACTACTTTTAAATGTGATTTACTAGACCCTTTTCTATGAAACTACTTTTAAGAGGGTTCATGTTAGATTTCAGACATAGTTGGACCTACAGAATATTGTTAGGCTGTATAATTTTGCCACCACAATAACTGAGCAGTCAGACTAACAATAGCAAGGCTAGATGCACAAGCCTGAAAGCTTAGACACAAGAACACTACATGGTCAGTGTTTTGGAGAAAGGCTTTTACAACTCTGGGAAGTAACGACAACAGTTGTTGTGTCCTCTGTCTTGATGTACCAGTGCCATGGTCTCAGTGAAATTAATGACAGGGTTGTGGTTTTTCATGCAGCACTAATGTCCGTCTGAATAAGGACTTGAAGAAATTTATGTCTTATTTTAAGATTTTCTGTGGTCCAGTTTTAAGACATTAACTCCTTTATTGCGCAAGTAAATGAGAAATAATCAAGTGTCAGTTTTCAACTTCTGAGGTTTCATTGCTTAATTAGTCTACACAAGTTTTAAGGCCATAAAAGTTTTGTAGTTGCCTGGTTTTTATGCTAGTCTCAAAAAAAAAAAAAAAAAAAAAATACAGCTGAGTACTTGCTTACCTAAAACTTACTTTAATAGAATATTTTGCTTTTTTGTAAAAAGAAGGATTTTTCTGCAGTCTGGAAAACACACACACACACACACACGTGCGCACACACACACATACACACTGCACCTATGCACCATAAGGCCAACAGTAAATGCATCTTGTTCCATGTACTCGCACTGATGAAAAATTGGACGGCATCACTGACACTGAGAACAACACAGCTGCATCTTGTTAATGGTTGAAATAAAGCAAGTGGTAATCTATATTTCCTGCAAACCCCTTTGCAAAATTATGTTCATGCACAGTCTTTTCATCTATTGGTGCCACAGTGTGTAGACAGGCTTGTTCTCCGGTCCCTGGTGCGTACGCTCCATATAGCAACATATAAACAACCGCGTGCATATCAATTCCCTGTAGCATTTCTTAGTCTCTCTGCACCATGTGTGCATATGATTATTGATTCTATAAAGTGGGGCCCTGCAATAGCGACAAAGCATTTAGATTTGCATTTATATTCTCACTGCAACGATGTTATTTTAAAGCAATGAAACTTCTCAGGAATGAGAGGAAGGGAAGGAGCGAGCTTTGATGAGGCTGCCGTCATTCATTTCAATTTCCTTATTGAGCCTAAGTACCTTCTATGAATTGTCCCTTTAAAGTACACAAATTAGAGCTATCAGTTATGATAGTATGCGAAACAAGGACAGGGAAGCAGCGGGGGGATGTTACCGAGGCTGAGAACAGCGCGAGAGTCACAGGGAGAAAATTAGACAAACTGCAGAGAGAGAAAAGGAGAGAAAATCAAAATGAGAGCGAGAAAGACCGTGTTAATGAGTGTGTGAGACAGTGACACTGAGTGGGCAGACCTAAAGAACAAATGTCTCTAATGTTTAATTCCACCGGGAGCAGTCGGGCTACGGTTCTTATCATTTTATAATGATGATTACTCAGGATCTATGCGGTTCTGTACCATAAACAAATTCTTTTTGTGTAACATACTTGGCCAAATAAACGGGATTATCCTTAACCAATTCTGTGTGAAGTGGTTAAAAAAAAAAAAAAAAAAAAAACGTGCAAAGTGAAAAGTCAAGCAAACAGCAGGAAGTAAAATATATGCTGAAGAAAAATTACAGGACATTCAATTGCAGAGATTATGCGTTTGCTCCCTAATAAGTGTGACAAAAGAATAGAAAAAAAACTCATGCATTTAAATATGCTTCTTAGCCTACTATGTTTCCCTGGTCTCTGCGTCATTGTGACTCAGGCAAACAATACTTCTATACCGAGTACTGTTTGTTTGCTTTACATATGAATAGCCCACTTTATTTCTGGAAGTACACCAATCACTTTTGGTCCATTAAATTCTAATTAGCAGAGATAGAGCCTGAAGCCTCACAGAGAGAGATAATATTATAGAGGCTGTGAGAGCTGAAGGAGGAGGGAAAGACAGAGAAGGCTCTTGCTAGACTGACAGAGTCTAAACAATGCCACATAATGGAGAAGGCCTCAGAGCTACTTTGGGAAGGAAATTAACCCCTTCAATTCTTAAGGTCCACTAACTCTCACCACCTATTGTCTGCAGCAACTGTGAATTTATTTCAGTTCATTACAGCTGAGGACATACTTTTTACCGACACTGCTGTTTGTACTAATAATGCATTCACGAAGTGTTGTGATCTGGGAACATCTGCTAAAAAGAAGTTAGACAGGCCACGAATCAGGAGCAATAAGACCTATTTGGTGGCTAAACTACTAAGATCACAGGTTGCCAGACATATAGTACATGTACTGATTGTTAATCATTTTGTGTGAACTCTTGTGGGGATCCTACCACCAGAGAAACCTGGGCCATGTCCATCTGCAAGACTGTGAGAGATACTAATATAATTATAATCACCTCTTCACCAAGCATGTTACACACAAGGAATTTGTTTTTGGTACAAAACCGAGGCAGCCATCTGCAGCACTAACTCACACTGATGGCTCCAACCATCAGGGGACAACTTGGAGGTTCAGTGTCTTGCTCAAGGACACTTCAACATGTAGACTGCAGGCACTGAGATTCAAAACCCCGACCCTCTGGTTGGGAGACAACTGCTCTACCCACTGAACCATAGTCGCCCCCCCGATCCTGAGTCTGTAATAAAGTACATTCATCTATTTTTTTTATCCATTTTTAGCCAATAATTTATAAACATTTAAAGCTAATCTACCCAGTTTCTTTTCAGCATAAAGTGTCATGAGACTCAAAAGAAACTGACACCATGGACTTTCAGCTGCCTAGAGCTCCTCCAGTTACTGTTTGAAATAACTACTCATGGTCTGAAAAACACTTCTTCTAACCTTGGCTAGGTGGCAGATTTACAAACCGTGCTTTGACAACACAGAGTAGAGAAGCCAGAATAACAACACAAGGGCTGTAGCCAGCAGAGTGTCATGGAGGGAGGAGTATAGCTGAGAGACATCCTGTCCTGCTGGGACTGGCTCTATCAGACAGTGTGGAAAATCATAGCTAATGCACCTTTAAACTTTGAAATTGCAGACGTAAAAAAAAAAGTTCCTCTCCCTGTGATGCTCCTGACCTTGTGTAAATCTCTGGTACAAAAGTTCTCATCACAGACAGAAATGATGGTCAAAACCTCAAAAGATAAGTTGTACTAAACTGGAATTATTCTTTAATAAATGCACTTTCCTAAAATAACAGCATAAAAAGTCAATCCTGCCTGACATCTTTTGTACAAGTCCATTGGTTATCCGCAGGTAACCTGCACGTTGGTGTGGGAGCGAATCATTGATCTGATGCAGCCCATAAAGCAGTCTCAGACTTTGGTAGCTCCGGCTTCTGGCGGTTGGAGTATTGCGTGCCGAATAGCAGGCCTGATTAATGCACCGATAATCTGGTCCATAAATAGACACGCCAGTCGCTGTTTTGTATTTTATGTATCTGCCTTTACTGCAGCAATAACAGTTGGAGGGCTATATTTCATGGCTGTTCAGCCGCCAAACTTCTCTCGCTTACATTCCGTCTCCCTTTCTCGTTCACTTACTCTCTCTCTTCCTCTCTGATTATACTTTGATAAAGAGTGAAAGAGCACATCGTCTTAAACTTTTTGGCAAGTAGTGAGAATACAAACGCTGCTGAGAGGAAGATTTCACAATACATCAAGTTCCCTCTTCTACAACACCTACAGTTTGCCGATACCTGTGAGTCTTTTTTCCAAAGTGAATCACTGATAAACACGGAAAAGGCTGCCAGATTAGAAGAGAAGGCTGGAAAAAAGCCCAGCCCCGTTCGTGAGATGAAGCCTTGCCAACCAATAACATGGGTCACCAGTTCCCAGGCCAAACTGTATTGTGATGGAGCACTGGGATGCGAGGGCTCAACCGAGAGCAAAGGTGACAAAAGAGGAAAAGCTTTTACCACATCAGCAGCAGAAACATTTGTTACTCACTACAAAGGGAACATGGCAGCACTCCATAGTCCCAATCCCCTTCTGACTCTAGATATACCTTCAGGGCAGTCGTGCTCTATCAGACCTCATCTGAACCAGATCCATCTCCCACGTTAGCATTCTCATGTGAATAAATAACAGCGATAAGGGCGACACTGTTCTGCATGTTTAATGAGAGACTGTGGGCTGCCAGGTCACAAAACACCCAACCCTGTAAAGTATGTTACTTATTAGCTGAGAACAAAAAAAGGCTAAGGGCCAAAGCTGGCACTTTAGTCATCAAGGTCTCCCCACAAACAATTTCAGTAGTCATCATATACTGTTTTCTGTTTTGTTTAGGCTTCACAGCCAAACACAGCAGTAAACGATGCCCTTTATCCTCCTGTAACAGAGTACAATATTCTTCAATCCCACCCGTTTGCACATCTTATGAATATTCTAATATTCTAATTTAAAGCATGAAAACAACCATTTAATGGCCGTTGGCAGTTCGGCTCTGATTGTTCGCCAGCAGAAATGCAGCTAAACAACAGCAGCAACCTCTGCATGATCTCCCAACTTGACCGCTGTTTTAATTACAAGATTATAATTATGGTGAGTTGGATAAATGTGTCTACAGGGCCTACACCGAGCAAAAAAAAAAAAAAAAACAATGAGCTTTAATATTCACAATTTTATTTTATAAGGGCAGAGGAAAGAGATTGAAATAGAGCCCTGAAGCAGCAGTTAATTTACTGTATCCTGAGATGCTGCCTTAATTTATCGATACCAGTTTATTTTTGAGGTGAAGCAATCCATGGAGTGTTCCTGAAAGAGGGAAGAATTTTTCAATTATGTTCCTAGAAAAAAAAAGGCTGCGACAGGAGCCTTTCAGTGCACAAAGCTGCCCTGTCACTTGATGGATGGCCAGGCTTTAATGTTATGGGGGATTAAGGATAACTTCGGAACGATCAGCAGGCCAACATATACGCATCTCTTCTTTCACCAGCATAATAAGTTCTCAGCTGCCACTGGTTTAATTACCTCCTTTTAAAAGTCAATCCACGTGGACCCCTCTTTAATAAAATGGCAAGAGGATTAAGTTGTGGGGGCAGTGGGGGTCAGATATTCCATTGATTACAAGATACCATTAAAAATCAAGAGAGGAGGCACTTTGAGACATCCATCAGGCTAAGACTGAAGCAGCCATAATGATCTTCCTGTACACCATAAATAACACTCATGTGTTACTTCCATCTCGTCCACACTGCTCCAGGTCTGTTATGAAGCAGCTCAGACCTCCACCGACCAGACGAGGCCTTCAGGAGGGTCAATTCGGACCCCCACCGTGCCCCACACTCACTTGTGCTGCTGAGCAAGCGTGCAGGAAATCTATCAGAACGGCATCATGGTAGGTGCCCCCCGTGAACAGCGTTCACTGAGGCTCAAGTCACTACTGTCTCTCACACACACAACACACAGAGCAGAGGCGCGTTGCGGCTGCCAGATGAGCTTCTGAGATGCATGTCGCATTCCCCCAGACCACTAAAGGCAACCACTTGCTCCCCCTGTAAATACAAATCGATCAGGACTTTGATCAGCGAGATTCCAAGCGACTAATACACACCACACATTCCAAGGCATCTCTTATCAGGACTGTGCTTTACAACACTTGACCCTGAAACCATTACAGGGCAAGAAGGTGTGACCACCACCGAAGAGTGGGATGGAATTTATGCCCAACGGAGCGTGGGATCATACAGAGAAAACGGACATGGGAAATGTGTTGTGCAAGTGACAGATGACCGGCGTATGACCCCACAATTCCTCAATCATTACGCTTCAAGAAGATAATGGGATCCAAAATCATCTCAAGTTGCACCAAAGGAACATGTTTGTGAACCTGCAACATGGAGCTGAGCACTGTGGACCTGTAAGCAAACGAACACACTCACTCAGGTTTTCTACTGACGTGATGGCGTTCTGGTTGTATTCATGGTTATTGTGCAACTATTTAGTTTATTCTAGTAGCATTAAATGTCACACATTACTATGCCCGACTGCATAAAGTGAATCAATGGTCAAATTAGTTATGTGCCATAAGTCTGACCAATATTTTCTCAGTTCATAACTGAGCTAATTTCCTGTCCAAACAGGAACTATAAATATCTGTTACAGCAAAAATCAGAATAGATGGTGGTCAAGTGCCATTGGAAAGTAACATGTAAAAAGGCACTAAAAACTGGCAAGTGGCCATTTATTAGAAGGAATTCCTCTCCTCTTCTTCACAAGGAATTAAAGGAACAGTTCAGGAATTTTCAAGGTGTGTTAAAACATCACTGATGTATCCCTATGTACATGTGAATAGATTTTGGTCATGAGAAGCGAGCTGGGGGTAATAGAACTTACATGCATCTACAATAACGGATGCCTTCACTGTAGCACAGCAAGGTACTGTACAGGCAAATAAAAATTTGTTTTAAATAGACTAATTTTGAAATGCAGACTCAGATTAACTGAGTGGGACAGCTGAAGCTGCATTTGATCCTCAGATAAACTTTGGAGTGTATGTTTTTACAGTTTGTCCCTTGGTTTTTGCAGTGTAGTGACGTTCCAGGTGGAAATAATCTGGGTCAGTGTGGAGAGCAAGAAAAGAGACCATGAACAAGACCTATTCTCATGTACAAAGGAATGCATCAATATTGTTTTAACACTAACTTGAAAACCCCAAGTTATTCCTTTAAAGTGTTTGTGGCATATGGAACAAAATGAGCATTAGAAGTATGTAACTCATGCTTTGGCTGTAACGCTCTATACGAGGGCTCGCAGTGGACCGGGAGTCTACAGGGAACACATGCTTCCACCTCTCTCTCTCCCACTTTGTTTCCAGTGAGAGGCTATTTGCTGCATTTTAGGGAAAAAAGGGAAAAAACATTTTGCAGTTTGAGATCTTCATTGGCCAGTGATGAAGGATGAGAGCATGCAGTTCTATAAACTCAGCCCGTGATGGGGGTGGCGTTATAGAATTGGACAGCTGTGTGTGTAGGTGCGAGGTTAATGGAGAACACAGTTTGAGACTTTCCTATACACATTCCACCAGGAAACCAAATTAGGCTGCAGGAGCCTCATCTGCTCTCTGCAGATTTATTCACCGCAACTTCTGTTTGCTGAAATCCATGAGTGCAGATGTAACACAGGGTTTAGCATGTGACTTCCAAACACTATATGTTCTGTAGGCTTCTTCAATACCCACAAAAATAATGAAGCACTGTCCCTTATTCCCAACACACCACTGAGTGTACTCTTCTTTAGAAAAGTCCTGTTTGCCTCATTGATCAACAAAGCTGTGCATCGCCCTGGGTGATCACGCTGTTTTCTGTAGCACTACAATGCAAGCAGGGATTCAACAGCAAGGTGAAATCATGGCCAAGTTCTAGCAGCTCAGAGAGAGATGGCAAGAAAGAACCTGGCATTAGATCCCACAGGATTCCTGGTGCAGAAGTTGACCCTCTGTTGTGGTAGCTGTATGGTGTCCTCATGGTACATGTGTAGATCACAGCATTTCCCTTTGAGAAGGCATGAGCAGATCATGATGAGTGGGGGACCTTTGAGAAGGCATGAGCAGATCATGAGTGGGGGAATCTTTTGTATTCATCGATATGCTAAGGGAAATAATGTATTCAGCTCAAAATAATGAAGCAAATGTGTGCATCTTTTTGTGCACATCTGCCAAGCACCAGATTGGGTCACTGAGTGTGCACTACAAAGCGGTTGGCTTGCTATGAGGACTGCACAGAGTCTGCTAATTTGAACAGATGCGTGTGAGCAGCAACAAAAAGTGCTGTGGACAGGAAAAGCCTTTTCTTTTTTGCAAATTTAAGATTAGAGGATATATAATAAAGAAAGTGAGAGGGGAGCAGGATAAAGAGCAACAACTAGAAGGAGTAAAGCTAAAGAAAAATGAACATTTTATGTACTTTTCCTCTCAAGCAAATAATTTGCTTTACTCAGCTGTTATTATACACGTGGCATTATCACAGATTAACTTTTTCTTGCATACACAAGGTTTGTCCTTGTTTTTTACAACATGTTCAAGCAGTTCAATAAAAGCTGTACTGGTTTAACAGTGCCATGCCAGTCCAGTCCAGGCCAGAACAGGGTTATCCCCCCCCTCAACACCATGAGGCTCATTGCAGGATGCATGCCAAGACTAGCGCTACTCTTGGTGGGGGCTAACCCAGAAAAGGCGAGCAGGCCGGCCGGCAGACCGGCTACTGGAGACTGGGTCTGGCAGGAAGCAGGTCACACATACATGAGACACAAACACAGGCCACTGCCTGTTACAGCCTAATATCCATAGATGCCAGAGCCCGGACATATACACCACTGCAGATAGGAGAGAGCGAGGTAGGGGCAGAGGTAGAAGAGGAGCTGACCGAGGACACAGACAACTGGAAAAGGAGAGGGAGACAAGGAGAAAGGAATTAGGAAGGCACAAAACAGTTTAAAGGGAATTGTGAGCAAGAGGCAGAGGAGAGAAGGAGCAGGCTGAAATGATGGGTTTGCAAGAGGTGTAGCTGACATTAAAAGGGGCGTGAAAGAGCAGGCGAGGCAGTTAAATGCTGAAGAAAAGGAAAAGATAAGTAGATAAAAAGGCAATAGAGAATCTCAAAAAGAGGACAGTAAAAAATAGACTGCTGCGAGGGCTTGATACAGTAAAAACTGAAGGTTGGTGAAAATTGAGAACATGAAAAGCGAAGCAAGAACAGTTAAGTGAGCTGAAATTGTCATTTCATCTACAAATATATGTTCTTGCTTAGGCTGGAGATACATATTTAATGATACAGCCAAATGAATTTACAGAAGCTTATATGCTGACTCAGTGAAATTCAAACGTTTTGGGTTGTTGTCATCCTCACATTAAATTCAGGCGGGTTATTAAATAAGACAAGAGCAGTAACAAAAATAAACCTGTCTCCTCGCACAGTCCCTTCTACCAAGACTAGAGAGACATAAATTAGCTTCAGTGAAGTGTTTAAGTTGACTAGATGTTTCAGCTGTGCTGTAGAAACCAGAAGATAAAGAGAAAGTGCAATAAAAGAGAAAACAGGGACAACTAAGGAAAGAGTAAAAAGCGCTGACAGGCTCTGCTGCTGGAGTCCAGGTTGAAACAGGGAGTATAAGAGAGGGAGCAAAGAGAAAAGGAGAGATAGCAGAGAGCGTGTGATAAAGGGGAAACAACAAACCCAGCTCCCGTAGGAGGAATGCACAATAGCGCAATAAGCTGGTGATATTTTCTGCTGTATCAAGCCCATTCTCTTCATCTTTGGCAACCCTCATCAAATAAGCACTCGCTACCTCAGGTGGGGCTTGAATTACTGATGGAATCGCACGACCAGAGAGCAGACAAAACGCGTTCCTGCTAATTCCATCACACTCTCACAAAGACAGAAGGACAACACTAACCCGACGGGTGCATTTATAAGAGTCTGAAATACAGATCAACACAAATATCAAAGTTCCCTTTGTAGTGAGTAACAAATGTTTCTGCTGCTGATGTGGTAAAAGCTTTTCCTCTTTTGTCACCTTTGCTCTCGGTTGAGCCCTCGCATCCCAGTGCTCCATCACAATACAGTTTGGCCTGGGAACTGGTGACCCATGTTATCGGGACTGCCACACACCATCTGGTTGCAGATTTGGACAAAACATTACAATGCTATGATGAGCAGTTTTCACCATATTGTAACCAACTGCTGCAACTCAAATCCAAAGATGCACCAAGACAATAGAGTCACTTCTTTATTCAGACAGAAGTGTGATAAGTTGTTCATTTTGATGTTCTTCATGAGAAGAGCTGTTAACATTTTCTCATTGACTGTCCCGACTCTGGGGATTGACATTCAAATGGATGCTTTTAAACATTTTATATCCTTTTAATACGGCTCAATCCTTACTTTAGATCACAGACACATGGCTATAATTATCTAGACTTACATAAACATATCCATAGTCTAGTAACACAAATTAAATTAAATAAAATAAAAAAAGAATTCCTTCTCTGTGGGTGTTTGCATACATGGTTATAACTGGGTCTGTTTTTCCATGCAGTTACGTTGCTGTAGCCATTACACTGCTGTGGGACGGAGTGGTCCCAGGCGAACATGTCTGTAAACCATCGCTGACATCCTAAGCACGGCTAACATGGTTACCACTGCAGTGACACAAAGAGCCTTCCCAGGACACTCACTGCACCAGGGCAGCGCACCGCCTCAGACGGGGCCAAATGGGATAGTGCCGAGACCAAATCTAATCAGGGGATGAAGACACAGCACAAGAGGAGACGGCACAGGCCAGAAATGGAATGAAGAGGAAAAGGGGCGTTGTTCAGAAGAGGTACATGGAGAAATCAGAGGCAGAAGGAAAACAGGAAGAGTGAGAAGGAGTGAGATATTGAGTGGGTGACAGAAATATACTGGTGTTAAACTGCCATGGAGAGTGTGATGAAAATGGTATAAGGCAGTGCAGGAGAAAGGTGCACAATTACACATGTGGGGAAAGCAGGCTGAATTGTTTGTGTACCCCCCTCATTGCTGGTAAATGGGAAACACAGCCTGTGCTGCTCCCTGCCACCCCCCAACCACACACACCCTCCTTCGCTGCTCAGAGCCACTTGCGCAGCCTTTTCTCAGCCAGTGCCACACAATAGCTAGCTGATGAACCTGAGGCTAACATGCCCTTTGAGCTCAGAAAAGGCAGAACGCATGGAGAGTCCTTAATGATATAAGCCCTGCGCAGCAAACACTCCAGAAGCCACGCGCTAACTCCTTCACTTCCTGCCTTCCTCCTCTCAAAACACCTTGTCCCTCCATCTTTTATAGGAAAAGAAAATAGCATCACACCCCAGTTAAGTTCCTGAAGAAAAAATGAAAATACCACAAGATCTAGCATAGATAGTAGACATACAGTAAGTATTGGCACATCATCTCCTTGTAAGAGCTTGAAATTAAATTAAAGCATTTTGCTTTTAAATGAAATGCTGCCTCCAGTGACTGAGGCACTCCTGATAGGTAGATTTGATGGTGAGATTAGATTGAAAAAGGCTCGATTTTGGCTGCCTGATGTCCTTCACCTTCCTTCTTCGTGTTCAGACACGTGGGGTGAGAAGATGAGGCTGATATCAAGGCACATTTTCAACAGTCACTGTGTTTGTGTTGCCAAAGGAGAAAACATGCAAATCCCAAGGTTCCCTCGCATATTAAAGATGTAAATACAGATAAGTTGTTGGGCTGGCATTTCTGTAGTGTGCAACTACAAGTGTGTACTTAATGACTGAATATGTGCGATAAGGAAAGGTTCAAGTGTCAACAAATGAGTGTGTAGGCTGCAGAACGCTTGATCTTTTCTCCTTGTAAAAGGTGACCTCTGAACCTTGATAATTAGTTTCTACAGCTAATTAAAGTCAGGCTTCTGTTAACAGGGGTGCCAGGGTGAAGAAAAAACAGGCACTTGACGGCAGTGTTTTTGACACCTCGTGGAACCCACATCCTCAAACCTGAATATGGGTGTATTTCAACAGCTTATGTTCGTTTCTTTCTGCAGGTCACCTCTTGCATGGCAAACCAAAACATAGTATAACAACTTGGTTGAGATCCGGAAAACATCCCTATCATGGTTAATGAAGTTGTCCTCTAATTTATCATCACACTACCATAACATTCTCAGACTGGCCATCAATGCAGCAGAAACAGAGATATCTTTTTAATCCTATACCTTCTGCTTTCTTGTCAAAGCCTGGTGCCTTACCCACAATGCAACTCAGCCCCCAAGAGTTTGGTCACACATTTGGGCACATTATACTCGTAGCAGTTAATGAGACGAGGAGTGTGAAGCTCTGGTCTTAAATTTGCTTCTTTTTAACTCTACACAGACACTTTTTCAGTCTTCAGCCCCAATCAGTGCCGACTCAAGTAGCATCTCTCTCCCTACCTAGGCCAGGAGCAGTTAGTGGGATAATCAAACCACAGAGAACCCCTGCATCCATTACTCTGAATTTCAACTCACTTTAGTCGATATCCATCAGGGCAGCTGCACAAAGTCAACAACATGACGCACTTTAAAAGACAAAACACAGGCAAACATTTTCCTAACCTGTTGGGACTATTATCCCAGATTGTACTGTTTGTATCAAGTCAATCAGGCTATCAAATCATCCACTAAGATGTTTAATGTCTTATCAACGTAATTTACCAAAGACGATCAGCACGTGGGCTACTTAAGCATCCTCTCCAAAACCTGTTCAGGGTTTGAGTGATTACATTTTCATTCCACTCAAGTTTCTTGTTCCATCTTTTGGCACCAACTGCATTTTTATCCTCTTTCGAAGATGCTTAATATGCTGATGCTAATAAAGCCTGGATTTGTGTTTTGTTTTCCACCCCCAAAACCTTTATCACAACAAAGCTATCAGCTAAGTTTGAGGGTCAGCTCTATCACCGCCAGACAAGGGGGGCTTAGCACGTACTTTTAATTCATCAAGGTTTGATTACTTGTGTGAAGATTTTTTTCCTCGGCCTGATAACCTGATGCTCCCCAATTAATGCCTTTTCACAATCCTGCTGACGCCAACATGATCAGAGCGCGCCGGGCCTCTCAAACGTCCGTTTGCCTCACTTTGTTAGAACACTCTTAGAAAGTTACACCTTGGCGATTTTTTTCCAAATCACTTTCACTCCCCACTCTATCAACAATTGCAGTCCACCCAACAAGATAAATTAATCCTTCTGACAATGAGCCCAGATAAGTCAAAGAGAAAAAAAATGGCAGCATCCAGCTGTACCCACACACACACACTTCAGTGATCACTGACGGCTCATTGTATAACGTAAACTTAACAGTCTCTTATACACTCAATTTAATAGGTACAATCAAACGGTCTTGCAGTAAACCGTCCTTCATGAAGGTGATAATGATCCATTTTTTTAGATCATTTTGGAAGCTGTCGTTTGTGCTGCAGCTGAACTGTACTGAATTATAGAGAGAGCATTATTATAAATGGGGTTGACAAAATGCACCGCAGAAAATAGGACATGAGAAATGCCGTTTTTAATCAAAGAATCCATTTATAAGAAGCAAATTCAAGATGAACAGCTAAAATATGCACAGAAAAAATTTAATGGAAGTTTTACAAACTGTTTTCATTAAGTAGTGAGGCCAAAGAGCAACTGAAATGTAATAAAAATATGCCAAAATTATTCATGTGACCAGTACAACTGTTCAGTAAAACACTAAAACAATCACAGTGCACATTCAACATGTAAACCAGTAATTTTTTTATTTCCTTGTGACTCTTATGCATTACATACATTACAACTCAAGTCACAAAAGGTACTTCTGTGGATGTGCCAAATTTAGACTTGCTGACTGTTTTAACCCTGTATCACCCAAATTAAGAAGCCCTTTGCCAGGTCGTCATTCTTTTAATGATGCAGAATCAAAAATAATCCAGTCCAGTTTCTCAGGTCTTACGGCTTCTTTTCAGTTGAGCAAAGACAGGAAATGACGTTATTTCTCACCTTTTTGTTATAGTTGAGCATGAACATATTACTGAAGCCTGTTATATTTACTATTGTATGATAGAATACTGTTGAAAATTGAGTTCAATTATTGAAATTGTTTAATACATTCATAAAGTCGAGCCTTTTTGACAAAACCAGAGTGACGATGTCATTTCCTGTTACCATCTTTGAGAAAAACAGATGCAGCCAAAAAATGTTCAAGAAATGGATAAACACTAAATATTGAAGTTGCCTCTGATTCGACAGGTATGAATGTGATCAGCAAGACCTATGATACTGTACCTCACATCTCACTACTGGGTCAGTCAACACAAAGAGGCTTCTTCAAAGTCAGCAATCTAACACATACAGTAGAGCACAAAAGCACATTTATCTTCGGTGGCTTGCTTTAAAATTGGTATAGTATTCATTTGGAAATGAAATGGTTAGAGACTTTCAGTAAATAAAGGAGTGGGACAAGAGTTGAAAGGAGGTAAGCTGAAAGGTACAACTGCAGTATTGTCTTATTTGATTGGAGAAGAGGTGTGTGTATACCGAGCATAGTGAGAGTATATAGCACCTCATTTTCGAGCTGATTGCGCACTGCCTGGCTACTCGGTGAAAAGCTTCCCCTCACTTCATCTCCTTTTCCACTACAAATAAATCAGCTGCAAAATCTGATTACGATCAGTGGAGATTCATGGGAATGATACAAGGGGAAAAAAAAAAAAAAAAAAAAAAAAAAAAAAGGGAGGGGGGTTTTTCAACAAA
>NW_018127993.1:1967418-1968212 GCF_001952655.1 Monopterus albus
AGTTTAATGGGAAGAAAAAAAGGGAAAAAAAAAAAAAAAAAAAAAAAAAAAAAAATATGAGGGGACTTTGAAGCAAACCCCCAAAAGCAGCAAGGCCAGAGAGAACCTGTACACCAGGCAGAGCTTCTAAGGCCATTTGTACAAATCCAGCACAGGAAGAGAAAAAATGTTAATCACTTAGAATTACCTAGAGGGGAAACTGAAGACCGCTTGCTAAAAAGTGGTTGTATGCAAAGTCGGCCGGTAAAGCTGAAAGAGAAATTGAGAAGTTGGATTTCAATTTGTGCACATAAAGGGAAAAGATTTCAAGCTGGGTTAAATATGACAAGTATCCTAAAAACCTGAATTATTAAGGTCATTTAAATAAACCTGTGTCGAATCAATGGCTAAAATGAACAACTTGTGCTTTTGAAAGAGAACTCAGCAAATGTCTATCTACTGTACACCAGATACTTACACATCACAGAAATTAGGGTCTAGAGTAAAGGACATCATAAATATGACCACATAATGAAGATGTGCTCTGATAAGAACCATAAACCTTCTAAAATCATTATCATTTGAAGCAACATCATTTGTCCTATGAAAGACATAAAAATACGATAGGTAGTCTTCTACCTCTACTGCTGTATCTACATGTCTCCAAGGGCTTTTGAATAATGTATTTGTTATTGTACCTTGTGTAGTGTCACAGTGGTGGCTTTATCCAGAAATTGTTGTAGGGCAAGGCTGGTGTGGGATGGAAGGGTAATTCCATAGGTTTAGCTGGCATCCTCTCTGATTTATACTCTTTC
>NW_018127993.1:1968222-2027667 GCF_001952655.1 Monopterus albus
TCCACCTCGGTTGCTACTTTGTGATAGCGCTCCATGTTCAACTTTGGTCCGTGCCGCCAGCCGACGATGAAGGATTGTTCTCCAAACCAATGGAGAGAAAAAGGCATGGTAAGAAAGTACATTTCCCACACCAGGAACAAGAAAGACAAGGTGATAGGAGCCAGGAGCTCCCTCCATGCCCATACAAAGGAAGCCATTCTCTTCAGAAGCCATTATGCCCGTTGCAACTTCTGCTTGATGACTTTGATCAAGAGCAATTAATCTTTCACCAGGAATGAGAAGCACAGTAAAGACCTAGGCCTGAATACAGTCAAATTTCAAAATGTATAAAAAAAGAGATTTAATAAGTAAAACTGAGGGACTAGATTCAAGCACTGATTAATGAACACCACAGCACAGCTCCAGGCTATCTGAAAGGTTCTCCATTCAACAGAAAACTCCCACAATCGCCAGCTTATTATTACCAGACCACCGGGATGGGCAACCATGCCACCCACCTACCATCTAACAGCCCCCCACCCCCCAAACTCTGCTGTGGTCCATATATTTCCAAAGTGTTTAATTACAGATGATTTATCACCAAACTGTCATTTGCTAACTGGGCCCTTCCATTCTCACTACACCATGCCACTCTCCCGCTGTGCTGGGGGAACGTTCACGTCATTATGAGAGAGCTCATTTATATTAAAATGAGTATTACTGGTTAATTCCCTCCATACATTTTGGAAGCAGCGTGTGTCATGCATGAGCTTCAGATCACACCTGGTTCGTGGCGGCTTTGGCATACATCAGGTGCTTTATTGCAGTAGAGTTAATGCACATTTGATGTTGCTGCAATTTCCCATAAAGATTAAAGAAAAACATGGTGCAACACATCTATCTTGACTCCATACTGTCCTTGCAAACACAACAAGTCCAAGAGGACGTTATGCACCGATTTAAACCTAGAACACTAAAGGGACATTTGTGTAATCTCCTCAATCATCTTCACCACTTCTGCTTATTGTAAATGAAAAAAAACAATAATGCATATAATCAAATTTACAAAAACAAGTTGACTGTCAAAGTCGACTCCATCATCCCATAATCCCCCAAATTCCTCTGGATGTATTCACAGAGGAAGCAAAACATCCACTTTCATCTAAAAGGGACCACACACACATTATTGCCAACCATATACAAGCCATCCTAAAGGACTCAAACAAAATAAACATGCACAAGGACTGCAGCGCTACCCATTCCTCCACAACATCCAAAAAAATGATTCAAGTTGGGATGGGAATCGCATCCTCCCTGTTCACTGAGGGAAAATAATAATGAGAGGATTAAATACAGCCAGCAGATGAAAAATAATAACATATCGATTGTGCACGTAGCACTTTCAAAGGAGCATAATGGCCTGATTCCGTATATTGATCTGCTAGTGAGTTCAGGAAGGAGTAGCTGGTCGCCCCAGTAAGACCCCCAGTGAGAATGAGATTGGTGAAGCCATCTGAGGTTCTGTTACTTGTTTTTGCTGCATACAGGCTTCATTTCAAATTAGTTTTTTTTTTCTTAGCGGATGTGAAATAAATGTCACTGAAGTGGTCTACACACAATATTTCCCATCTTGTGATTATATGTGGCACCATCAGAAAGCACAGATTACATCCACAACATTTATTATTTAATACACAGTTTAACATTCATGGTCTTTCATCAATTAAATTGTGCCTCTGCAACACAGGACGTGTTCCTGCAACAGCAAATTTAACATTTCATTTAAAATTAAGCTTCAGGTGTGACAGATTTGCATAAAGATGGCATCATGCAAGATTTCCCCTCCCCCTTCACATGATTCATTTAGGATTTATAAAGTGCATTTATGAGTATCTGCATGTTCGACTGTGCAAAACGTGGACAAAATTCAGTCCCCAACTTAACACATATGATCCCTATCCCGCCTCACAAAGTCCTCAAGTGATCTTATTTCTAGCTCAAAGAGACAGAAAAATCTATATCTCAATTTGGTACACTTCAACTCCACTCCAAAAGTGCCCGGAGAGAAAACTGAATTAAACTGAGACAAGCTGATTCAACACCCTGAAAGATGAATTTAAGTAGTTGTTTCTGAAATATGTATTTGCCATGTGCAATATCGGGCTTCTCAGCGAGAGAAAACGTGATCGGACTTCACAGCAGCCTTTCGTCTGTAGAAAAAGTGCGTTTTCCCAGACTAAAAATGTGCATGCACGGGAATACATTAATCATAACAAAATGACAGACAAGCAGAAGCACAGGAACAGATTTGACAGTGCTTTCTATTCCCCAGTATGATCAAAAAAGCTAAATCTTACAGGGCAATTAAAGGAGCGTCGATAGCCATGTCAGATGGATTAAGCACCCAGCGTGAAATTGTCACATTGTGTCGGGGGCGCTCTGTTAACAGCTCGGTCCGGCTTTTGCCATGGAGTGGTGGAGTGGGCCCAGATGGAATGTGACACTGGAAGAAATGCCTTCAAGTCTGCACAAGGCCGGATTAGATTAGCACACTGGAACAGGTGCTCTTTTATTGGCTGCGTGATACTGTCAATGATCCTCTGAAACTGGATGCAGCTCGTGCACGTGTACTTACCAACACACACTCAGGGTGAAGGTGGCACAAAGCTTTTGTGCTGGATATCAAAGGAACCTCAGCTTGCTCATGCCTGAGCCAATTGTAACTTGAAAATGCAGTACATGCAGTTTGATGTTGCAAAGAATAGAAGTGGAAAAAAAAGAAGTCATGCTGGGGTTAATGCGCTTTGGGCAAAAAACACTGAGGCGTCTTTGGAGTGACAGAAAACCCAGGAACTGTTCAGCAGTCGCACCAGGTGAGGCAGTTTGCCAAGCAGTTCTTCACATCCACCAGTATATTTACTTTCATTTACAAGGGGACTTGTTAACCTTGAATAATACATGTGGTGATGCATGGCACAAGTTCACTTTGGATAAATTATAAATTAGATACCATGGAGCTGAACCAAATACTGCATAATATCCCCATATGGACCGTGAGGCATAAAAATGAAGGGGAACATCTCTGCCAAACTGACGGTGGGTAATATATAGCCACTCTCTGAAATAAGGCCAAAAACAGGGGGTCCAAATGCCACCTTGGTGATCCAAACAATGCATCTGACATATGAGGTTTTCACTAAGAGAGATTTGAAATCATGCTGCAGTGTGTGCACAGCCTTCCCACGAAAATTTGTCGTCCTGTGGACACCAGAAAGGCGCCTGTGGATGTTCTTTCAATGGAGAAACTGCTGAGGTGTTTTGATGTAAGAGAGGTGTACAGCCTGATGAGGAGGTCTACAGAAACTGGGACACAAAGGGGCGCCATTTTGTCAAAAGCCTGGAGTGAAAAGCATTGCAAGAAACATGAAGCACATTTTTAGTCGAGGAAGAAAACCTTTTTCATTTCTAGGACAACACAGTCTCGGTCCTTCTGAATTTATGGCTTTAGAGCAATGCTGCAGTTTAAACATTTTGAAAAGTTAGTGTGTCCTCTGGCAAATAAGTATTAGAGAACGCTTGAGCAGTTTACTGTTATGTGTACAGGTTTATTACTTTCGCAGCCAAATTGGCCCACTTGTTTCAAATATGCTGGTTGATTTCTCGGTTTACTTCATACACTACAAATGTACTTCTCAAGTACTTAATGGAACTGATGGAGTCTACAGTAAAAGCTCATTTTATTAAGTAACTCAGTGTTTTGGTTAAGCTTTTCATTTCGACAGAGTTTAGATAACTGGGAAATTACAGGTGAATCAACGATGCAAACTGGGGGGAGCTCGGCTCCCTTTAATAAGACAAGCTCCTGTGAAAACATTTATTATCTATAATGCTTATTCTGAAGAATACTTCTTTTTTCTATTCTTATTCATATTCTTATCAATGGGAATATTGATAACAAGCAAAGTCACATGCTTTATAAATGGTGTAGTTATCATTTAGTCTGACCACAAAAACGGGAGCTCCCCCGAAAGCTGTGTTCTAGTTCACACGCTGGGTAAATTTACACTCCAGACTAGTTTGTACAGCCCCAAGTTTGGCCAAACTCACCATTATCCAATTAAACATTTATTAAAAACCTCTTCAAAAGGCACAGATAACAGTGTGCCTAATTCAGCCATTAACTGCCCACACAAGCATAATGAGATAAGATAGAATTTTACTCAAGCTCTCTCAAGACTGCTGTTGCTTACACTATGAAAATGGAACTAAAAGTAAAACAACAAAGCAGGCCAACTAATGTTTAGTTAGGGCAAACCACGCATGATGAAAATTCATGTTATTGTCTTTGGAGGAAGCCGAGGTAGCGCCAGAACACAAGGGAAAGCCAATATTCAGAACCCACAGTACTCTGTTAGACAGTGTGGAATAAGAACTGCCAATATTCAGAACCCACAGTACTCTGTCAGTGTGGAATAAGAACTTGCTGATTTAGGATCTGGAGAGCCAATATGACTACATTCTTATTGAAGGTGTCCTCATAATGGTGGAATATCTTGTACTGGCCCAGCTGGTGACTGGTATACTCAAGGTAAGAACAACTGAACTGTACTTATTAAAGCTGTACTAGCTACAATCCTTGTATGCAGCTGGGAACAGTTCAGATTATGGGGATTACGTAAATTTGGACAACAACAAAAGCAGGAAATATGCAAAAGATAAGAACCTGGACTAGCGGCAGAATCCAAAATGTCTGTAATTAAATGTTTACTGCCACCTTGTGAAGAACCTTCAAATTTTTAAAGGAACTACACCAGCCCTTGTTCAGTGAGGGCTTCATAACCGTACCTGGTGAACTTTCCATGAATTCTTAAGCCCAAACATTACACAGGTGCCTGTTTCAGTTGACGATTAATTGCTGCAATTTACAGCAAATGGGCTTCTGCACAATATGTTTAGCGGAGCTAGGTAAAATGGGTCCCTGGCCACTGATCTGGAGACAGATTAGGTTTTTAGTCGGCTATGATTAAGGCATGAGTAGGGACTGGGAGATCAGACTTTGGACCCGCAGTGTTTAATGTTGCTCACCTGTTATAAATGAGCAGTTAAACAAGTCAAGTGTTGGTGGTCCCAGACCAATTCAAGGGCAGACGCCAGCCCCACACACACATTAACATGAATTCTCTACTTCTTTTTTCCTCACCAGCCCACCTCTTTTGCATTTCCACACTCTTTTACTGCTGCGTGTGTGTTCAAAGTGCTGCTGTACACTTGGCAGGTCACTGGATGGCCAACGGTTTCCCTCTGTATGAAATCCAAAAGAGGATTCAAAAAGGACATTTATCACTGTGAGGAAATGAATAGATCTGCTCTAGTGCATGTACAACCAGGCTGACAGTGCTAAATGTGCAAGTGGTAGCGGCTGACTTTTTTTTTGTACTCTTTCCTGTCCTGGGTAATGAATCACAAATCGGAATGCTCTTCATAAGCACCAGACCCAGTGTTGCCACAGGCATCTCAACGCTGTACATTTTTGTGTTTAAAAAGAGTGTCTCTTACATCTGCTCCATAAAAATACAGGCTTCAGAGTTGGTCAGACTAGTTGGGGTTTTCCTTGTCAAGGAGTTGCTCCTTTTACCTTCAGGCAGGAAGTAGTTATCACATTGTCAGAAGTTTGACTTTCATGCACTCTGTAAAACATCTGAAAACGCTCGCACTCGCTGCCGAGTGTTGTCCTCGTTTATTTCTAAATGGGCTTATTGCTTAACAGCCCGTGGAGGGCCCTGAAATTTAAGTGGTATAACATATGAGAGGTGTAGAACAAGGAACTGGGGCCGGCCATGAAAAGTGGCTACTGCGGTAACAGGGGCTAAAAGGTTAAAGCAGCAGGGGGAATTAATATGTCTTAATGACATTATAATGAATGGGAAAATATGGGACATCATTTATTAAATGAGTCGTGTGTGTCAGGGAAGTGTGAGGGCTCACAAATGCATTAATTATCTTACCGATTCTTTTCATGGACGGGGGAAGCTTTTGGTGGAGAGGTAATGACAGGCCCCGAACGGACATCATAAATTACCACTGGGGGGCTTCAAGACGACAAGGTCTCGTCTCACTCCTGCACTCACGCAGCAAGACATCTTTTCATGTGTCTAAACCGTCACTGGGAATTTGGACAGAAAATCAGAGTTGCCTTTTCTCACTCATTTCCAGACAAGAAAAAAGGGACGTGCCCTTTCTCTCTAAAGACTTGATATCATACCGGCAAGACATGACTTGTTATTTATCAAACCTGTCAAGCCAGAAAAAAAAAAATGAGATGCAATCCTAAGTCCTGTTTTAACATTTTACTGTCTTGGGACCAAGGATGACGGAGGGTCAAAGAGTCAATACCACCAATATGTTTCTAGGGTTTGTTATTTCGGCCCGATCTGACCCAGGTAGCTTTTTTATTTTCCCCAAGGTGTCTGGATTCACTGATAAACAGAATTCAAAAAGAGTCTCCTTAAAGCTTATGTGGGGGTATGCTCAAGACAAACTAGTTAAGTGTTGACAGCCGTTCTAAATGGGGATAAAAAGTGTTCGGTGATGGTGAGAGGGATGAAACAATTATTCAATTCTGATCAACTCCTCTTTGAGTTAATCAAATAAAACTCAAACATGTATCAAGAACTGCACACAAAACTAACCAAACACCATAAAAGGGAAAAAGTAAAGCACTGTATGCCACACAAGCATTTGTTTACTGTGCCAAGCACAAAGGCTAATGCTACACTACTTCTGCTTGTCAATAAATCTCACATTGCCGTTCGAGTGATTTAATGCTCTGTAGTAACCTTGCCTGTTACTGCTGCCATACTGAAACAGTAAGCACATAGAGTACCTTTCCTAAACTTTAAATTATGTGCATGCGATGGCAATAAAGAGCCTCCATTTTGCCCTAGCTGAGTCCAGGGTGGGGCATTCCAGCACTGAGCACCTGTTCAAACCTCAGACTGCTTCTGTACCGACACATTACTGCAAACAACTGTGCAACAGCCTGATTTTCAGCTCAACAAATTGCTTAATTCCTCATACAATAAACCTCCCCATGTCATTTGAGGGAATATTGACCAACAAAAAGCACATCCAAGCTCAGTGAATCTACAGCTTGGTGGCCATATGTTGTTATGACAGTACCAACTACACACAAATGAAGCCTGTAGCAAAGAGATTTTTTCCTCCTGTTTTTGTTTTTGTTGTTCTGGTGCTGCGTGTCTGTCAGCGTTCCAGCACTATGCTGGAGGTCAGCTCAGTCAAAGGTAGAAGAAGCTTGGCACAAACACAATGAAAAGCTTGACTTCCTTGGACTAGTCGATGAGAGCAGGGTGATGCAGGACTGATGCAGGGTCGATGAGAGCAGGGTGATGCAGGACTTTGCCAGTAAAATTTAATGTAAGTCTGATATAAAGGTTATTTGACAAGGTGGAAAACAGTTGATATGCAATTAAAATGATGTGTTGACTGAAAATGATATCGGAGATTTCACATTTTATTATGTCTTAACTTTGCAGACTTTGTTTACTGCGCTGTAGAAAATAAATGTTAGGTCTGATGAATCATGTACTGGTGTTTATGCTATTTGAGGCTGGGGGTGTGTTGGCAATGAATTTTATCGGGAAATAGGAGCAAGTGGTCTCAAGTCGAACTAGTGGAGATTCTTTGGGTGATACTTTTTGGTGTTTTTCTTTATTAGGTGGTCACAGGTAGCAAGGAACAATGAGACCCTTCTCTCCATGGACCAAGAGTGCAGAAATCCAAAATTTCTTTAAGAAACTACCATCGAGCTGCGGGCGAGTTCCCATAGATCATTTTATCTTGTGTTCCTCTGAATTTCTTGCAAGTTCATAAACAGCATTAAAGACTGCACACAAGTCATTTTTGTTTTGGTGTCTGGAGGTTTCAAACAGCATGGATCACCACATACAGTATTTCTGTCCAAACCAGACTCCGGTGCAGAACTGAATTAGTACAGTGTTGTTCCCCTCATCATTAAATGACATTTGAGTGCTCCAGCCTTGTAGCCCGAAGTTTGATCTACGTGTTTAAACCTTTCCCAAACACAATTTCTAAATGTCTGACCGAACCCAGCACAAACCCTCGGCCACCAAAGGGTCCCGTCAGGGTTGGTTCAGGTATCCACATGGTAGCTTCAAAGTTGAGGCTGGACCAGTCGTAATAGTCTCAGACCAAGACTCCAACAGAACAAAGTGGCAGCCTGAAATGTGAGGGAACAAGTCCTGGAATGCACATGTCACTCTGGAAATGAGTAAATGACACTGAAAATTGCAGCAATTATTGCAGACTTGAGGTCCTCCTGTGAGCGCTAGGAGAATATACAGACTGTCTTCAAAGGCAATTAGTCTTCATATTGTAGTGTGTCCATTCAGTGAGTGTTCCACCCACTCATGGGACTGCACATGTGGACATGGCTAATAGTCTCTGTTAATGAGCCAATCATTCATTATCAATCTTCTGGGAGGCAAAGTGTGAGAGCAGCATCCTGTTGACACATTTAGAGGAAATGGTTGCCGCCTGCCGCTCCCTACGTATGCACAGCACTGTGGTTCAACTGTCACTGAAGGCTGCAGACGAGCAGCTTGATTCCACGTGCCCTTGTGGAGACAACTAAATAACACAGATTTGCTCACGTACATGCACACAGCATGAATCGGCGTCTGTTCTAGAGGGGGAATGCCCTTTTTGTCCCTGGCCACCTGGTCAAAACACTAACAGCTGACTTGTTGCTGAGGCCTGCAACGGTAATAAATCACTACAAACCCCTCCCAAAGACGAACACACACCCGTCGGCACCACCAGCCTGTTCTGTACATCATCCCTGATACCATCTCTGTACGTTTTATGGCAGGATAGCTCACACTTTGTTTCATCAGGGTGCAATCTCTTCTGCTTTTGCTACAGTCTCTGCTCAGCCCTGCCAGCACAGAGCTCATGGTGGATGGAGACCCTTTCTTCATGAGCAATCAATGAAATGAACATTTCTTACATTTACTTACTTTTTTCTGAGATACTCAAAGTGCGTATTTTTAGTAGACTCTCATCCTGTTTATTCAAATAGCCATCTTGAACATGTGCTTGGTTTTCTTCCCCGTCCCTGATGTGTGCTCGATGCAGCCATTTCCATGAGCGCCCTGCAGTAATCTGAGCTCTTAAAAGCCCTGCGCATTCCTCCCTTACTCATTTATTCTCACTTTATCTACCATGTAGACAGATTCCATTTTAATAGTAGTCCAGGGTTCTCCATTGACCTTACAGTGCTTGATTAAGGGCATCGGGCCTCTGGCGCCACAGTTTCCTCCATGTTTAATTAAAAGGTGAATAAAGTCCTCTGTTTTGTGATGATGGCTTGGGTACATGATATGTTCCCTGAAAACCCCAAACCCCTCTGTCAGGAATCTGGCCCCAGGCTTCTGCCTACACACATCCCTTCACTTTAGGCCATTTTCCTGAGACTGAAAACTTTTCTTGACCTTTGTGCTATTGCCAACCAAACTGTAGCTCTTTCAGTTTTCCTGAAATACACTCAAGGCCACAAGATTAGATAACTTTTTTTTCCCCCCACTTTGTTTACTGACAAAATAATCTCTCGTCTGAGAAGGGAAGGAAGTGATCATCATACAGTAGTGCAACACAAGTCACCCTGTCAAAGCCTGTTTAGGGAACATCCTCAGAGGAGCCAGAGGGGAACACAGGGGTGTCACTACCACTGGGGAGTGGGCTGTCGAGCAGCAAGGAGGGGGCCACTGTTTCAACACTGAGGTGACGCATTCAAAAAAGTCCCCTGGGATTGAAAAGCCAACAAACTGACTTACCATTGTGTGTTGCTGGTGTGACGATTGCACTTTATTTCCTGGGTATGCCATAAAGTACTATTGTGCTTACAGGGACACTGTGTAGCTTTTGACAAGACAGGGGGTGTGGTGGGGGTGCTCTGAAGTAATGACTCAATTGTGTGGTTCTGATAACTTGCATGACAAACAAAACTGTTGCTTTGCTGCTTGCTATATGTCTCCTTAGGCCCTGGAGCAATGCAGGGAGAAAGACAGATGTTTCATTTCATGCCACGTTTCCAACTGCTTACACACAGACACGCATATGAACGCACACATGCTGCATATCTGACAACCTTTTCCTCAATCCTGAATGATAAATGCATCTCAATTAATTTCGTTGTGCAGTAGCGAAACCGCCCTCCAGCTCAGGGAGCAGGACCTCGGTGTCCACAAAGGCTCAACCAGTGATTCAGGCTTTTAAGGAGTGTTTAAAATGACAGGAGTCATTGGGTGGCAAATTTGTTTTCTCATGAGGAGCTGTGTTTGTGTCACTCAGCTTTCCTGAGGGAAACATGGGCAATCAGCTGCACCTTGTCAAGAACTATGAGAGCTGGTGACCTCAGACCCCTGCTGTGGAAGCCACTTGAGGTTTCCAGCAGAAGCCTACACTACCACAGAATTCAGCCTTGCACCACCTCCTGGTTAAATGTGCTGCTGATCACATAGTGTTTACCTACACATACAGTTTGTACTTGCATACCACAGACACTAATCAGGCGCATATTAAAAAGGGACCAAATTTTAAACAGCATATTCATTCCACTAAAAGCTGCCTAGCCATCACCTTATAGTGCCTCGACACATGAACAAGAGCAAAGCAATACAATTAAAAACACTAACATAGCAAGTGGTACAGAAGTGGCATAGAAAGTGGTTGACATACAATTAACAATTCAACACCATTAATTACACTTTGTAATTATTATATAAACTCCCAGGTTGAGTAATTCAAGTCACACGCAATCAGAGGTTCTGCGGGGAACCCCTACACGTGTAATGTTGGACCACATGAGCTCTGTGTGTGGATGCAGGAGAGAGGAGGGATGTGTGTTTGGTGGCACCGAGGTGGTTGATGGGGCAGGATGTCTTCTCTGGGCGGCCATGCATAAAGGCCTGGCCCGGGGGATCTCTGCCCGCTGTGGATCAACCGCAATTAAACACGGCTCACGCTGGGGTTCACTGATGCAACCAGGCCATAAAAAGGATACGCACATGCAAGCAACATTAAAGGACAGAACAGTTGGTAAAATCTAAGGTGCTGCAGGCCTAAGATGTTCCAAGTGTTTGGGAGCAACAGTCCCTGCAGGCACTGACCTAATCTCTAGCATTCTTCAGCCACTCAACAATCTCACAGCTGCACACCAGCCTGTCCTGAATATAAGAACAAGTTTAAAATACCTACAGCAGGTGCACACTGAGTAGGAGAATGGCAGGAAAGGGACAGGTGTTGCAAAGCCCACCATGAATGTAAACAACAGTGCTTGACAATCAGTAGCTTTCAAGTAATATTAACTACCAGCTGCCAAAGAAGGGCAGTTTACAGTGGACATATACAGTAGTCACAAAATGCAAATTGCTTTCTAATTAACATGTAGTGCAGCAGTTTAAAACCCAGGTTGCTGTGCTTTGCTGCAGACAGGACAGGGCTAAACTTTAGCTTACTTCAACTGTGATCTGTCAAAGGAAGGTGGCATGAGGACCTGCCAATGAAGGGGACAAAACTGCAACAAGATCCGCATCCATAGAAGCAACAGGATGAATGCAGAGGCAAAAATGATCATTGTGTCATCACTGGACAACTTTTCATCATTCAGCAGGAGACAGCTACGGCCAAAGGTCGAGTCAGTCACTTGACCTTCAGAGAACTGAGCAGTACAGAGACCCCATGTGCCCCAACCTCCTCCTGGTGAGAATACTCTGCATCTCCTAACCTCTTCCTCTGCTCAGAACTGCTATGCTTGCTAGAGATAACCAAACTACTGTATAACCCATTACTGTTCATGTTACCTGCTGGCACACATGACAGACTCATTTTCTCCAGGAGGATGGACTCACTGATCGATACCAAATGGGGAGTCACTTTGGATATGTGGATGGATGATTACCACAGAATCAGTTATCTTTGTGTCACTTTGCATTACATCAGCAACTGATGTTCTGCAGTGCCAAGCTGACTGAGTTTTGCATACATCAATAATGATGCAACAAAGCTGACTGACTGTTTTGCACATCTGAATGGAACGGAACACTACACAAGCATGGAGATAACCTCAAACCTCTGATTAAATGCAATCTAGGTGAGTTGTAAAGTGAGTGATGTAGCTTATGTCTAACAGGAGTCTGGATTTGATTTAGAGAAAAATGGGTTAGTTCTGGTACCAAGCTTTTGCAGGTTTGCAAAATTGGACTTGCATCAAAAGCCACTTGAGCTCTAGTTTGATGGCTGCACAAGGCACCATCTTTTTACTCTTCTACCTCAGTATAAATACGTTTTTATTTCCTCTGTAGCTTTAGTTTTCTTTAGAGGCCTGCCAAATTAATTCACAGTTATAACTAGATTCAGTGGCGTGCGGGAATAACCAGCATTCTACAGCTAAATCAACATCAGACACTAGGCTGGTCCTCTGGAGGCCAGACTAATGTCTGTTTCTCAGTCAAAGCAGCTCACTTCGCCTCCAGCCCCCTGTGGAATATCTCTTAATGTAACTGGCATCTTTGGTTCGGCTCTTCTCTGATGCTGCAGGAAAAATCAAATCCTCTATTTCAGCTCTGAAAAGTAAAAGGTTTGGGAAGGAAGAGTTAAAAAAAAGATTTCAAGACCAACAGAGGGAAACGATGTAAGCTGTTAATGCTATGTTAATCCCAGACTAAAAACAGCTGAAGGTAATGCAGAACTAGACAGCTAGCAGAAGAGGTGAGTGGGGAAGAGAAAAATCAGGGGTACAGGGTGTGGATAAAATGAAGACATCACCACAGAATCTTTCAGCCAGTTGGAGTGTAAAATACTACCTTTGACATTGCTACCAAAAGTCTACTCAACAGCTCACAAATTAATGGGCCAACACTGGCAGAGAGAACCTTATGAAAACATACTGAGGAAACCAATAGTGAATATGAATATTCATGCAACCACAACAAACTGTGAAAACAGCTTTGTTAGTGAAACCTAACCCCAGTCTCATGTTTGGTGGGGGGATAACAAAACAGTACAGTCTCTAGAGGGGGCCTGGATCCCAGCCTGCCAAGATATTTGTCACCAGTGGTGGTAAACAACGCTAAAAAGCCTGGCATCAAAGGAACAGTATGGCTGAAATGTTATTTACCTCTTTGGCAAAACATCTGCCAGGCCCTGTGCGCAAGAATCAACAGTGGGTCAGTAAAAGCCACCATGTTTGGTAGCCGTTAATTGTGGCACTGAAGTGATACATTAATGTTCCCAAGTGTGAATTTAATATCCTTAAGTGTGAAGAAAACAGGAAAAAAAAAAGTGGTAACCCTTTCAGAGCAAGCCAGACTTCACAAGCTGCAGATAAAACCAAGCACAGCATGTTACAGAGGGGTTCATTTAGTTAGCAAAGAATGATTCATTCATTTCTAATTAACAGTTCAGTTATTATCCACACTGTATATACATTTCTCAAGGACAGACTGCAGCTACAGTACATATCTAAGGGTGTAACTGCTGCCACAGACTGACTTGATAAAGCTGAACTTTATTTTGCACGTACCCTGAATTATTTATATTTTTTCCTCCTGATGTGTCAAAAATCTTATTGACCGACTCATGTTTGAGACTAAATTTAATATACACACTATAACAAAACAGTAAAATGCTTTAACAGAACATAATCTGCTGAGTAATTGATTACATTTGAGTAACTTGCCCAGCACTGCTGATATTGTAATTGCAACAGAAATGTTCTCTGAATAATGATTAAAATCCCTGTGACATTAAAAACAAACCTACAGGGGAACAAATCTTAAAGTAGAGTCACGAATGCTTTGGAAACACAAATATAGTAACTAACAATTACCAAGATAAGTAATGATTACCTAATAGCCTAGAGTTCACCAGGAAGCATTCAAAGAACTAATTATAGTGTGATCCATTAACATCATAGCAGGCAGTCTGTGCTACTAACTTATTAACTGCTGTTCAGTCCTTGATGAGTTATTAAAAAAACGATTTGTTCCTTATTCACTGAAAATCCCTCAGAAGTGTTAAAGACAAGGATAAGAAGGACAAAAGGATCTAAAAGCAGATTAGTCTGGGAGGAATTGATCTGTTTAGCTCCTGTCTTTTCACGGGTGCAGCGGTCAAACAGGTTTTAAACACAAGCCCCCTGAGATGTACATCTGCTCAGAGCCTGTGCCCACAAGGGCACGGGGACCCTCCAGCCCAGGCTCCGATGGGAACAAATGAAACACAGAATGTATGCATGTGGATTCAGGTGTGTCTGTACAGTATATGAACGTGCCAGCTGTCCCGGTGCCCTCAGGAACAATGTGCAATGGGGATAAGCTCCTTCTCTTGCTGCAGATCTGTTCCAGGTGTGTGTGCGCATGTGAGAGAGAGACATGCATGTGTCCCCCCCCACAAAAAGAAAAAAAATAAAGTCAAGCCCCCAGCGAGCTGTGCAACAGCTAACAACATCCCCATTTGAGACACACTAAGCCTGCACTGACATAATTATGCCACACTGAGCCATTGCAAGTCGAAACAATTGTCAAAGCTCTCCCACTGCTCAATCACAGCCTTTACAAAGAGAAGAAAACATAGCTGTGCTTCATCTTTCCACGGCAACAAATTATTAGAAAAACAGTTGGGATCGAAGTTGTTTGAAGTCTTTTATTTTCAAATAGCATGTGGAGTTAGCCTTCAAACTAGTGCAGCTTGGTTTGATATGTAGGTAACTTCATCACTTTCAATGAAATGAAAGAATGTCTAAAGCAAGGAGCATACAAAATAGAATTCAAATGAAAAAGATAAATACATGATTTCAGCATTGTGAAATGTTAAAGCTCAGTTGTGCTGTCTGGCCTGAGGTAAAGGCAGGGAAGCGGATTACAGTCAACGATATTATAGAGCTGATGCAGCATGGAGAAGATAGAGTTTGGCGTGGAGGAGGGTCGGGTGGAATGGAGATGGTGTTAATACTGTGGTTTCTGACCTTGGATCACCTCTCTAAACCCGCCATGCATGGGTACCTGGGAGCACACACACACACACACACACACACACACTTCTCAGCCTGTACTCACACACAGCCCTGAAGCTGTCCTCACAATAAGCCAGTGAGGAGGAGCGACAAAGCAAAGCAGAGGCAGAGAAGGATGTGGCACTTGCAGGAGACTGTTTAGTTGCATTGTTAATTTCATTAGCCCTCTGGCAACCACTTCAATATTTAACATTCTGGGTTTTAGGAAAGTTGCAATTTTTTTTTTTTTTTTTTTTAAACAGGTTTTCCTCAAAAGCCCAACAATTAAATAGAGTGGCCAAAGGTAATCTATCAGCACTCTGGGCTTACCACTTAATATAGTGGCACTCGATTTGCACTCAACTGAAGGAGGCCAAACCTTGTAAAAGCCACAACGCTTTTAAATGGGCAATCAATTTGGCAATGTGACTTTGCAGCCCGGTGTTGTAGACTAATAGCAAACATGTAGAGGCTCAGTGGGAAGACAGGCCTGGATACCTACGATAAGTGATCCAGCAACGCATACGCATGCCAAAAATAGAAACCAACTAAAAATTTATTTCATGCTACTTGCATTTCTTCTGAAAGTATCCAAACGGCCAGGGTCAATGCCACCGTGTTCAGTATAATCCAGTCAGTGTACTAGAACTAGCGGTCACATACTGTACATAGAGTGTGCTGAAGATGGTGACAGCCTGCTAATGGCTCTGTCACAAAGGGACCGGAGTATAGACAGCTATAATCATGATCTCAATAAGCGTGCCACCCCACCAGCACACCAGCTCGGTCCTGTCCCCTAATAGCCATACTCGGATATCATATGCCAAGTCCAACTGTGGCTCCAAAGGTTGCTTTGCATACTGCCAACGGTTCCAGTTGTAAAAGCGGTGCCGTGACTCCATCGCACACTCCTGGGCTACAGCGTCAACTCATACACCCTGGGTGAATAACATCCTGGCCTCTCCTCTAATCCCTTCCCCTAAGCACAGGATCATATTCATACTGACAAGCCTGCAATTTATAAAACTGATCTTTTCATTGTGGTGTACCAGCAGCACACCCAAACCACCATCATTCCCTCAGCTGATTTATGAAACAATTCGCACATATGAAGTCCATTCATAGGTGTGCTGGCAAGGCAAAGCGTTCTAATATTGTCACAATAGCAGCGGAGACCTTTTTATTCACCATTCAAAACAAATCACACCGCAGCGGGCAGAGAATAAATTCAGACTTGTAAGTAAATACATGTAACTGAAGCAGTGGACTGCTGCAAAACCATCAGGAGCAGGCTCTTTTTATTATGGGGAAATGCATCTTCTTTCCTAAACAAAAAGGCCACAGGAGAAGGCGAGCAGATTGGCAGGGAAATATTTGTTTTCCTGCAATACAGTACTCGTGCAAGCTTGTTTGTGGATAAGGGTGTGCAGGCAAGTCAGTGTAATTGCTCAAGGTGATCAAAGAATGCACAACAACAAGCTATGAAGGGCAAACCTGGGGATATTGTGCATGACACTGGACGTCTGCGGGTAAGTAATGATCAGAGCATTGTGTGACAGCCCAGCCTTAGTGGCAACAATGGCACATTGTTCACTGCGCCACATCACGTGCATCCCAAACCTATGCACCTCTTCATTAGTAAGGAGGCCCCGATATTTATCTATACACACCTATAATGGCGCTGCTTCTTCAGTGCTAACAGTCAATATATTTCACAGTAATTTGTGGAACACCTGCCTGGGTGTTTTCACACTTCCTAAAATAATAATGCTTTATGCTGAGGAAGCCAAACAGAGGGATTTGTTCTTCTTTTTGTCTTTGGGGTCATTCTCTTATCTTCTGGCACTCGAGCAGGTTCAATCCAGGGCCATATCACCATGAGTAAGAGGTGAAAACGCCTTTAATTGAGGAATAATCCGCAAGAATTGGATCGGGGAATGGCAGAAAATGAGCAACTGTCTGTTAATAACATGAGCCAATTTACTTGGAGCGGTGACATCAAGGGGGCAGAAGTGGATGTGAGCAGAAGCAGAATAAAGAAACCAAATTCTACAATATATAAATCCATACAGTCACTATATGACACCTACCAGCTCCTGTACATTTATTTAAATTAGTCCGGAGTCCATCTACAGTAAGAAGACAGCACATATACAAGACCCTACAACAAACAGGATGAGTCCTAGTGGGTATTTATAGCACCAGGAAGGTGCATGATGTAAAGTAAACGTATACAAGACCCTACAACAAACAGGATGGAGTCCTAGTGGGTATTTATGGCACCAGGAAGGTGCATGGTGTAAAGTAAACACGCTCATTTTAAAGGAATGTCATCCAGTGCAACTGTGGTGGATGTACAGTTTGTGTTTCATTGGAGGTCTATGGCACAGACGAATGAGCTCTATTAAAGCTTAGGCTACTGTTGGTCTTTTCAATGCATTTGTTAACAATTATTTTAAAAATACACAACATTGTCAGCCTTATCCTCTAAGGTCAGTGCTGCACGGTCTATGGCATCACCAGAACAAACCAGATCATGTTTTTTTTTTTTTTTTTTTTAACTCAGTCACTCTAAACATGTCAGCACTGCAGGTAGCACGCTCATAAATGTCACTCAAGAGGCAGTGTAATTTCATTTTGTTTGGAATAAATAAACCTTTGTCCCTCAAACTGATTACGTTCCCCTTGGATTCTTTTTGGTTTGACTCCTGCTTTGATGACACAGTGCCCCCTTAATGATGCTGCTGATTCATATCCAGTGGGTATTGCACCAAAAGGGAGAGAGAAAGAGAAGAGAGAGAGTCAGACAGCCTGAACTGCTGTTCAAATCAGTGGAGCCCCTGCCTCCATCTAGCAGTGCTGAAAGAAAATGGTCAGACAACAGCAATTCTTGTTTTCACTGTCATGAATAAGTTATATCAACCTCCAATGTATGAGGGAATATAAAAAAACTAATTACCATATTTTCCATTAATAGGAACAGAAAACTTTTGGGTCGAGTTTCTCAAACTGCAATAAATTCTGTAATTATGGGCCTTTTCTTGTTATTCTTGTTTGGTAAGATGGGAAACTCACAATGAACAATATTCACTGGATTTATAGGCGCACAGAGAATTCTGGTTGTAAGCTGATAAAGGAACAAGCTGAGCTGGTTTGGCGTTCTTGGGCTAAAGACAGATTTTTAACGGTAATGGGAAGCATTTATGTGAACTCAAAGCCTGGCTTTGTGCCTGTTATTAGAAAAGTTAAGACAAACAATAAAAATGCTTGTTAGGATTCTTTTGGTTTGTAATTGCAGGCAGACGCCCGTGCGCACTGGTATCAAACATCCCACAGCCGGCGGCGAAATAAACTGCTGCATTCATGAAGGAACACGATTGATTCATTAAGCCAATATTTTTTATTAATACCGAGTTTGTCTCATTTGAAATAGCGTCTTGCTTTGCTATAAAATACTTGACATTTCACCAGGTGGATCCTGATGGTTTTCTCTAACAAATCTGCCTCACTGCTCCACACGAGGCACCACACGGGCCAAGAAATACTTGACAGTGAGTGCTCACATGAACTTAACATGACTTCACTTTCAGAATGGCAAAAGTGGGTTTGCAGAACTCTAGGAAGCTGGGGATTTTGCACACTAACCCCTGCATCGATCCAGATCAAGCCCAGGCAGAAAGAAGTGGGTGTTGGAAGCAGAGCTCCTTTGATCAAACAGTGGTCATGACTTCTTTGAGACGCAGCAATCTCCCACTGAAGTCTGGGAACAGACTGGAAGTCCCACAGCGGATTATGTCTGAGTATGTCAATTACAGTATGTACGCAGAGCTGCTCAAGGGTAGGAAATGTCCATCTCTGCAGCTTTTTGGTGCAACCTTGGCTTGAAATAGAAGGCTCTGCGCCAAAAAACCCTCAACAAATCATTTACAGCATACACTGATGGCAAACCAACAGCGAGTTTTTTTGTGTTGATGTCATTATGTCGGTCTTGTGGTACTAAGCTGTCTGTGTGATATATAGTGTAGTAGAGTATGCCAGTTTGAAATGATTTCTGTTACATACAAGTTAAATGGGCTGTCGTGGCTTTCTGGATTGCCACTGTACTAGGTCAACATTTGGTCTGATCATTCAAACTCAGGGGTCATGCTGAAGTCTTTTCAATTAATGGACACGTTAAAAGTTTAAAAGGAGCAGTGTGTGTGATTTAGTGACATCTGGCAGTGAGGTTGCACAATGCACCATTCTCAAACATCATGTTAAACAACCCTCACAGAAATTACTGTAAACTGTAATACACATTGAGCTTTCGAGAAAACAAGTGCGGCTGACTTGACCAAGCATAATCTGATAGCGACTCACTCGACCACAGTGGTTACCCGGCACTGGCCATGTTCTAGCCAACACTATCAAACAAAAACTTGCATTTAGGATAAGCTACCTTCAGTATGATTCTGGAAAAATTCTGGGAAAGGCCACATCAATGTTTATCCTCATCGTGTGCCATTATCTATCCCATTTCTTCAAGTCTTCGACTCTTGGACGATGGGGATTCATGTTGTCTTCTTTTATCGTGTTCAAGTACAACTACATTTCTTCAAATTATAGTTCTTCTACTGATGACAACACCTCCTCTTGTTGCCAGTGTTACATCTTCATCTTCCAAGCCTGTCCAAATCCAAGCTGCTACTTCAGTGTGAAATTCATGCTCTTATGCAGGGGTGCCCACACTTTTTCGCAAGCTACTTTTCAAATGACCAAGTCAAAATGATTGACCTACACTAAAAATACTACACACACAAAAAAAATATATGTATGAATGAGTGTTGCAGTTTTTATGAACAGTCTGAAAGTGCCGCTCAACACTTCCCTTCTTCGTAATAGTGATGGTAGATCGGTAGATCAAGCAAATGCACTTCGAATACAACATCGCGAAAAAAAAGTCATCCTCCCATTCCACAATTTCGCTACATTTCCGGTTTCTTACTTGATTCGGCTCCCCCACTCATTTTATACCCTTTAGTAGAAATTAATTTGAAGGCTGACAAAGTAGTTCGCTCACTGGAGTTTTACAGTAGCTCGTGCGGTTGACTGTGCATTCTTAGTGACTCGTGTGTCAGAAAAGACAAGATCTCAGACTGGCTGCCCTGCATTTCAATCAAGTAGCAAATGCCATAGGGAGGATGGATGATAGGCTATATATGAATGATTGTTACTTTTGGCTTTTCCCATTAGGGGTCGCCACAGTGAATCGTCACACTGACCATTCACATGTTAACATTTGGCACATGTTTCACGCCGGATACATCTAATTTATTTTGAATGGCATGCGATCTACCAACACTGCCTTTGTGATCAACCGGTCAATTGCGATCAACGTACTGGGCACCCCTGCTCTAGAGCCAATGTGTGGTTTGTCTGTTCTGGCTACTTTCAAAAACATGGCAGCTCAACATGGCAGTCCCCAAGATAGGGGACCCACTCCTATGTAGATATAAAAGGCTCATTCTAAGATTTATTTTTTTAAAAGTGATTATTTTTCTGATGATTGCACATTAATAAACAAGGTAACGCGTAATGTAGGCCATTTCTGCTAATACATTTCTACAAACTACATATTTATCAATCCAAAATAGTGTCAGCTTCTTTGACCTAAAACTGAAATTGAACTAACTCCATGACAAAAACTTTGATATAAAAGCCATATTTCAATGTTCCAACACCCAACAGGTTCTCTGCCAAATAAAATCAGTGTCTCAATCCTTGAAATATGTCAAGTCACTGTACACTTGGAGCTGATCCAAAACCAGATTAGAAAATAAAATGAAATGAAGATGCTTTTTTTCCTCCTGAGTAAACACACTAATCTGCACACTTTGCTGCCTTGTTACTTGGGCTCTTAATTAAAATGCAAGCACTTCTCCTTCAGGCGGTTTCCAATACTTGATGTGCTGGATTACCGGCGGTGGAGTCGGACATAATTTGTTTTTAATAAAACATTGGAGGGATTAAGTCAATGGAGTTTACTGAGATTTGGCTCCAAGGAAATGGATGTCTTGTAATTGTTGGGCACAGACAAGCCAACAAATGCTTTGGCATCTTTAATAGGCATTTAATTGCTCTTAATATAGAACAAATGATTGTAATAACAGGGATTCCTTACATAAATGCAGCTACTGTAAGCAGAATTTATTAATGGGATCCTCACCTGTACATTTGCATTTGTTTATCCTAATTTAGGGCAAAATGGTTGGGTATGATGTCGGGAAGGAGTAGTATTAATTTGTAGCCTTAATTACGGGTTTTATGGGTTGCCACAGTAGAGAGCACATAAAACGACAGCGTCATCACTAATTCAACATGGCAGGCCTGCAGAACACCATCTGCTGCCCAAGAAACTGTTAATAAAGTCACAATTATCTTTTTGTAAGCACTTTGAGAATAAAATTAGCAAATTAATTAGCTGCGAGTCAAGTCCACGAGTAAAAGAAGAGAAGGGGGAGGGAAAAGGCCAAGTCACCAAAGGAAGAAGAAAGCCATTTGATTCAAGAATGGTTTGCAACCAAACACTCCCGTGGCGCCAATGATCATTTCGGGTTTCATTGCTGATGATTTGAAATGAAGGCTTCGTTTCACTTTTTAATTGTGCTTCACATCTACTTACACGCATTTTGTAATGAGGCTACACATTTAACCGTAGCCTCCCTGCTCTCATCACAACAAACAAAACCAAAAAAAGCAGTCCTTGCAGCCAGTAATTGCACAGTCTGTTAACAGCTGGCCATCAACACCCAGCAGGAAAATACAATTCACCCTGGAAAGTTGAGCATCAACCTTATTCATCATCAATACTGCCGGGCCAAGAAAGCACTTATCTGGTGCGTTTACACTGTTAGTTTCTCATCAAGAACGCTTTCCTTGTTACCCCCCCCAAACCCGCCTCAGTGACGACTGCTTTTGCTGATGTTCCAGGCTTTTGTTAACACCAGCACCAACAGTTAAGTGGCCAGAACAGAGGCCAGATAATTTTGTTAATATCCTTTGCCTGAGACCTTAAGGAGTTTTAATTCATGGCGATTGTTTTGACTGCCCTTGCTGACGATCAATACAGCCCATTTCAGCACTTTCCACCAGGCACAGGAACACAAAGCCCTTGTCACTGCGTTCTTGTTCATGAGGAGCACACACAAATGAAGAGTCAAGCTTTCAAAGTCGTGCAGGCAACATACATCCAGAAACCCACAGTAATCACTGCTCTTCAAATGCAGCGGATGCCTATGTGTTTACAGCTATAAGTCACGTGTGACTGTCTCATTGCCTGTATCACTCTCATTTTTCCCCACTGTAATTGACTATAAAGGGAAAACAGATTAGGTGGCGATGCGGAGTTATTCCTCCCATCTATGTCTCTAAAGCACCTGCAGTATCGGTGACCCCCAGCAGCTTAACACCCTCTAACCCTGTCATCAACACACACCTCTTCATTTAACCAACAAACAGGCAATACCAGCAAATATCTCTGCAAAAATAACAGAGGTGGAACTGAAGTTCTGTCATGCTCTAGTTGGAGGGGGAGAGGTTTATCCACAGTGGGGGGGCTATAGTGTAAAATGGAAGAGCAGTGACACTGAGGTTGCCAAATTAGCCACTGTGGCGCAGTTTACTTCCCATTTAAGGCAGTGGAGAAGACACCCTGGAGAGGGGAGACCAACAAACACTTTAAACAGCAGCGAGGAAGCGGATGTGCAAGGTAATTGTTCTTGTTAGCATGATTTATGATTCTTAAGTCCTCTACTCTCCTGGCATTCCCTTTGAACAGAAAATAGGGATAAAGAATTTCCTTTTCAAATGTTTAATGCTTAATTACCTGGGCCTGGCCGGCAGTTTTGTATTGATGTGAAAGCACTGGGGCAACAACCCCACGTCTCCTGTGTTTTGTTTTGTTTTTTTATGAAATGTGCATGGCTGCCTATGCATAACCACATTTACAGTAAGGAAGTGTACAAATTAAGCATACCCATTGCTCAGACAGTGGTACCTCTTAAGTGGCATTTGGAAAATTACCTCATACATTTTATTTTCGGGCATGCTTTGTTCACAGAGTGGTAATTGACAGCAGTGTAATGAAACTGCAAATAGAATCGCTGAATGTGTTTTTAAAGTCAATAACACAAAATGTAATGCCCTGCTGAGCAAGAGTTTGGGAATACAATTATGATCAATTTGAGTGCTGAGGGCGGCCATTTTGAATCAGCCTCATACAGAGACAATGGGTGCCTCTCACTTGGCAAGCTCATAAAACAACTTCATCTGTATTTATGCTTATGGGGAGATTGAGCACAGACACAACAGATGCATGCTGTGTAACAGCTTAACCTCTTAGCAGTTTGAAACCACAGAAATTACTGTTTGCAGCTAAACAAACTCACCCCATTTGATAGGATGCACAGGATGATAGGTGCACAACAGTGTGGATTATTCTTTGGACTGCTGTAAACATCGCTGTTCAACTTGTGCTTAACATCACAAATTAAAACTCTGCTACAGACCCAGAGTGAGAGCCATCAGACCAACACAAAAGGAGGTAACACATGTGGCCGGAGGGGGCTTCCTCTGCTTTGAAGGACTGTTTTGACACTACAGACTGGGACATTTTCAAACAAGCAGCCACTCACAACAATCACATAGAGGAATACACTGAGGCCGTCACAGCATACATCACAAAATGCATTGATGATATCACCTACAGCACAAATATCACTGTTCGTGCCAACCAGAAGCCATGGATGACAGGTGAGGTTCACAGACTCCAGAGGGCTCAGGATGCAACCTTTAGGGCCGGTGACACCGCAGGCCTAGCAACAGCAAGAGCCAACCTATCCCGTGGAATCAAGGAGGCAAAACGTCAATACAACAAGAAAATATCTGGACACTTCAGCAACACTAGAGATGCACAGAGTCTCTGGTGGGGCACCCAAACCGTCACAGGCTATAAACTCCCACCTTGGAGCTGTGATAGTGACATCTCTCTACTGAACAGCCTCAATGACTTCTTTGGCCACTTTGAAACACAGAACACACCGGCACAGAAGACCACCCCTCCCCCCAGGTGAACAGGCTGTGTGTCTGTCTGCAGCCAGCGTGAAGAAGATCCTCTCCAAGATCAACCCACGCAAGGCAGCTGGACCAGATAACATACCTGGTCATGTTTTAAAGGACTGTGCCGAGGAGCTCAAGGATGTCCTCACGGACATCTTTAACATCTCTCTGAGCCACACTGTGTTCCTATGTGTTTCAAGGCCGCCACAATAATTCTAATTCCAAAGAAGCCCCACCCAACCAGTTACAATGACTATCGGCCTGTAGCACCGACTTCAATTATTGTGAAGTGCCTCGAGCGGCTGGCCATGCAGAACATCAAGTCCATCCTTCCTCCCTCTCATGACCCATTTCAGTTTGCATACAGGTCAAACAGGTCCACAGAGGATGCCATTACTGCTGTTCTCCATCCGGCCCTCACCCACCTAGATTCAAAAAACTCTTACGTGCGAATGCTATTCCTAGACTTCAATTCAACATCTTCAAGACCATCACTCAGGTGCGTGCTCAGCCCATTGCTCTTCACACTTCTGACCCACGACTACAGCACCAACCACATTTTCAAATTTGCAGATGACAACTGTAGTTGGCCTCATTACCAACAATGAGGCCAACTACAGGAGAGGTGTGCCAACTGGAACAGTGGTGTAAGAACAACAACCTCTACCTCAATGTGGGGAGGACTAAAGAGATCATTGTGGACTTCAGGAGACAACCTCTAAAGCATCCACCACTGACTATCGACGGTGCTGTAGTGGAGAGAGTGAGCAGCACCAAGTTCCTGGGGGTGCACATCTCTGAGGACCTCTCCTGGACCAACACCACCACATCACTGGCCAAGAAAGCTCAAACACGCCTCTACCTCATCCACAAACTGAGGAGGGCCAGTGCCCCATCCCCCATCATGTGCTCCTTCTACCGGGGCACCATTGATAGCGTCATCACTGGCTGCACCACTGTGTGGTACGGAGGCTGTACTGCCTCCTGCAGAAGGACCCTGCAACACATAGTGAAAACAGCCAGCAGGATCATCGGTGCCCCTCTGCCTTCCCTGACTGACATCTTTAACACCCGCAGAGCCATCAGCATTGCTGATTACACCATCCCACCCCGCACACTCCCACTTCAGACTTCTGTCTTCAGGGAGCAGGTATCTGAGTCTTCAGGCCCACTCCACCAGACTTACAAACAGCTTCATCCACCAGGCTGTGAGGATGCTGAACGCTGTCCATTACCCCTGCCCCTGGACTGTGACCCACCACAGAACATAGACTACCGCTGCTGTTTTGCACAAACCCAGTACATTCCCCCTTCTTGTTATATTACATGTAAATCACATGCTGTCAGTTTTTACCATCATATTTGCACTACTGTCCATGTGCATCTCAATCTCACAACCATCTGACAATCTTCTTATTTGCACTACTGTCACTGACTGTGCACGGTTTGAATAATAGCCTATTAGGTTATACTGTTTAGTTTAATCCTGATCACTTTGATTTAGTTTTCTTATTCTTTCTATTCTATTTTTACTCTACTTTTAGTCCATTTTAGTTTCCTAAATGGTATGGCATTCAATACTAGATGAGAGAGAAATGGTCGTTTGATTTTCTAAATGTCCTGCACATAACAGTGAATTGAGAATAAAATCTTTGATCTTGATCTTTGAGAGCAGTCTACTCTTTCCTGAATCCCCTCTTCAATCTTATGACTCAGTTTTTACACTACACTCCAGCCCTGTCCATGTTTACAGCAGCCTTCTCTCGCCTTCTGACAAGGCAGAGATCCAACTATCAAGTGCGTTGCTTGCCATACTTCACAGCTTAGACACTACAGTCTGGCTGAACGATCCGTGGGGCATGCCACACCATGGTGATCCTTTTCTCTCCTTGTCCACAAGCTGACTTTAAAGGGACCACTGGCCAAAGAGGTGCATCTGATTTACTGACTTGAAGGAAGACAACCAGTTGGGTTGGGCCTTGATCTGTTTCAGAGCTCTCATTATAATGGGAACCTTGAGGAAGGGGACTGATAGGGATCATGAGTTTCCTAGCTTTGGTTCATCAAGTGGATGTACAGTATGAACATCATCTCAGGGAGCAGAAAACCACAAGGCTGACCTCTACTGTGTGCCTTCAAAAGAGAGAATTCCTTTGGCATTTTAAAATCTGAGCACCCATTCAAACTAAATATGCACATGATTAAGAATTACAAACCCTAATACCTAAATGCTTTCACACAAATGAGGCGCCTTCTCTTTTTTAGCAAAAATGTAAGAGCATATACTGTAATAACTGCACTTGAGATAAAGACAAATGCTCACAATAAACTAAATTTGATTACAAGACAATACCTGAAAGAAAGCAAGCAAGTAGGACAGTAAATACTTTAAACCCACATGTTCTTGAGTTACGAATATAATGTGACAGTTTGTAACGAGAACAGTGAAATATGATCAAAGGAATGAAAATATAATAAACTTCTAAAGTACTATAACTTATTTCATGTGATTCAATGTGATAAAAGATGGAAATATACATGAAAAACATGTAACACTAACATCCCATTGTAATGGACAGCTGACAACTATTTTTTCTGCATTAATACAAATCATCCATCACAAAAATACCCTCACAAATAAAATGTTTTAAATGTGCTGCATAATTGAGTCTGCACATTTAATAAACAATGAGATTCACTGCAGTATGTAACTGCATACAGCACATTAAGGAAAGCAGCTGTACAAATCATACTGTGTGCACTGGAAGCTGCTATCTGATAATGGTCTGCTCTGAGTCAAGTAAGGAGAGCATCAGTATCACACCGGTCAGACAACACGATCAGATTGCACACTCGTCGAACGGCTTGGGACCAAAGTGAATAGAGACGGCACCATTGTGTTTTTCTCATTAGACGCCATCAGGTGATATCATTTGACAGAGCAGGCAACGGCTGCACAGCCTCCAGACCACAGGTGGTTGGGGTGAACCCCCTGACCTTATCACATGTGTACTAGACAACTACAAACACTGATGATGCATACGAGCATGCAGGTGAACTGTTCCACAACAATGCCTCTTGAATACCAGATCTACAGTGACAGAGATCACAAGATGTCCGAAAACGCTGTGCAAAATGATGGTGCTGTGCATGTACTAGATCATTCAATATCTGACTAAAGCTGGTTCTTCTGGGTCACATCTTCTGTTGTCTTCACTCCAATATAACCACTGTGGCCTGCTGTCTCACTGAGATAACACAACATCATAAATTTGTTTCATGATTGCACTGAGACTGTTTGCTTACTTCCCCACACACACACACACACACACACACACACACATCCATGGGAAGCTCCAGTATTTCAGAAGTGAAATAACATGTCTCACAGATGTCAAACTACTGAATCTACTGGTGCCTCCTTGGAGGCAAAAAAAAAAAAAACCCACCAACTGTATGTCAGCAGATAAGTTCAGGTCGTCTTGGACGTCACTGTGGTGAGAGACCCCTGTCATATCATGTAGATATTACCCATCCGTGCTAGTAGTTGAGAGGATGTACAGTCAATATTAAAGGAACCAAAATCAAACTAAAGATAAGCACGAAAGTACCAGGAAAACCGACATGTTAAGGTGAAAGTGCACACGCATTTCATTCTGATCAGGATTTCGAAATCCCATGTTTGGTTATCCAGGTGATCCATATCGCTTTTGTGTCCGTTTTTCAAAGCAACACTGGATTGGATTATTCATGTCCAGATACAAACTATCAAACCCAGATTACCAGTGCTCTAAAAGGAACTACATATCACAATGTAGGCTGATAGCTATGTAAAGAACAGGTAAAAGATCCAATATGGGGTCACTAAGGTTTTTATTTAAAATCAAAGCAAAGCTATACAAACACCCACACTCATCATCTGACCCACAAAACAAACACACATTCACAAATTTGTAGATATTTAGAAAATGTTCAGGGAGGCATAGCCATGCAATGGTTAGCGCCGTCACCTCAGAGCAAAAAGGTTCTGCGTTTGAGCCCTGGCTGATCCGGGGCCTTTCTGAGTGGAGTCTGCATGTTCTCCCTGTGCCTGCGTGGGTTCTCTCCGGGTGCTCCAGCTTCCTCCCACAGTCCAAAGACATGCAGCTTAGGTTGATTGGCGACTCCAAATTGCCTGTAGGAGTGAGTGAAAGTGGTCGTTTGTCTAGATGTCAGCCCTGTGATAGACTGGCAGCCTGTCCAGGGTGGGCCCCACCTCTCACCCAATGTCAGCTGGGAGTGAACAACCCATTTTCAGGATTTGATCCAATCCAATAACCAAAATGTGAACAACTGGCCCCTGGTGACCATTCATGTCTTCACCCTGTTATCGAATAATTATTAAATGCCTTCCTTAAAAAGCAATGTAATCCAAGGACTAAAAAGAAGAGCCATTCCCAGCATGAATTTTTCTCCATAATGTGTACTGGGATGAAAAGACCTCACTGTAAAGCCTTCACAGTGCAACTCACTCAATCCAACAATGCTAGAGAATCACTGTGTTCATGTTTCAAGCTAGTAAGATTGGATTGACATTAGCAGATATTGCTGTAGTGGCCATGTCAATAAAGCTTCAGCCTGTGAGGGAAAGCCACAGGAACCTTTCCATTCCCTGATCTAATTAGCTGCCGGCTAAACTAACTCAACCCAGGCAATCCCGCTGGCCGCTCGCGCCACCAGCAGCAGCCAGCCTGCAGAGGCCAGAAGGCAGGCTGCCACTTAAACTTTGTCCACCGATTACAGTTGATCCCTCTGGATTTTGTGGATGTATTGTGCTTCCAGTCCACAACCCCCTGAGACCCACATGCATACTGTATGTAAACATAGAAATCCAAGCCTGACAGTTGTGCCACATAGACATGGGGAGCAAACCGTTCAAAGGCTCGGCATTACAGTAGGTATGCCAAATATAGCCCTGTTCACCAGTGGAGCATTTCCAGCCTGATTGGCAACACAAAGCAGTTAGCATTTAGATGATGTTAAAGACCTGAGTCGGCACCTTCCTTGAAAATTGAGGTTGTTAAAACTCTGAAGTTAACTCAATATGCTGTAAAAATTGTGAGGGTAAGCTGCCAACAAGAGCTACAGCATATCGCCGGCCACCATCTATCGATGTTTTAATCATTTTTCAGCCTGAGCTCCATCAAACATTTCTCAGTCTTTGTAAAACTTCACAAACACTATTTCTCAATCCTCAGTGTCAGCAGTTAATTAGTGGTTAACACACACAGTCTGCCCAGAGACAGATGAGAGCACATCAGAGGAGCAGTCCAACAAGATGGTTACTTTGGTTTCCATGTGTTTATCCTCCAAATGCACCATCCTGCCAAAGTTGATAGTAATTTGAGGGGTGTGTGCCACCTCTCAGGCTTTGACCCCGTTATGGCCCTTCAGCTCTCCACTTCTTTGGGATTCCTAAACTCCTGCTGCCCCCCTGAGGACTGAGCAGGCCTCCCTCCAACTCTTTCTCCAATATTAATTCACAAACTACAGTATTGGGCCAATACACATTCACATCATTTCAGTGAAAATGAATTTGCAACAGTGAAGCTTTCATGCTGGACATCTCGCTGGTGAGCTACTGTGCAAGTGAATCCAGACGAGCGACAGCGTTTCGACGTCGAAGCGCAGGTTAAGTGCGATAAGCAAAATGAGCATATGCCAGGGGGAAGATAATGACTGCAATTTTTTTTTCCCCCTCATCTCCCTTCCACAAAGAGAGACAGGTACAGGGGCACAGCTGCTGTGGAAGATTAATGGTGTGCCAGCTGTAGGGACTCTGGAGAGGGTGACCAGCCCATGGTGCTCTTCAGCACGCTGGAAGAGGACAAAGCAGCCATCGGAGGAGCATGGGACAGGCACAGACAGGGGTGTTGATTCATCACTGCATGCAGAGTATAAGATTATATGAGAGCGATGAACAAAAACTGCCAGAGATGACACGCTGAAGGTGTGCAGAGGTTCTAATAATGATGTTTCTGTTGGCAAAGATACCTCAAAAGCCCCATCCGAACTTCTACTACACACACAATAATCCCTAAATAATGAATCACCATGGATTGATGACACCTTGCCAGTAATGCAAAACATATTTTTAAGAGACTTGACTTCTATTCCACACCTCATTTCACCAAAGCTGTGTGACCCAGCCTGAATGTGAGGGCACTGCCAAAAAGCCTAGCATTGTCACAGCTGGCTTTACAGGCCAAGATATCAAGCAAATGTAGGAGAAGAGAGTGAAAATAGATAGGAATCATTTAGCCAAGCACGGTGCTGCCTCTCTTCCTCTTTAGAGTCGCATCTGACTCACCTTCAGGTCACCTGAGCAAAAGACATGCCATCACAGCACAGTGTCAATACTGCAATTTGTTTTTCTATTTCCTCCCTTATCAAGGTTAAACGGGACAAATCAATCATCTTTGCTGGTGTGAAAGGGAGGGAGAAAGGACCCTTCTTGTCAGAAAATAAGGGTTATAAATAATACGGCAGCAGAAACCGAACACCTGCGATACAGAGAAGAAAGAAGAGAAACCTGAAACAAATGCCTCCTGAAAGCCCTTCTGCCAAATCTCAGTTGCAGGGACACAGGTTCCTTGTTCTCAGTACAGAGCAAGTTTCAATTACATGCAGTTTGCCCTTGGTTGGGCTATTTCAATATTTTATGTTGATACATTACCACTGCAACACGCCTTCATTCATTTTCATTCAGGAGGAGCTTTGAGCAAAAATAGACTCTTTATCAGGCCGTGCTCGGTGTTATATTATTGTGCCTGTCTCGATAGAAAATAGATCATAGAGAAGACAGACTGCCTAATGCATAAATGAGAAATGCACAATTACTTTTCACATGGATTCCTGCAGAGCTACGAGTGGCAATATCGCACAGCTCGAGCAATATCAGTGACATGACTTGAGAAGGTTAGCATGTAATTGGTTCCACCAAAGTGCTGTACTAAGGGTGTGTTTTTCTGTCATTATGCATAATACAAGGTTACTGACACAATGCGCACTGTCACTAAACCAGATAAAAGAGAAAACCATTTAAAGTGCACTGGGGACCACGTTAAATGGGCATAATGTGATACCAGGGCCAACAAACACTGTCCTGCACAGGGCACTTGATGAGCCACACCACATATGTGAGTGCAGGCCTCGCATGACCTTTACAGGACACAAAGACTCTCTCCAAGAAGTTTAACTGGCCTTGAACTGTCTGTGAATAAAAGGTTAATATGTCCCTCATCTTTCCGTGGTGTATTTTGGACACCCTATGTTTCCCACCCGAGGTTTCATTAAACTCCTTAGCGAGAAAGGCAAGAGACTGAATGCCTTTTGGTATTTATTGGGCAATGATGGCCCAGGTGCTGTGGAACACCAGCATCAAGCTTTGTTTTTATATCTAGTTTATAGCACAGCTGTTTCTGCTGAGCCAACTCTGCACACATAATCAGTGCCAAGACACTCAAATCATCAAAAGCCACAAATAAAATGAGAAAGGGAAAGTGAAACTGAGAACAACTGTGAAGCTGTTTCCCCCTTCACTAAAAGATCAAGATGTTTCAGAGGAAGCTTTGGCATGCAGTCCAAACTTGACAGGATTGTCCTACAGGCCTCAAGTATGTGGCTCACAGCAGCAACCAGCTCATCAAAAATATTACCCACCCCCTTCCACACCAACACCTTCTTCAGGAGCTGTGCGTCCTCCTGTGCAGCAGGTCCACTGGAGTGCCACTCTAATCATTGTAATGCATCTCTGTTCTTTTAATTAAAGGATAATGTCCAATTTCATGATGTTTATGAGGTTATAACATCCATTAGCCTGCAACAGATGCTGTGGCTGAAGAGCTAACTAGTCTTGAGCTGAGCCATGTGGATCCTCCTCCAGGCCCGGAAGCCGAGTGGTCAGACATTCATTCTCTCGTCATGATCCTAATTTTACTTAGTTTTGTCACCTGTTCTCTCTGTATCCATTCTTTGTTTCTGCCTTTGAGCAGAAACTGCAAGGAGATTTAAACAGAATAGCTATTGAACTTTAAACAGCTTATAGCCATGGAACATAAAACTGGCATTTAAAATTTGTGATTGCAATTAAACAAGTTATTCACAATGAGAATGTCAAAAGCAGTTCTAATCATTTTTATAGTGCCACTTAATTATTGCATTGCACTTTTTCCTGGCCCAAGCCAAATGCTTTCTGGGTGCATAATGTCAACCTTTAGCTCCTCTTCTCATGCCAACAGCGAGATGAGCAGTCTGCTCGGTAGCGCCTCAATTCCAACAAAATGAGTCTGCCTGAACCTCTCCAACACTATATTTTTGGGGCCTAGAGCCAGCCCACCTCTCACTGGTGACCTCAATTTTCTTATAAATACCTTTTTTACCCATCCCAGTGAAGGGCACAGCCTACTCAAAGCATCAAATGAGATATTATTAGTCTGCTGCGACACCAAACTATGAAATATTTATATTCCTAGTGAGCGTGCTGGTCAAATGCTAAATTTGGTGGCTGATGCAGATCATGTGGCAGAAGTCCAGCCACCATTTGGGCGATTTATTGTGCTCAATGATTGGAACTGTGTTGACTTTCGAGCGTTCATTTAGTCTAACCTGGAGGTTTCAGGGTGACTTCATAGGCTGACCCAAAGAGCACTTTGTGAGAATTCAACACCAACTTTAGCCAAAAGTCATAGTTAATTATCTGTCATGGGATTTCCGTTTGGTAACAAATTCATTTAGAAAGCCATCCCCTTGATTGACATTTGGAACCAACCACCGTAACTCTCCTGAGGGTCCACTGCCGACCTCCTGTGACGAACACAGGCTGCAATTGGCAACTCTGATGCCAGGTCTAAGGTCCAGGGTTGGAGAACGGTGGAGTGAGATAGACGGCCGTCCCCAGGGCAAGGTAAGGGTCTGCTGGGCAGCTGTCCGGTAATTAGTCCCCTCCCTTGTGCTTGCCTCTTGGCATCTGTCAGAGCAGCAGCTAACAGCGCGCATGGCCCTCGTCCAGCTCCGAGGATGCAGTTTGGTTAGAACCACTTGGTTTTATTTAATCACTGACACCTGCAGTTAAACACACGCCTGGTCAAGTTGTGTCCAAGTAAAGGAAATGATACAAAAACTGTCCTTGTACAACTTTATTTGGTCTTACAGTTGGACCAAGTTTCTAAACATAATATGGGACAAGGTGTTAAACTCAAACCTTCCCATAATGAATCGCTCCTGTGGGAGTGCTCTTTCTACCAAGCTGCACAATCCATTCAAAGCAGCAGCTGAGCTTGCACCGGGTATTTCCTACTGCAACATTTACCTTTACCAAACAGTGGGGGTGAAGACTGCCTTTCCCTGGAGTCCATTCCTCACCAGGGCTTTAAAAAGTGCTCTAAATGAAAAGGATGCTACGCACAATCAATACCTCAATATGGATTTGCTGTAAAACATGCTATAAGACAACAAAAACACTTCACTGTTACTGCACTTTGTGTGGCCCTGCCGCTGGCTTTCATAAAGCAGTTAGTGTTTACCACACTTGGCTGAGTAATAACCCTGTCGCAGGACAAACACAACTGTACCCTGAAGATATAACTCCAGAATCCTGTGCTGGCCGAGTCTCTATGCAGTCCCTCTCTCCCCACACTTCCCTGTCTTTATGTCAGAGTACCAGACATGGCCTTAAACATTTATCTTCCTCTATCGTCACTGTCAGTATACCAAGTTATCCTCTGCTCTGTCACCTGAAGCTGTCTTTATCCAGTGTACTCGCACTCCATCCTCTTCTTCTACTACTTCTTTTCATGTCCACATACAGTAAAATGATGGAATCTTTCTTCACTAGTCTGAATGCTTAGCTAGAAATTTAGTGTTAGACAATTTCTTATCAACAGTTCTCAGTGATTAATCAACCTGTCTATGTGAGGAGCTGCTTTTGGACAGGGCTCAGGTCTCTCTAGCATGCTCTACTGCCCTTTTCTTCTTTATGTGTCAGTCTCAAATCCCTCTGTCCCTCCTTGTCGTCTTCCAGGACGCATCAGCTGGCTGCAGAGAGCCTAAGTGTCCTTGGGTGCAGGGGCGGGGTTCCAAAGGAGCTAATGGTTAGCCCGGTATGACTAATGGAGAAAAGCGTGCCAAAATAAGACAAATCGTTTGGACCAACTTCATGACCCAAGTGACAGCTTGACAGTCCCGCTGTATAATACAGTATTTTCCATCAGTGACTCATTTGGCAAAAGGAAAATGACAGCAGGAGCAGGGGCTAACTTTGTCATCAAAGCACTGCTGATTTTATACCTGCCTGAGCAGCAGAAGTAGTTGGCAAAGTTTGGATTTTTTAAAGGTGTTGTGTACTTTGAAAAACAAGTATGCAGTATGTAGAGTGAATTCTGGATTTCAAATAAAATATTCTGAAGCATTGGAGAGCGTCTTAGGTTTTCCAACTTCAAACTATGAGGCAGATTGGCACCTACAGGCTAGACCTGGCAGACTGTTTACTCACCAGCCTCCCTTTTTTGTATTATACATCTATGGACAGCGTTTCTGTCTCAGTGGAGACAGAAAGCACAATGGCACATGGAAACCTTTACAATGCATCTGTATTCAACATAAGACTAAAAGATGAGACAGGAGTCAAACCATTTAAGTTATTCCAGTCAGACATGCTACTGAAACTTATGATCGAAATGTTATTAACCACAAAGGACTCATGCCACAAACTGACAATAACTTTAACAGTTGTCAGCTTTTTGTGATCAAACATGTCAAGTGACGCCAGCCGTTTCTCAGTTCTCATCAGAGATTAGCAGTAAATAAAATCTCATATGCTCAATATCAGAACAGTTAATTTTTCATGAAAGGAAAGGTCAAATGGTCCACTGTAATCTCAAGTCTCAGTCCCCATGTCAGCAGATGTCTGTCTTATGCTGTAGCATACATTATTCAACAAGTACTTTGTTGTTCTGGAGGAATACCGTGGTTTGCCTTACTGTCTTTGAATTATACAAATTCTGCTACAATAATGCAAAAGTGGCTTAAATTACTCACATTTCCCCCCTTTTGAGTGAAAACCAAAAAAAAAAAATCTGGTGTTTTCTACAAAGTTGCTAAGTTTAATTTTGTCTGTGAATATTTGCATAAAATCACTTAATGTATTTGAGCTTTTCTTTTGAAGTGTAGATGCTGGATCAATGTTCTTACTCCGTGATGGATTCCTCTAGACAGTGAGGCCAACACGGGCTCATACAGACATTTCCATTTCAGTTTCCACCCAAGTTAATACGACATCTCCCCCAAACTACATTTTGCCCACTCTACCTCAAACACATGGGCTATCTGCTTAATTTAAATTTGCTCAGCATTTCCGATGAATTAGAATATTTTACACCAACCATGTTGTATTAAATCCAACTCAAAGTCCAACAGAATTTTTCCCAGGTTTGCTGAATGTCTTCTACCTTCTATACCCTATCTCTCAGACTCATTCCTGTGTAAACGCTGCTGGGCCTCGGCTTGCTGCACGCTGCGTTAAAGCCGAGGAATCATCGCCTCTTCTGAGGGGAAGAATCCATCAAAACCACCTGGGAATAGCAAGGGAGAGCAGCTGTCTCCCAGTAAGGGAGACACAGAAAAGTGGTAGAGCTGCAGATTGTGCGTTATTGTTGAGCTTTTAGTCCTTACTTTCTCTCCCATCCCCTCCCTTTCTCAAACCTAAGCTATTGCTATTTTTGTCTGCGGTCACATCTTAATCACTATGGAAAGCAATGAACCATTACAGAGTACCACTTTTAACTCGCTTCCACTGTAAATGGCAACTTTAACTTTTCCTAAGAAAAGGTCAGAAATGTCAGAAAAATATTTAAAAACAGTAAAGAGAAAGCATAAAATTCAGGTTTAAATTTAAATTTCTAAAATGCAGTTTCTGGCAAGATGCAAAGGAGACTGCCCACTTGCAGGTCATTACAAGGTAAAGGTGTTGACAGCCTTAGGTGTTTGTAGCTCATGCTCAAAGTGGTCCATCTACCTTTCCTATAAAAGGAAAACACAAACTAGGGGAGCAGGCCACTATGTAGGAGGTGTAAAATGAATTGTTCCGAGGTCATCCTCCCCACCCCTGGAGCAGACAGGCTGGACATAACCAGCAGGTGTTGTAGCTGCATCTGTCTTTGCCACACAAAGTGAGTTTCTCTCTCCCTCACTTACTTTCTCCTTACAGCCTTTTTTGTTCCAGGCTACATCCACAAAAAGATGTAATTTATTAAAGCTTGAACTTCATATCCCACTCCCCATTCTGTTACCCTCCCTGCAGCATCAGCCGAATCAAGTCTGGACTTTTCAGGAAAGTAGACGGGTCACTGCCCACACACCTGTCTGTCCGTCCCCACAGGCCAAACCCCAGTGCAAGCTCAAAAAAGAAAAAAAAAACATCCTTGAAAAGAGAGGCACTCAGGACTATGCACACAGTCAGTGTAAACATCCTTCCCGAGGCCTTCTCAGAGAAGAACACACTCAGCTGGGATCAGGGAAGAGGTGCTTCAGCAAAATAGCCCAGAATTTCTATTGCCACAGCTGAGAAATGTTGGCATAAAATAAACCCGCTTCAACATTAAAGAGTGGGCCTCTGAACATGTGATGCATGTTCGAAGGCCCCAAAACATTCCTAACAATAATCAAGGAAAAGCAAAGATAACCAAGAAGAATAAGATCAGGAGTGGCGCCTGCTTCATCTCTGTCATCATAACTATGTAAAACATACATCAGTGCTCGTTTTCTTTCAGTTTCAATGAGCACAACTAAGAATACAATATCTTTGATTTATTTCAAATTAGTTTGTGTCACAAAACTTTCACGACTCTTCTGCTTTTAGCCATTATCAGCTTCCTGACCTGTCCTACATTGGATAATTGCCATAGATAGTCTGAACTCTCCCCTTCTGCACGTTTCAAGCCTCCTCTTCCACACGACTGCCCAGGCCTACATTTTCTGCATAATTGCCACAGATCACTGTTTTATGGGTTACTACTGCCACACTACATGGGAGTCAAACACATTTAAACATAGGCTTTGGTAATGACTACATTATATTGTTCACTCCAGTACATGTGGTTTTCCATCTTGCTGCTGTCTGAGAATGCACGATGGACAGAACATTTGCAATTCAACAAACTAAGACACAAATACAGCTCTTTCATTCTGAATCAAGTAACAGCAGATGCTAATGTTAACATTATAGCTACAGCACTTAATGTTCAATTATCTCACCGTTCCATAAATGTCAGCATGCTGCCTGCACAGCAATATCTATTACTTCATGTTCAGCTTTCATATATTTGTTTCTATTTGACAAACATTTATAAGCTTTGCATTAGTTTTAATTTTCAGTGGTTATTTAAGCTGTGTGTAGTTTTCATTAAGAACAGCTTGTCAATGAATAACTTTTCTCAAGATTTTTGCCAAGAAAACCTCCATCCAACTCATTATGATCCCCACACAGCATACAGGATTTCCCTAGCATAATATAAAAACTTTCAAGTATTTCCAATTTTAAGAACAATACTTCTATGTCAATGTTCTTAATTTCCACCAATGCACATCAGGAGTTCATCAACAACAGAATTTCATTTATCTTTTTTCTTCCCACCTTCATAATTAAGAGCAAGTCTAATGAAAACAAGGCGGGAAGGGAAACCCATGAACAACAATTAAGAAGCAAAAGGCAAAAGCTCAACAGTAACATGGAGTGATCAAGAGGTTGGTTAAAAACTTGAGACTTTTTCCTTGGCTGGTTAAAGAGGCATTCAGGGCAGGCATCTGGATTTTGAGTCTCTGCACTGAAATGGATGTTAATGACTATCCCACAGCGAAGCAGCAGAATGTGTTTCCTTCCAACTCTGCCCACCCTTCAGTGTACCCCAATGGCCCAGCATCATTGTGGACTGGGCTAAAACAAGACGATTCATGAGGGGAACGCTGCATTTAGCACTAATGATATTCAGTTATCTGTGCCACCATCTCCACACGACGGCCTTTTTTTTTTTTTTTTTTAAGAGCTAAAACAAAACCCAGCGCGTTCACTGAGAGCATACTGCACATCTCGAGTCACTTAGATGCAGCTCAGCACACAAAAACAAACACCACAAAGACACATTTCATACCAGGGGAATACAAATTAACCTGAGATGCCATCAGCAATTAAGCCTAATTTCAATAACGTTCAACATTTCATATTCGTGTGTGCTTTCCCATTAGCGTAATCAAGCGACAACAAATGTTTCCCTGCATGATAATGGCAAGCTGCCTCCTCTGTGTGCAGATAAATTAAGGAAAACACAAGTGCTGATTACATTTGGCCCATCAGGAGAAACAACTAGGATGACGGTTACACAACTTAAAGACAGTGAATCTCCCTCTTCCTGATCCAACAGAAGACCAAAGAGGTGTCCTGAAACATGTTCATTCAGCGAACCTTGATCACCACCAAACCCCAGGATCAATCACTATTCACAAAAGGCACCACTCTTACTTCACTGATGAAGTGATGTGGCTGTTATAAGATGCTTAGCATTAATATTCAGCAGTGCTCTTGGTAGGATCAAGCAAGGCAGGTATAATTAGAGTTGATGGGCTCCATAAGCATTAATAGTGCATCAGCAACATGGGCCTCTTGCAACCTCGCAAGCTTCCAATTCCCAGCTGGGACAGCTGACTTGATTCACTGTTTTCAGATTACTCAAGAGGAAGAACCTTCATTATTATAACAAGCATATGAATTTTTGCAGCACTGGACTCTCGGATCAGCATCTGATCATTATCTGCTTTTATTTAGCAGCTTAATGCTGTATAAGTACTGAAGAAAACAATGAGCTGGCTGAAACCTTTTTTCTTAAGTGTCCCTGACACATGTAAACATGAGCCTAACAAGAGATATGAAGACAAAAATAGCCTTGCTGGGTAGGTGCTGACTGCATTTAATCCACAGCAGCCAGTTTGTTCCCAGGTATTGATGTCAGTTACCGAGACGCCCATTAGCTCGCCAGTATTCTGAGAGCAGTTAATTTTGGCCATGTCACACAGTTCAGTTTCACATTGAGGAATGACCCTGGGAACCAGCTGGGTTCAGCTAACACTGGGGCTAATGGCCCTCTTGCATGACACAATAAACATGTGCCTTTATAAACCAGCCAGAACCTCTTACTGTGGTGGCAGACTCTCAAATGACACACACTCAACATTAAGCCTGGCCCATAAGCATGTGTAGCATAGTGTGATTATATTAGCAATGTGTTCTACACTGTGCTGTATGGTTCAGTGGTGCCGAGACAGTTATTACTGCCATTACACTTTGTGCTTGTGTCGTACAATGAAGAAAAAACAGCTGGTTCTGAGGTCACCCATCCTGTCTTGGTGAATTTGCATCATAAAAGTGTATTAAAACCTCATATTTCCTCTAACTGCAATCCAGCCGAGCTCCGATCTAGCGCAAATGTCCAGGCAGGTGCACACATGAGAAACTATATACCACACTGGCATGAAGTATTTAAAACAGCAGTCAAACCTTTCTGCCAAATCTGTGTCATCCTGAGACCATTGTGAATCAAATCATTTTCAGCTATTGCTAGGAGGGACTGAGCAGGCTTGATATTACTAACTTCAAAGCACGGTCAGTGTTTATGCACGTGGTGTACAGTGGGGGTGATTGAGCAACGCTGAAATACAAGATGCTGGTTTGAAGGACAAAATGCCTGCTGGAGCCCTGGGGAGTGGGAGCGGTGCGTGTCTGTAGGTGGGTGCCTGCATGGGCGCGTATATGAAGAGGTAATCTCATGAGTGAATGCCTGGCAAAGAGCTAAGAGATGACCTCTGCAAGGAGGAAAATCAAGAACAGGGGAAGGACTATAAAAACTAGAACAAGCTCCAGTTAAGGAGGGAGAAATAAGGCAACAGATACAAAAGAAGAGGTCAAGGAAGACAGCAGGGCAGAGGAGTAGGAGGGGACCGCTCTGTGACGAGTACACCTCCACTTACAGCGGTTAGAGATTTTAAGACTGGCCTCAAGCTGCCCACAGCTGACCTTTTCTTTCACATTCAGCACAGGACCTCTGGCTCAGGATTACCAGCAGAGAGCACCCATTTTAACATATCAAGATGAATATGCTTTAACTCTGCCAACCTTCTTGATGTTGGTTTACCCATTATGCACGGAGCCAAGAGGATCGCAGTGACCAAGATGAAAAACTACAAATGAACAACAAAAAACACCATCAGGCCCTGGCCAAAGTTTATTTATTCTCATAAATGAGGAAAAATAGCTTAGTTTATGACTAAATACCTCAAATGCCTGCAAAACCAATGATATTTCTATCAACTCCAGATGTGGTTTGTATTCCATGATAATTAGCAAAGTAAAACTGTGCTGAAGTCAGTGTTGCAGGGCTCAGGACTCGACAACTTGAGTACTGATCACTTGGACTCGAGCACCGACTGCACTTGGAATTTCAAATTGGAGACAAAGACCGTCTTTTGTAATAGGCTGTAATTGTGAATATCCAACAAAAATGCACTCTATGCAGTGTGTGCATGCTTACAAATGTATTTGTTTGGTTATTGTGTGACATGATCAACTGTTAAAATGAGCTTGTCAACTGTGTTAAATGTAGACTGTGATGACTTTGACTCGGGTAATGGGGACTCGTGACTTTATTCCAATTCAAGGTAGTGACTTGACTACAGCCTCCCAGAGACTTGCATTCCTAAAAATGTAAAATGGCACCAGACTGAAGCAGTGTGTGTACGCACGCGCGTTGCCCATGATTACAAGGTGCATCTGTGCAGGTTATGGACAGGTTGGTGTTAAAGTACATCAACCAGCATGAGCAAACAGAGAAAACCTTACAAGGTTATATCTAGTGGAAATGGAGCGAAGACGTTTCAGATATTGTGTCACCATTTCAGAAAAAAAAATGCACAGAAAATTTTCATGTTTTAGTTGTCACCAATAATTAAATGAGATTCAATGAAAATTTCTTGATTGGGAACAAAACATAATGTAACTGCGGAGCTCTGTACGCAATATACAGTATGAGCACTCAATAATATGGTAAACGAGCAAAGCCTTACAATATGGATGCCTCTGGTAATTTGCATCAGAACAAATAGTGCTGTGTTACACATAATTGGGATGCACAGCAGCACACATTATCCAGCCTTTTTTATGGGTCTGCTGTGACCCGATTAGTGCACTCAGTTTCACATAAACAGAGAAATTCTGCTCCCTGGCATATTCTAAAATGTTTGCTATGGCCAGGAGGAGGCACAACAGCCTTCTAATGTCTCCCGGCAGGTTGTCATGCATGTCCACATGCAGCCTTCACTAACTGATTTCCGATGTTGCCACAAGGGCCATTTGCTGAAAAAGACCACTGTACAGAGTCTCGTGGTTGGAACATTTTCCTGATCAGCCAGGTGAACTGTGGTGAAGCGACATCACCATAGAAAGGTGCCTCAAAGACGCAGCCTGATCGTACATTCAACATGCAAACCAGTGGGGTGAGCCACACAGACCTGCACGGGCAGCAAGAGAAACACAGAGCAGAAAAATCCATACTGAAAAAAATGGTAGAGAACACCAGTGAGATAATAAACACTTTTTCCTTCTGTTTGGTCAAAGACAGAGGGGCGGGGGGGTATCACTGTATTTCAGTGCTCAAAGCATCATTTGTAATCACACACCTCCTCCTGAAAATGAATGCATTAAGCCAAAGGAGTCGGAAGATTATGAATAAGAAAGAACTCCTGTTGATTGTGCATTTTCAGCTCACAAATACAATTTACAGCTATCAGGTCCTGTGATGATTGAATACTGTTTGTTGCCCCCTGGTAGTTGAAAGGGGAAGGAAATGAAGAGTGGCGTGCACGGAGGATGAGAAACTGTGCACCAGGCTATCGTTTCTGGTCCTGTTTACCCTCTAATGGGCTCCATCAGTCAAGCAACTGACGAATCCCTCATGAGTACATTACACATTGGGCTAGCCTTGTTGAATGCTTAATATTTATAGTAACACTAGGGTCTGTGCATTAGATTATGGGCTGTAGTTCCACAGATGGAATCACAGAAGAACTCTCTCGTGTATTGCTTGATTATCATGAAATGAAAATGAAGCCTTGAGATTGAACAAATCTCTACATCAGGAAGTGTGGAAGAAGCAGGGCATGAGTTTCCATTTCAAAGAAGCCGTCATAACAACAAACCGAGCGACGCATGACACCCGTTGTGGGAGAAAGCTGGAGAGGGTGGGTGAGAAGATGAGCCAGACTTGGAGAGAATTAAAAAGGCAGGGTGTACACATCACGCTTTAGCTCTTATCTGTTCCAAACAAATCTGTTCAAAACAGCAGCAAATGAAAAACACCATTTGTAGAATGCAATCAGAGGTGGTTAGGTTCCCGTGACAGCGAGGCGTCCCTTAATCTCACTCTGGGCAAACAAAAGTCCTTCTTCCATGTGGCGGGAGGCGGTAGTGGCAGCGTTTTCGCAAGGCCCAGCCTCAAGAGCACACACATGCTTTGTAAAGTTCACAATTGTTGGCACCCATGCGTGACAATATGAGGTTTGTAGAGAGCTGCTCCAAGTGTCTCCAGTAATAAGATGGCATGTGGCAGAAAGAGAGCAGTGCTGCTCGAGTACACGTGCAAAGTTACGTGATGAAGCACCAAACGCACAGCAGGAAGTCGCTCACAAGCAGACTAACCATCAGAGATCCTCTGACCATTTACAGATGTTGTGTTTCTTATGGCACGATGCGAGTAGGCTGGTAAGTCCAGTGTCACTTCAAACATAAAATACAGGGTGGGCCAACCCTACTTGGCATTAGCTGGTCATGGGCAGCGAGGACCAGGACTAAATCGCCGGATTCACTGATCTCCGTTTCCCTGCCTTCTCAGAACTATGGTCCCGTCTGTCCATCACCCGACTCATGGCCTGTTAACATCTTTGGATAAACTGAATCTTATATTTCCAATTGTTAAATGCAGGTAAACTGTACCTGCCAATGTAGTCTGACCTGAAACTCTGTGCATTTAGTTCAGGACAAACATGTCTCAAACATCTCGACATTCGTGGAACATGTAGATGTATTCATACTGCTGGACAGCGGGGAAAAAGGCATCACTGCTGGTAAATGCAGTTCCAGAAAATATAAACCTAGACTGTGCAAATAAAATATAATTAGAGAATGAAAATGTGTGTTGCCATGGATACAGTGTTGGAAAGACAATTAGCTACAGTGGACAATCAGACAATTAACTAAAGATCTGTTGTGAGCAAGTTGGTGGATGTGTTTTAAGATCAAGCATTTGTTTTCAGCATATTTTAGTGTTTTTATGAGACTGTTCTGTTAAATGTAGCAAAGCAACGTGCAAGACGAGGCTTTTGTTTTGATGTGAACATTTTATAAAAGGCAATGAATCAGCTCAGACTTAGCCACAGAAAAGTCTCAGTTAAAGAAGCTGACAAGAATAATGCGTTTTCCCCATCAACAATACTGCAATGACACATCAATGTTGGATGTAATAAACTGTCTGCTTTGATCAGGTTGCAGTGTGGCCATGTCATGAGGCTTTTCACCACCAACTCCAAGCACATTTATATCTCTCTGAAGATAATGCGGCCAGGTTGGTGCTCGCCGCTGCCCGTGACAGCTGAAGACAGATTTCACGCTGGCCACTTTGAATTAAGTTCATTTTCTCCTAATAAAAAGCTCACAACTGAGATGTTTTGATGGATTTTAAAGGTCAAAGTCACCATGCAGTGACTTTCATATGTTGATTCAACCTGGGTCGTGACAGCAGAAGACAGTCCACCTGAAACCCTCCATGTCACAAAGACTGAATTCAAATTAGCCCTTTGCTTACATGCTTGCTCTTGCAGAGTTTAGCATTCAATCAATATTCAATGTTGTGGCACAATAACTTGTTGAAATTCAATTGGTGTCATGGCATGGGGAGATGTATGTAAAGTGTGTCAGCATGAACAGACTTGACTCAAGTTGTCCAGTGCAATTATGTGCTGAGGGGAGAGTGGAATACCGAGTGGCAATTTGGCCCCAGCTCTCACACACTGTACTGTTATGATTACCTTTATAGTACCCATTGATTTCCTGATGACATTATGACTTGTAATTTTCACAGGCAATCTCCATGAGAAGAAGCTTGCTGTTCATTTCAAAGTCTCTCCTTTACCCTGGAGTATATAGTGTTTCTTTTCCTGGCTCTCTCATCCTTTACTCCCCTCTCCCCTCAGTCCTGCCGCTCCCCCATGCACACAGACCCAAACAGATGGGAATTTCTTAGAAATTAAAATCCCATTTTTGGCTTTCATTCAATCCCTTTCTCCTTTTTCTTCTTCCCCCAAAGCTTCTGGCACAGAAATGGGCAATTCACGACAGCACAGCAAAGAGCTGAGTACACTAGCGCACACATTTACCCTCAGCACTTTCTTCTAACAAGATGAGAGGTGTTTCACTTCTCATGTTTAGTGTGATACAGGTATGGATGTTGCCTTTCTAAGCTCAGACAAGTGGACTGCAATATCCCCTCTAGACTAAATACTCTGGCATGACCGTCCTCTGGAAATAAGAGTAAGTGATGCAGAGGGGTAAAAAGTGCAGTCACTTCACATTCAAGGTAATGCATGTGAGTATTTACTGTGCCACTTTTTAATGCATCCTGCTTATCGGCCGTTAAATAGACAGGCTTGCTCATAACATGCGAGATATGAGAAGGGGTTGTGGGATAACCTCCATCTCTCGCCCCTTACCTTATAATCAAAGTCACTTGCCGCTGCCAGTGTTGCACTTGCAGTGCGATTCACTTCTCGATAGCTCACCATCCCTCCAGCAATTACAGTTCTGACAGCTCCACCAAGACATGCTTCCCGGCTATAATTACCCCTGGCGTATTTATCCAGGATGGGTATGTAAGTGTGCGTGTCGGGCCAACAGGGTTTGGACTTGTAATAATGATCACTGGGGAACCAGATCGTCTAACAGGGTGGCATGTTTGTGCTAAATAGAAAGGGAGATCCCTATTATGTACCCTTCACTTCTATGCGGAGTCTGCGCTCCTGTGATATTATAAAGCACTGGTTAGCAGCACTGCCTAATACACAGCATGAGCTAGTGAAGAGTAGCTTTCCTCAGCTCTGGCAAATTTCCACTCTTCACCTATTCAGAGAAAAATCTGGCCAAGTGTCATCAAAAAAAAAAAAAAAAAAAAAAAGGCAGCCAATAGCAGCTTTTTGATGACTGCACTGACGAGGGTCAAGCACAGGAAATAAAATGTCTAAACGCCACCTCTTGTGATTGAAATGTATGATGAGAAAGAAGACAGCCTGCTGCAGTGTAAACAGGTGAGGTCCTCTGCCTTTCCTCACCTGCAACCCCGTCTGATGAGATCACAGCTTGGGCTGATGATCGTCAGTCCCCCTTAGCAAAAAATATGATTGCTGCAAATTCACTCAAGTCTTTTGCAGCAGCTTTCAGAGTTAAAGTCAGTGTTTTACTCTGCAGATCATGTAACAATCAGCAGATGTAATTATGTGTCTGATCTTAGCATTAGTATGTAGCACTTGTTCTGCAGCAATACAGACAACTGTATGCAGTATTCACTGTGACAGCTGTGCTGGCAAATGGAAGTTGGCTGGCTGATGCAAATGTATTCGGACATTTCACAGTGGAAGAGCATCATAAACCCAGTCACACCCCCCCTCCCCTGTGCAACATTATGACTGTGTTTCCTGGGGAATATACTGTAAGTATCAAAGTATGCTGTCCATTTGCAATGTGTATTACCCTTGGGACCCATAATAAGATTTATCTTTACACCATCTCATTTCATCACCGCGCTGTGTGATCATTCAGTGGACTACCTTGAGTTTTTACCAACAACTCTCTCTGCTGTGCCAATTTTGCCACATTAAAACACAGAGGAAAGGTGCTTTCCTGACAAACTGTTCTTTTGTTATTCTCAAAGCTCACCAGAAACCCAACCACAGGTTTCATATTTGCATCTGCTACGCTTGCAAGTCTCCAGCACAACACTGACAGAAAGCTGACAACTTTGGAAAAAGAGAGTAATGGAAGGGACTTCGACTGTGTTTGCAGTTTTTCCTGCTGCTATTTTAGCTGGAATGTTGTCTGCATCACGACGACAAATGATGGTAGTGCAGTTTTTGGTGTTTGTGGAGGTGGGGGGGTTATTTCTCTCTCTGGCTGTCACTGCAGTTCTAAATCAGGCGTCATAGCCTCTCCTCATTAAAAACCATCCATTAGACACACTGCCCTGAAAGCTGTCTAAACCGAGCTCGCTTTGACCCTTGTATATCCCCGATTCTTCGTGAGCCAGTGGGACGAGCAGAAAACTCGTCTGCAGCTGGTGCATGACTGACAAGGTAATTTCAGATGCATCATGGGAGGAACCGTCTGCAGTATTTTCCTCAGTACAGAAAAATATGAGCCTATGCATTTGAGATTTTTCTAATCCTACAATTTTTCTCTGAGCTCAATCCTACAAACTGGCTCTAATGCAGCGTTTCAGTCTCAATCACATTTAATGGATGGATTAGACCAACAGCCAATTCACTTAGCATGGTATTCAGCTGAGTATGTGAACCAGGCTGGAGCTGTAGGAGGATGCTGCTTGTTTTCTTGGGACCAGCCTCTCAAGTGTACAAGGCAGGTGATGTTTGCCTCCATGAGAACTCAAAGTTCACCTGGTAACAAGTAAGATGGAGAAAAACCCACGTCCTGCTTCTCTACACAGTAGCTCAAGACATGTCATGCTGCCTCCCCCTTCTTGATTTTTTTGCACAGTTCAAATCAGTGTTGATGAAGTGTTCACGTCAAGTCTTTCTGTGCACGAGAATACAAGACTTAAGTTCCCTGCAGTACTGTTTCCCGTTTAGCCTCTGACCACATCTTATATCACCTAATTAATAAACCCTAGATGGCTACATTACATTTCATTGTTAATGTGTAACCTACAGCGACAAATTAAGACCATTAGTTTTTCTTATCCGGTTTTTAAAGAAGAAAAAAAAAAAACATCTGACATGACAGACTTAAGACTGATACCACCTCTTATGTGTATGGTAAACACAGTTTGAGAGGATTCCTTGTTTTTCCAGCACCTGAATTTGCCAAGTGACTTTAAACACACACTAGTCCTACTTGGAAAGTTTAAATGTCATCTAAGGAATCCTCATCCATGACGCACCCTCTCTCACAAAAGGTGAACAATGAAATAATACCATTCAAGCCAAACATTCCCACGCGTCACTTAAGTCTGTTGCGTCTCACTCTCCCTCTCCCCAGTCAGGCTCCCAGAAGCAGCCAAAATGATTTTCTCTCATACACTAATTAGTGTCTTTTTTGGCTCCTCATCATCTGTGACAGTGGTAATTCTGAGCTGCTGACAGATGATTCAATCCTTGGTCTGTTTCTGCAGTTAGCTAGGAAATACTTTGGACTTGCTTTCACTCAAAAATATTATTTCCTCTTTGGCAGCAAAACGGCACAAGAGCCTTCAGAAACTCTTGCAGCTTAAACTGGACTAAAAACAATAGAGATTCACTATAAAACAACTGAGACACTCGCTAGGCAAGCAACATTAAGGCTGCAGACAACCAATAACGCAACACTTTATAGGAGCCAGGGTTACATCTCCAAAAAAAAAAAAATGTTATGACCACGTCTAGTCGATAAACAGGAGACAACACAACAACAAAGACCGGTACCAGGAGAATACAGCAGGCCTGGCTATGTCAGAACAAAACATCTATGTACAAGCACCAATAAAGCTTTTTAAATGTTAAAAATGTCTAAATGTAAAAGCAACACATCACCATTTTAATTAGACTCATGTGCCAAATGTTTAGTGACCAGAACGAGCAACTTCTTGATGGCATTGGTTCCCTGGTCATGACCAGGAAAGTCCAACACAGATCACCTATAAAACACAAATCAGAGTGTTGTTAGTAGAATCACACAACCAGCTCCATGTGATGTCTTTGTTACTAACAATATGTAATGAAGAGGCACAGCACCATGATGCTCAGTCACACAAAAGCACTACAAACGAGTTTACCACCCCTGATAACTAATGTCTACAACAGCAAACTGACAGTATATGATCAAAGTGTAGCAACACTTTCAACGTCAAATGGAAAATATTAAAAGCCTGGGTAATGAACTGTCAGGGGTTTTTTTTAGTCAGTGTGGACACAGCATGGTACCAGACATGCAGCAGGACACACTGAAAGCTCCTCTGTCTGCAAACACACATTTCTCACTCTCCACCCTGCTACATGGATCAAGTATACATTTAAAGTGAGTAATGAACAAATACTACAGAGACAAACACAACAACATTGTATGGCAACAAAATGAGGCATTCATGGAGGGGGGTGGGATAGGTGACTTGCAGTGTAACCCTTTTAATTTGTTTTGTTCGGGGAAGGGAGGGGTGGTTGTTATCATTCCAATTCAAGTAATTAAAACATCACTCCGCATGTGCCAGAGAACTGCTGTTGCTCTTTTTTGCCTCTGCACAGGGTCTCCAAAGCATCAGCACATTACAAACCAATTTCCCTATATCAGCTTATATTCACATTTGATTCTGTTGCAGTGCTGATGGGAGTGGGAACACGGGTCTCTCTACACAAGAATCTAAATAATGTTATGAAGCCTGGCGCAGACCTCATTTATAATCCAATGCCTTGGCTGCAAGTCCCTTCTCCGCCCCCCCCCCCCCCCCCTTTATTTGAGGGAAATAAGAGAAAACCGAGATCATAAAATGGCAGACATGCGGGGCTGCTCTGAAGCGGTGGCTCCTTTCTACGAGCTCCAGTGTGAACAAAAGGAAGCCAAGGACAAGGTTTTATAAATTAGTCTCCCTTTGGGGACAAAATATATATATATTTATCCGCTTTGTTTGCTGAACTTTTATCAGAGGCTACCGATACCCACAGGTCCAGTTCTGAACTCAGGCCCAACTGCTTCACATGAAACTGAGGCTGTGCAGAGAAGCAAAACATGCTGAAGTCACATCTTTCTCTATGATGTAAGCAACCAAACTGAGGTTAATGACACAATCTTAAACCAAACAAATCACACGCACCTTAAAACCAGCACCTGGCTCTGAACAGATAAAGCATTTTGTGGAACAGAAGGCAAGAGCAAAAACTGTTTTGATATACTCCAAATTTTACAGGCATGTTATTACAGATTCACACACCACAAACACAATGTCAGGACAGTGGCCCCTGTGCTTCACAGAAAAACTTTGGGACATCTGGAAAATCCCTGGGAGAGCAGCTGGCAGCCGGAATGGGAGATGGTGTCAGACCTGAGTGACACACAGACGTGTGGCCTCTTGCCCAGTCAAGGCTACGATAACTCATTAATCAGAGGACCCTGCCAACCGGAGAGTGCTACCGCCGCCAAGTGATTTCCTGCACACTGCTGCTCACGAACATAAAGGCATTACGACCTGTGATGCATACGGTATATTAATTGACATACTTCCTGTTCTTTTCTGTCACAATCTCTGCCTGAAACTCTTTGATAATTGGCACAAATGACCACAGCTGACAAATAGTAATGCAATCCTTTGCTGCAGCCACAAAACATGATCTATTCCCTTTATAGTTTGAGGCGCACAGCAACACACTGCACTGTATATCATCATTACTGTACACAGGGGAGAATGACAAAGAGTTACCCGTCACCTCGTCTTGGGTAAAGGCTATTTAATTACTTATCAAATAGCCTTCAATGTCAACAGACTAAATCTGTTTCATAAATGTGCAAGTAACAATTTTTGACTTTCTCCACTTCCCAAGGGGAGGAAAATCAATTTTAATCTAAAGTCCTCAAGCCGCTCCATATATATGTCCCAGTGCAGCATACTGTACATCATCTGAGGCAATAAATGGCTGTGTGACAGAAGGGAGCAAAGAAGGAAAAAAAAAAAAACATAATTGAAGTTGTTGTTTGCATTGCTTAGTGAGGCACTTTTTGCAGAGTGCTGCCAGAGTTGTGTTATATTGTATTGTCAACATTCTTAATGAGTTGTTCTTATAATTTAAGAGCTGAGCAGCTGATGAAAGAAAAAAGGTGCAAAAGTCTGCGTGTTCCCCGCCTGCCATGTTGCTCGATTACAGCAACTACACCCCCACTGGTTCTCATGCACTGCTGTACATGTTAGTCACTCCAAAAGCTCTCCACAACACTTGATTTAAATATAGAAATGTTATGCAAATGTGAGAATGCTAATGCTTTTTTTTTTTGACTGGTCTCTCCATGTGTATGACACCGAGGTCTCTTTCCTTAATTTAGCTCAGATTGCATTTTCTGACCCTTAATCTTGACACTGGCATTTGTAAAGAGGATTTCACATCTTGTTAAAATACATATATATTAATATAGAGTATAAATTTGTTTATTTCTGTCTAAATGCTAAAGGGGTTGACTCCTTGCATCACCAGTTGGAACGCCGTCAGGCAGAATCCCAACAAATTAGCTGGGATGATGCATCTGCCTTAATCATTGGAGGAAACTCATTTGAGGCCACCATCTAGAGACTGATCTAGTTATCACACTCGGCATTAACTTGACCGAACAGCTCAGACTGATGCATCAAAACATTTGTTGGTTGCTACGTATTGAATAACTGTTACACAAAGCTTTTTTGCATTTTCATTTTTTCCTCCCCCTGGTGACAAAAAGTCAGGCATGTATATACATGAAATGCCCAGAGAATATTTGATCTGAAGGGTTACCTCCATGAATCACAATAGACTTCTTAGGGAGGAGGGGGGCAAAAAGAGAGAGAGAGGATAGACAAATCTGCTTACTTTGGAGCTTATTGAGCAGAATGAGTCATGCACAGAGATGAAACGTGACTGCAAAGCAAAAGGTAAGGAAAGCCTGGCAAGAAGAGAGAAGCAAGGAGATGAGAGAGAGAGAGGGTATGAAGATGTGACAGTAGAGAAACACAGAAACAGACAAAGAGGGAGCAGGAGTACAGGGAAGATGACATAAATATGGCTACAAGCAAGTGTGTGTTGGGGGGACTGGGATGGGTGAGTGAAAAAAAATATTAAAGGCCGGATGAAATTGGTTCCATTGGGCCACTCTGATCGCTCCTTTTATAGTGCGACCTGCCACCAGGGGAGCTGGTGCCTTCTGGGAGTGTCACAGGCAGGGTTGCTGACACACAGCACTTTCAGTATCACTGACTGAATTGTTCAAGGTGTCACTAGTGATAGTGACACAGCACGCTGAAAGGAGCCAGGCTTCACATTTTGTTTTTTGCTCCCGTCTCTGCCACTCCCACTTTCACTTCTACTGAAGCCGATGCGATTCATCCAGCCCCCCCGTCATTGTCATGACCCAACTGAGGAAAACCTCAAGCTTGCATTGGATTTCGTCTCATTCAGAAAGACCACCACTAAGGGGTTTCCAGGCTACTTGAACATTAATGACTCATGGGTCTACAATTGTCAGTGGGGACCGAGCCTCTGACACAATAAGCCGGTGAGCTCTCTTTAATGCTATCGATTATTTATCCTGACCTTCAACCATGAAAAGACTAGGCCGAGACGTTTCCGAGCAACTGAACGCTGCTGTCTCTCCATCTTGTGTCCACTGCAACAACCTTGTTTTATCCTGTCCTGAAGCCCAGCCCCCTCTTCCCTCTCCCAGGGGACTGTCAAGTTTAAATTCAGGTGTTGCTTTCATTAAATCTTACCTACATTACAGATGAACCTCAAACAGGACCAGTGTTAAGGGCTTCATGTATGATTAACACAATCCCATCCTTAAGAAAATGGAACTCCACCAGCCATCAGGGAAAGTACAAAAGGGAGAGAGGCAAATTTCAAAGCGAGCAGTTAAGCTTGTTGACACATTTTAATCTAGGAAAGCCAGACGTGCACCTCCCAACCCATGACTTTGTGGGGAGATGTAAAGGCTGGAATGTGCTTGAAACAGATGTCAGGCTGTTTCCCCCCCCCCAGTCCCTCCGAGTGTGATACGGATGCCATCAACATCACGGGCTGCATTCTTAACAGTTATTGTACCTGGGCTCGGCTCAATTGGAATGCGCTGCCACGCCACGCTGTTAAGGCGCTATCTTAAAACATGCACCTGGCTACGTACGGAAAATAAGCTCGTTACCTGCCGGAGGGAGATGAGGAACCCCGCTGGCTCTCTGCAAACTCACCTTGATGGCCAAAAGGCTTTTTGGGGAGAGGGGGAAAAAATTAAAAAGGTGTGTTTTCTGGAAAACAAGGGAAATGCAATTGATCTTTAATTTGCATAATCCATTTGTGATTACACGGCTAATTTTCACCTCAGGTTTATCATAACTCTGCCAAAGTTTGATATGACCAAACATGAGTACATAAATATTTATCAAAACTCAGCAAAGTCCAATTCCAAACTAAAAAGTTACTGCTGGATTTAAAAAAAAAAAAAATGGCTGAAAGAGACCCAGAGTGTCAAACTCCACCTTTTCTTCACTTTACAATGAGACAACTCAACAAGAAACCTGTGTCGTTATCTTGTCAAATAATTTCCTCGTGATACAAAGCTGAGAATAAAAGAGAAAGAGCCCCCACACACTGGCAAATACAAAAATATCACCACATCTTAGTGGCTCTGGGTGACCCAGGTGAGCCACTACATGGATCTACACCATTAGAGGATTTGTAAATCCCTGAAATGGCTGCCGAGAACCAACTTCAGACCAAAAGTTAAATTATAGTATAGTGCCAATTAACAGTCAAGAGTTTGAAGTTGATTTGCCAAACGGTGAACGTGGACAGGACAGTTCCTGCTTCACTGCCATGGCGGCTGCTGGGATAATGTTCCCTTATGTACAGTAACCAACAGGTTTGTGTGGACTTCCCAGCCTGCACTGCTTAAGCTGTACATAAACATTGCTGCCATCAGACCAGACAAGCAATAGGCGTGCCTTCTGGAGACACAGCAGGTCAGTCCACCATTCATATTCTCCTCCTCCCTTCATACCAATTAGTTATCCTCCAAAAAGCCACAGTCTGCCATGTACAGTAGGACATATTTATACTCCTGCAGACAGCGAGCTGCTCCTGTACTGTACGTTCCCTAGATTTAATGTAGGGAATCTCTTCTCAGCCCTGTCTGGTGTAGGTCATAAAGCTACATGGTTACAAAGACTTATGGAAATAGGGTCAACTAACCTGCGGTGTTTGTGCACAAGGTGATGCATGTAGTGTCAGGGTGGTTCCTGAGTTACACCTAAACAGAGACCGAGATTTAACTCCCAGCTGGACAGGTTAATAGTTAAACAACCTGAAGGTCAATTATTCCATCTTGTTTGTTTAGGGATGAGTGGTGCTGCTTCATTTGGCCTCTTAATGACCCACACAAGGTGGTTTTCTAAGAATGTGACTGAACATGCACGTCTACAGAGTATATGATGGTTACTTAAACAGCTGGCTCATCTTCACAGGAACTCCGCGGCTGCACTCTAGTTAATTCAGAGGAGTTCCACTGTCCTTCACGCAGACGAGGGTAACTGTCCAGTCACTGGCAGCCAAGGTCAGCATCCACAAGCTAATGGCACGGTAGTCCAATTAGAGGTAGCGGAGAGGAGGGTCTTGACCCTCATAAACCTCGTCAGTGGAGAGCTGTCAGTCACAGTGCAGCAAAAGCGGAGGATCCCATCACCTGGCAGTTACTGACATGATGTGCAAAACCAGGTCAGCTGTGATGAGGTCAACATTGACCTGCGTAGTTACCTCCGATCAAACATCTGCTGCTGATACGAGTGCGAGAGGGAGGTGAAGGGGCGGAGCTGAACAAAACCACATCAGAACATTATGGTGAGGATGAATTGATGGCTTTTCTGTTAAAGGTCACTTCTCATTATCCAGCCGCATGCCTTCCTATAGTGGAGCAACACATCGCTGGAAAACTGAAGAGGTTCATTTCATCTAGGAAACGACGCATCTGGGCCGAACTGCAGATGCACCTTCCATGATCTGAAACCGTTTCACACTACGACAACAATTTTAAAATGGCTGATATATAGGAACAAACAAATCTAAATGGAGATGATTTGTGCTCCAAGCTGTTTTGCAAGCAGTAAGGAGATTTCACATATAGCATGAGACAAGCAGGAAAAGATGAAATTTGTGCTGTGGGAAAATCAGGAGCACACTACAGCTAAGGAATCACAAAAGGTGAAAAAGTCCTCATGTCACCACAGAACTCACTTTTAGCCATTCTAAGTTCTTCATAATGTTCAACTTGAGAACTAATGTAGTTAAAAAGTCAACCACAATTGGTTTTCTGTCACTGAAAGACAAACATACTGCGCCTGTCCATAATTAAAACCAGCCATCCCTACACTGGATTAGCATTTGGTGCTGAGATGCAGCATCTTGACAATTCTGATGTAAAAGTTGTGCCGTTTAATTTGTTTAGTGTACTCTATGGTTCTTAAGTAGCCCTTTTCTATGCACACACACACAAAAGGGCTTTACAGTCTTTCCCATTTGCTCGCTCACACGCATGCACACGCACGCACACGCACGCACACGCACGTGATGTCACCAGGAGTAACTAGGGGTTCACGGACTTGTTCAAGGACCCCTCGATATGTGGACCGGAGAAGCCGGGGATTAACCCACTGACCCTACGGTTAGGGCACGACCCGCTCGGTGTTTCTCAATGTCTTTTCTTCAATACAAATAAAGTTTGAAGTCCGACTTGTGTGCACAGTTTTTATGTAGTAATTCTACCATCATGTACTTGAGCTAATCAGAAACAATTTGATCCTTTCCAAAAATTTGACCAGTTTAGTAACTGTAGATAAAAGGCTTTATCAAAACCAGCACAAGAAAAAGCATCTGCATAACTTTTCAAAAGCTATAATTTCTAAGACAACCCTGAAAAATCTTTCATCTTGTACCAGCATAAGAAAAAGTAGGTTGCAGTAAACAGTTGCTGTTCTCTGTGCAATGCCAGTAAAACAAATGCGCTTCAAGCTCTCCCTGCCCACTGACCTGCATTTCCTGCTTCCCCTATGCACCTGGATTCTGGCTCAGTCTGCTTTTTGAGGGTTGGATTTGAGAGTGTGCCTCTCTGAAATGCTGAACGCATACAATGTTGATTTTCAAAGTGTTTACACATCTAACCTTGGAGGGGGAAAGGCAATTTCTAATATCACCATCTTGCCCACATATTTAAAGGACAGTGTATGCAGTAATGACTTCAACGTAGTGCAAGGTTTTGCTTATGCTACTCTGTGCACCAGACAACACTGTTCAGACATCAGTGCAGCTCCCTTGGTCAGCACCAGAGGACTAGGATGGCAATACTTTATATTAATGCATCTTATAGCTGTTTTTCCTACTATACTTTGATAAATCTGTCCTTTTTGCCATGGTTAAGTTGGTATGGACGCTTCTGGGGGTTGCCAAGAATGATCTCACTCATTTCAGGCGTTCGATCACATGGATTATCATCATTACCCAGGCTGTGCTGCAACTTCATGCTCCCACAAAACTCAGACAAGGTGTTGTCATGGACAACACAAACTATCCTCTCCTCATTCGCCGCTCCAGACATGTAGATTCCCTGACACTGACAACTATGCAGCGGTACTATGACAACCTGTTAGTAAGGTAATGCCTGTGTCTGAACACTAGTAAAAGGGTGTATGATGGAAAGATGATCAAGTGGATAGAACATGACCAAAGATGTGTAGTCCTGGTCACCGTCACTCCGAGGTGTGTGATAAAGTCGGTGTGTCTGCCAGAGACTTGTTTTTCTCTCCGCCTTCAAGTCCTAATCGAGAAAGACCTCATGTCCTCTCCCTGCTCCACTTCCCCTCCTCCTCACCTCGCCTTGTCCCAAACCCCAGCACAATACATCAAAGGATGTCCAGACCGCCGCTCTGTAATAACTGCAACCTCTGGAGGGAATAGTCCGTCACAATGCATGAGACAACATCTTTCTTTAATCAACTGAGTGAAACAAACAATGCACACTGACAAATGCTGCCAACCACCAAAAAAAGCTGAAGAGTGATAAACAAATGAACTAAATTGCCGCCATCATCCGAGTACAGATTCTCTGCTGGGAAAGGATGAAAGAAAACAGAGGGGATTGGAGAAAAAGAGAAGTTAACATTTAATCATGTTCCATCACTTTCAATTATTAAACACCTTTTAGAATGAGTTACTTCATAACTACAAAAAGAGCAACAGCCCCTAAAGCTACACGTTACATTAGTAGTCTATGTGAAGAGCAAATGACTTTCATTTAGCTTTACAGCCGACTAGTTTTTATGTCCCCCTGAAAACTATCCTGAGAGCAAATGGTCACGGGGAGGAGAACGAGAGGAGGGTTAAAGATGGATGTGAGGAGGGAGCATCTCAGTCCACAAGCACAGCAGCCATAATTAGTCATCAGCTGTGTTATTTCTTATCAGGGGATTTGGAAGAAGAGGGGCTGTGAGATGGGAGGGCAAGTGGTAAAGCAAAAGGTGTGCACGGCGTGGTTGTCGAGCACCAGGCGTGGCCGCACCGCAGTGTGCGATAACGTCAGCCAACAAAAGACATCTAAGTCATGGAGAAACATAGAGGTTAGGACTAAAATACACCGACAGGAAAATATTTTATTGGCTTCTCTCATGTTTGCAGCTGGTTTTAGTTTGTCCAGTGTAGTTGGAAGGTTCAACAGGTCCTCTGACAACTACACAATCAGTATTGCTTTCCCATGACAAAAGACAAATCCATGGACAAGCAGAGGGGCTAGGGCTCACTCAAAAATGTCCCTGATAACAGCAGTTAATCTGTAAATGCCAAATAAGAACAAAGACTTATTAGAAACTACACAAGGCTAAAACCTCAAGTATTTTTTTGCACTGTAAGATCAATACAAAGCAGAACATCATAAGACTCCGGAGGATGCCAATGAGCACCCGTCACCTTTAATCAACCTTTAATATGTCGCTTCTATCAAGAGTAGGGTTTGCAACATGTACCAAACAGCTAAGACGACAGCAGTTGCAGTGGGCTAATCCTGTAACAGTTGCATATAAAATCCACGAGCTCTTTTAAGTGAAGGTAAAGGGATGGTGGGTACTTGAGTATCCTGGCTTGTCATTTAATTTCTCACAGGTCAGCATAAGGAGGCTTTGATAAGCACTGCATCAACCCCCAATGAAGTACTGCCAGAACCTCAGTCTTTTGGCTAGATGGCACTTGATGGGATCACAGACCCTCCCTAATAGCGATGCTCTGCACTTAGAGGCATCAGGCCTCCAAAATGTCAGTGGCATTTTGTGTGCTAATGCCATATGGGTGCGTTGGGCTAGTAAAAAGCTTTTTCTCTGCTCACTACGCTGAAATGTTAATACCTCAGCACTCTCTGGTCCATTTCTTTTTCAGTCTCCATTATACTAGATTGGTAGACGTCTCAAAGCAAGCGGCCAGCACACATCGATACCGAGGAAGCCGTTCGTGGGTGGCCATTCGAACACATTGGCGTGCCATACAAAGAACGGTCAGCGCTCTGCCCGGGCCTCCCTCCAGTTTAGTTTCTGGCTGGTGGCAGGGTGAGAGGCCCGAGTGCAACATATTTACAAAGAGAAATTACGTAACATCCATATTTTACATTTGAAAATAAACAGGGGCCTGGCACAGTAGTGAGGAGCCATGCAAGACAGCACCCAAGAAGTGTGATGAAACTGAAGCTGCACAGTTTCCTTCCCTTCTCGGTAACAAGTTTATTCTTTCCTGCTCGTTTGGAAAAACCCAGGCCTCTTGTTACATGTGATATTGCTTCATGATCCTCCTCCATTTGTCACCTACACATCTGAACTGTAGCGGCAAAGGTAGGCAGCATGAGATCTGGTCTGACGGCTTTGCTCTTTGACAGACCTACTGTTTCTTTGCTCCACATCACACTCTATAACCCAACCGGAGGCCATGACTCATTTTGCCACTCATCTCCCACACAAAGGCTGTCCTTGCCTTTTTTTGCCCTGTCAACTGACTCACTCTAAATTTATCTTTAAAGATGGGAACAGCGCCCAGGCTTTCCTCCCAGAATGGACTTAAAATTAGGTAGATAACCCCTGGAGCACTTACTCTTTCTGCCTCGCATGCTTGTCACGACCTACAGGTGTGCCAACACCTCACTTCCCCCTGCACCCATTCCCCCGTCTGCCCTGTGACGTGACAGAAACAAAGGATACCGGTTCTCTGCAAATTGTAGAATAACGCTGAGACTCAGAAAACAGCCGTGTTTATCTGCTCCGAGATCTGCAGATGAGCTGACGGATCTAAAGTAAGCAGGGCTCCGGGCAAAATGAGATTTCTAATCCTAAACAAATTCTGAGGCGATGCGGAACAGAAGAGCAGAGCTCCCTTATTTACATAGGCCGGTATCACAAACACAAGGCGACAGAGGCAATCCAAGCAGGCAAAATGTCAGCCTTGTTTGAGTGACCTCATAATGCAGATTAATTCTGACATACTGCCATTTAGACAAGATCAGGTAATCCTGCAGGTTAGGATTATTTGAGTATTGGTAGCCTGTCGACCTGTTCACAGATCCATTAGGCTGACCAGCCCTTTACTGAAAGCAGTGCTAAATGTCAGTGTAGCTGCAAGCGAGATCTGATGGCGGCATGCTGACATACAGTACTTTAGCCTAATAAATTCCTCTTGAAGTTGTGGAAAAACAGTTTCCACATTTTAGTGTGCAGTTTATTCAGCTGCTGTTCCCTAGTAATCAGCAAGCCCTGCTTCTCCACTGTTTCCATCTTGATTAGATAACATACACTATAATTGTGTTCATTCCCTGTGATTGTACATCTGCCATTAAATGGTAAAGATAACACCTACACTTAAACTCATTGAGAGCATCCACGGAGAACAGTTTGGAAACTAATTCAGATTTTAGAGCAATACTAATTACAAAAAAAAAGAATCAGATCTATACCAAATTAATTAGACCTGGGTGACTCAATGTAGTGAATGGTGGGGGAGCAACTTGGTAATCAAAGATGGCCTTAAATCATTGGGGGGGTCATTCTACACTACCCCCCCCAAGGCGAGGCCAATGAAACAATACTGCAAATTTAAAAAAAAAAAAAAAAAATAAAAAAAACCAACAACCTTTACTGGTCACTGTC
>NW_018127993.1:2027727-2028588 GCF_001952655.1 Monopterus albus
TGGAAAAAGACTTCAGTATCAGAGATCCAGGTACAAACATTTTCACTTGTATTCCAACTTTGCAGCAACTTGCACCTTCAAAGAAAGTATGACCCTGCCAAACTACTTTATTATCAATCATCAGTAATGACTTTGTATAATAAATTAGCTGTAACCTTTCAAGTCAGGTTTTAGTTCTTACACATATTGTAGTTTTATGAAGTTACTTCTTTATACCATGTTGGTGGACTTGTGGTACTGCAAGACAATCTCCCTGCATGAATTCAATAAGAGCCAGGTGGTGGTTTCAGCCCACGTGTAGATGCACGTAGGTGTGCAGGATGTTTTCAACTCTGGCTGTGGACCATCGTCACAGGCGAAGTCTTTCCTGCGTCTCAAACAATTTATTCACCATAAGGTGAAATGTTGCAGTAACCCAGCAGGCCAGTGTAGTAGTCAATACTTTTTCTGACCCATTTAAAATTAAAATTTCATAAAGTCTAAAATATGACCACTTTTCATCATTACCACTTAAACCATTCAGAAATGTAGGTAAGGATTTTCATTACTGTTTAAACAGATTTAGATTGTTTCTAGATTTTGTTTTTTTAACCACAAAAAACAACATGACAAATACACCAAACACTAAAATCTAGGCATTAAAATACTCCGTTATACAAGAGCAACAAATTCTCATACTTTAACCACAGAAAACAAAAGTACTGACAACCCAAATAATGTACTACATAATACTCAAAAGGTGCCATGATAGTACATCAATGCCCTGCTCCATTACATCACCCCTCTCATGTGACTGTGCGAACACAATACCCCAACATGAGTAGAGTTACTCAGAATGTGTACACCTTTAAAACCTTAGGG
>NW_018127993.1:2028754-2033984 GCF_001952655.1 Monopterus albus
CCGTAAACCTATGTAAAGGTCCAGCCGTGACGCAAGGCAGCGGTATTTTGGGATCGTATGCGTGGGTTTCCAGAGAGGAGATAATTTTAACTGGATGAACACGATTCCTTCCTATTCCAGTGGCGAAGTTATTTTTGGAGTGATACTTGACAAGGCACCAGGCACAGCAGAGAGAAATGCCACACAGACGGAAGAAACATGAACATGACACATCTGACAGCGTACGAGGTCCTGCAGCCTGCGATAGGTGCTAAAATGCTTGTATCCCACATATAGTCAAAGTCAAGCTTCTGGGTGGAGAGCAGGTCTAATGTTTCCTGCTTCTAAAACCACAGAACAGCTTCAGGAATGTCAAAGTCTTCCAAAGACAGCCTTGATAGTGGGATCACATTACAAACCAGTGTTGTAATAAGGGAAGCATTATCAATTTTCAACTACACACATTTTTACTTGACTCCAATTTAAATCCTCTTCTGCAGAGACTCATTGGCCTTAACGTCTTCCTGGATGTACTGCCATGTCCTAGATTGACACAGCTTCACACTTGACTCCTGCTTTCAGAGAAACAAAAACAAGCAGGCCACCATTCCGGTAAACCAGCAGCAGAGTTTTGTCTGTGGGTCACAAGCCGCCGGTTTCCGGGTTTCCTGTTGCAATGCTTTGTGCGGACACTGCATTTTCTCTGTTCCTGGGTTTCATGTAAAGTGATCCTGGCACCCCACTGTTCCAGATCATCTTGAGTGATCCATTACTCAGCCATGCCTACTGCACTATTTAGGTTTTCCCAGTGTTGACAGTTTGCAGAACAGGCACACAATCACACTTTCATCCCTGCTGCTTCTTGCAGTTTGTTTCCATCGCAAACGGTGATTTTCTTCTTTCAGAGAGTCCACATGCACACGTCTCTTTAAACCACAAAGAAAGGTCCATCTTCATATTAAAACACTGTACAGCGCCATCCAAGGCTGCAACAGTGACCCATCTATATCGCTCAGTAACCCACAAGCAAAACGGGTAATTTCACCATGTGAATTTATCCGCAAGCTTTGTAGAACTAAGCCCATGAAGAGTCTGACTGTACTCAGACAAGGACAAGTAGGTACACTGCATTCACTGAGGCTCACGCAGTAATTAGCTCCTGTCAGACCTGGGAAAGGCTGACAGTGAAGTCATTGAAACAAAGTTATGTGGAAGAAAATTAAAAAGAAAGGTGAAACATGCAACGGCTGCATGCAGTCAAATAGCTTCCTGCCGCTGACTGTGCTTTTTCAGTGGTTAGTTGGAAGGTGAGCAGTGTCTGGGTGGGTTGCAGGACTTGTTGACATAAAGGCTAACCTACAGTAGCTTGTGTTTTTTTTTTTCCTAGTGGGTGTGTGTGGGTGTGTGTGTGGGAGCTGTGTGTTTGTGAGAGAACGTGGTAAGGCCCAGTGCGCCACTGCTCGTTCTCCTAATCGTGCAGAAACTCAGACTACTTACAGGAGCAATGAGGGAGGTAATGAGAAAGTAATTTTTACTAATTTCAGCTTGCTCCACATCCGCTCTGTATGATTGTGTGTGCCGTCTGCATCATTACAGACAACATCTGCAAGGATTCGCCAGGCGCACGCCACCACTAAGGAGGGAGCGTGAGGAAAGAAAGGGAGAGAAGTAGAAAGACTACATGCTGGTGACTGGGTTTTGATGTGGTTGCAAATCCTCCATGCTCATACTGCCTCCTGTTGTTGGGATTCTTCCTCATAAAGGCGGCTGTGGTCTGAGACAATGAAAACCTCTGCTGAGACAGTTTTGTTTTTTCCTCCCACCAAGTCTGTCGCCAAGCAGCTGCTGCTAATCTCTGTTAGCAGAGCCCCACTAAACGGCTGACTACAGCTTTTAATCTGGTCCCACCACAATCATTACCTCTGGAGCCGGAGGTGGGGGCTAACACAATTGCAGAACAGTAAAATGAAAACAGATTTGTGTCCATTGGTCTGTCATTCCTCTGGCTTTCATGTAATCTCACTTGAATATTTGTTGTGGAGCCAAAGTTGCTATCATTCCATCAGGCTGCCGCTCCACAGCTCGGGCTATGATGGCCCGGTCTGTCTGGTTGTTGAACTCACAGAGCTTCGTGTACTGCCAACTTTTTCCTACAGTTGACCTCCAGGAGATCCTTGCATGTGTGTACATCCTTTTACAACATAGTTCAAACCTCATTATGCCGTCTGTGGTTCCTGGAGCTCCCATAACGGGGGTCTGACTTACCATACCCTGCTGTTTGCTTTATCATTTTCATGTTCAACACACAGGCACTGGAGGAGGCCACTTGAGATGACAAACACCAGAAATTTGTCTTTGTGAAAGGCGGCTGCACATGTCACCACCAGACAAGCTCATCATAGAGCATGTTCCTGCGGTGAAAGCATTTCTTTCTCATCCTGAATCACAAGTCTGACTCGCTCCCAGTGCTTATATGTGCGATTTGACTCCTCTGCTACGAGCACCAGGGAACAGGTGCCCGTGAAATTAAAGTCAGGGGGGGTTTAAGAAATGTGCAAGGAAATGCAGAGCAGCCCCTGTGAGGCAGACTGCAGATTACCTCTATATTGCATGAGGGCTGCTGGAGAGTGGAGGCAGCCCCCTGTGAGGGGCCCACAGGGAATGTTACCAGGAACTTGACAGTGACATCTGGACATTTTGTTCTTAACTCCTCTGAGGGGGGAAAACCTGCACGTGTTTGGTGATCACAGGGGTTTTGATGCTTGCTGTGTTATCAGAAGATGCAGTGCTTTGCCATTATTGTGCCCCTGCGCTTATTATAGATTCCATTAAGATGGCAGTTAAATTGGATGTCCCCCATCAGCTCCGGAGCATGTTTGTTTTAGAGAATGGAAGGCTGAGTCACAGAAGTATTAAGTCTTTCAGAAGATAAAAGTAGAATTAAAGTCACAAAGCAAGCAAGAGGCTGCTGTGCCCCCCCCACCAGCTCTAAATAAGAAACCACAACAGTTAAGCCACAGAGAAATTAGTTTAAGTTATTTTTGGTTAGTAACTGTCTTAAAGCATCGGCTTAAAGGGTGTAATGCCAAGCAACATAGCAGAAACGTACCACAGCCAACAGGCAGGAACCTGATGACATGGACATCGACAGCATTGAGTGACAGCAGATACAGGGCGTTTTGCTTCAGCGAAGTAGCAATGGATCAGATGACTACTGGTACATGAAAGAGTCGCTTACACAGGACTCCAGCCTAACATTTCATACCGGTGCCACCAAGACTCTCCAATGGTCACAGCCAGCGACACACCTGTAGATAAACATTGCTGTGATATTAGATCGTTGCATTTGTCCACCGTTTCTACAGTGAGTGCACAAGCCGTTTATTTTGCCGTCATACTCAGTGAAAGCTTTGAAAAAGTCAGTTGCACTTTGAATAAATTTGGCCACAAAATGCGAGTGACCACTTGCAGTCTAGAGCCCTGTTACAGTGACATCCACAGGAATTGTCCCCCAACGCTGCAGTTTCCTTTTTCATGAGACCATCCAGAATTTCAATGACTAAAGACTTGGGGGAGTTTATCTGGAGAAGTTTGGCTTGATTTCTTGACCTCACAATAAAAAGTCAAGGATGCCATCAACATATAAAATTGTTATACATCAACTCAAATTTTAAAGAAAACCCTGCACATTCATTTTTACCTACAAAAATCAAAAATAAAGCCACAAGCTGAGCTCTAACCCCGAGTTATTCATCTCCCATTTTCATGTACTGACTTTTATATTAGGATGTGACATACAGCTTCCTGACACATTCACTGCATACATGGTCTACCCCCATCTGCTGCTATAGTAATATTACTGTAGCTATAAATTATAAGCCAACTTTTCCCTTACGTCATGTAAACACAGTCAAAGTTTTACCAAAACCTTTCAAACTGACTGTGCATTGTGGTAGCAAGTAAGAGAAGATACCAAATATAAAAGTCTAGTCAGTTATAAAACAGTTGTCTCATACACACCAGAAGCTACTGATCATTTCCTTGACTTACTACCCCAACTATGATGATTATGGTATATAATAAGGAGCTAGCAACCATTTCCCGTTTTCAAACCAATACCACAGTTCAAATCATGAGCAGCAAAAATGACTTGTAATCTCCCAACAGAGAGGACATGTCCTCCCATGAACAACAACAACAACACTCATCTAGCTCGACTGCCATGCAAGCAGCCCGATTTCCACCCCCCCTCCCACCACCTCAAGCTTTTAAGACATTTTCCTTGCATGGCTGAGGAAGGAGCACATGGTAAATGAAAGATTAGTGTGATTGCGTTACATTATTGTCAGGTTCCCCTCTCGACTCAGGCTGATTTGTGGAGCCTGTTCACTGAGGTTTCTGGCACACTCCCTTTGTAATAGATGTACTGGGCCTTGAATTGTCATGGAGTAGAAGCAGTTCAATTAATGCAGCTTCACCATAAAATAACTACTAAAATGACAAACGGGTAAATGAATAAGCATTTGCCTCTGCAGGCGCAAGGAGGGATGGGTGCTAAAATTTATGCCAGCAAATCAAGTGCTTTTGGGGACGACGATGCCATCAACCAAATATATCCTGCTGTCGCACACAAGAAGGGGCAAGTAAAAGATGGACCCGTTATTATCACACCATCGAGTGATGATGGCTCATTTGAATATTTACAGCTGCGTCGAAGGCAGGTAGAATGATCCATCATTGGGCCGCAGCCCTTCAGTGCAGCATACAGATGCAAAGATGGCAGTAAACATAAGGAAGAAAGGCGTTGACATGTACTGTGCTGTGCTACCTCACACACTGAGGGTAACAAAAGGTCTCCAGCTGACCACATGGTAGGACGGAGTGCCTTCTCACTGCTGTCAGTGTTTGTTTTAAGCATGCATACATATGCATGAAGCCTGAACAAGATGCAAGGAGGGAGTGTTAGAACTTCAGGTTTTTGTGGCCATGTTCAATACATGCTGATTAAACACTCAAGAGCAGGATGACCAAGTCGTGTCCGACAACAGGTTTTAATTTACACTTTGCCGCATGCAGGAGGTTTTCTAGTCTTAGTCATGGCTGCCTTTTTTATTTTATTTATTTTTTACTGTGTAATGTCTGAGGAACATGTTAGTGAATGCGGCCCAGTGTTTGCTTAGTGGCCATCATGTACAGTGCTGGGAACTGCTCAAACAAAAAAAAAAAAAAAAAAAAAAAAAAAAAAAAAAAA
>NW_018127993.1:2034026-2034862 GCF_001952655.1 Monopterus albus
CCCCATCTCCTTTTCAGCAGTGGCTTGGAAAAAAAAAAAAAAATTGGATGGTGACTAGAGGGTAGTTGACATGGGTTTCAATTAGCAGTGTCTAGATGAATTAAGAGGTTTAAAGCCATTGCTGTTCTAGTGGTGGTATTAACCCGGTGCTTCTCATTAGCCACCGCTGGCTGATAAAGAGAGTTAAGCGAGCGGCAGTTCAGAGAGACACCTCTCGCTGACAACGGGTGACAGAGTGGATCACATTGCCTCATGAATAGTAATGGCCGCCAACATGTCCCGCTCTCCCCTGTGTGAGGAGTGACAGATTCCTGTGTCAACAGGGCCCATAGCCAGGGAAAAAAGGACTGACGAATGATTAAGAGAGATGGAGAGGGAGGGAGGCTGAGAGAGAGACAGGCAGAGAAAAACTCCAGCCCTGACATGAAGGCTGCATCCTAAGATTGTTTGTCAGTCAGAGCCGCCTTCACTGCCTCCCTCAGAGTGAGTAAATAAACACCGTTCGCAGGCAAAGGAAGTGAGACTGAATTGTTACCCAGTGCCCTTTGGCTGCAGAGACACGACTGCGCGTCTCAATAAATCAGGCTGAGCAGCCACTCTTAATACACTCCCAAAACTATCAATAAGTGAAGGGAAAGCAAATGCTGCTTCTCAGAGGAGTGATGTCACTGATAACCTGGTGGGCAGACACTCTTCCCGACTGTCCAGGTCTTTGGCCAAATCAATAGTAGCACAGCGCCTTGTTTGGCAAATGTGCAGGTGAGCAGAATGTCAAAGCAGCAGTAAGAAGCCGAGCTGAACAAAGACCAACTTTCTAATGGAGCCAGAAGTGGCAG
>NW_018127993.1:2034882-2037048 GCF_001952655.1 Monopterus albus
GGAGCCACAAAAAGCTATTCTGAGCAGAGCAGCTGGACATCACACTTTAGCCAAGTCTACAGCCTTCAAATGGGAAAGAGGTGCAACTGCACCTTTGCTCCCTGTTGTCTAAATGAAGCCAGAGGCCAATTACGGGAAAGGGCGGAAAAAGAAACCAAGAAAAACCCCATACTGTGCAACATGAGCTTGAAAGCATTTAAAGTCGATGCATTTACAGCTTTTTAATCCCATTTTCCACACTGAAAATCTTATACAAAGAAATCATGTCCAAATAATATTAATCCTACACCATGGTGTGCTGCTCTTAACCGCATGATGGTGCACCTTTGCCCTCATTCCTATTTTTGATCACGAACTCGCTCCAACAGTAACAAATTCTCACAACTGCTTAACGTTTAGTCATTTTGAGATGCAAACTTCCTGACTAAACTCACATTCAACAGGCTGCATAGTTTCCACAAGGGGGAGCCGTTTGGTCACATCATACCAGTTTAACACCTGCCAACCTGTGCCACCAGTAGGAACGCAGAAAAGCAAACATTTAAGCAGCAGCAGCCACTGCAGATGTCATGCCTGCACAACCTGCAGTGCAAACTGTTTAGGCTCCATTTTTTTTAAATTGCTGCCAACATCACAATTTTTTGTGATCCAAACATGTCTGGGATTGTGCCCACTGACAGCCATTTCCCCTGGTTAGAAAAACAACTAAATTTAGCAGACGGGATTAATAATGAGGCATCATCTTCACAGCTAGCTGCATTCATGACAAACAGCAACATGTGAATGACCGAGTACAAGTCGATTTAAGGTGCCTTTAAAATGTGCGACAATTACGTAGGTTTGTTTTATTGCGGACTGTGTGAGATGAGTCTAATAAATCAGTCAGAAGGTACAAAATCATTTGGAGGCACATCAGATTCTGCTATGAATGCATGATGAACCGTTGTGCAACAGTGTAAATAGAAGTACGTGAAGAGAGGCATGACATCAGCCTGCATCCATCTGCCACATCTAGCATTCTGATTCAGGTTGTGCAAGTAGCTGAAAACCAGAATTATATACTGGCCAGTGACATTTTATCATTTCAGGTCACTTTCACTGGTTAGTACAGACAAACTAAAGCAGATCTTCTGACACTGTCAGGCCAATGATGGATGTGTCTCAGTGCAACCCAAGATTTTACCATGTTCCTATCAACCACCTCCTCAACAAACTAAGGGGGTCCTTGCACAGACAGACAATTTGTTGATCAATGTGAAAATTTAACTGATCCTTGCAAGCACTACCACAACTCATGTTGACAGATATTTCCCATCTTGCCATGACTGCCAGCGATGTCACATCTCATCTGTTTTGTGAAAAAAACCCACTGTTGTTAATATTGGATCTTTCTCTCCCTCTGGATTCTTCTTATCACACACAAAATGTGCAGCGAGGCTGACATGTCATGGTGCCATCTGTCAGGTGGAGTGGCTTTTTTCCTTGCTGATCAAACTGAAATGAACTATATTTTCAGGCTATTTGTCACAAATTCATCCATTCTTCCCATGGATGTGGTGCGTGTCTTGTGCCACCTGTCAAAAGTTTAGTGGTGGCAGAATGTTTTCATGTTTTAAGTCAATGATTGAGTGCATGGGTGGTGTTTGGTAAATAAAACCGCTTCAATACTTGGAGCTGTGGCCACTGAGCAATACTTTTACATAAAGCTTGTGACAAACTGCACTGACACATGCGCCATTAGATAATCTTTGACTCAGTACGTTTCTACATTTATGTTTGTCATTTCAGCCAGTGGAATGGAAGGTAAAGGTTGCTTTGAATTTGATTTCTACAGTAGAAACATGAGGGGATGCTAATCTAGAGGCCATATTAAAAGCAACGCTGAGGCATTTACTCAGTGTAATTCATCATATGCCATTAAGGTCGGGCTTTATTATTTCCACATTACTGTGATCACCGCACCCCGGCGAGGGAGTCACAGTAGCTGGTCTTAGGAGTCTGCACACAAGGGGAACGTTTTGCTGTGCATTTTGAACAGCTGAGCATGATTTCCAGCATTAATTATACAGGTGCGCTGCCCGTTTCTGCAATCGCTCCATTGTCCGCTAAACATCCCAAATCACCACTGAGTCAACACGGAAGGAGACGGAGTGTGTACTCAGCAGG
>NW_018127993.1:2037062-2041376 GCF_001952655.1 Monopterus albus
GTGTGGGGTTCCCTCCAGCACTGTCCTGCCTTTTTTTTTTAAGGCAGTATGATTTTGCAAACAGTCAAAAAAAAACTAAACTTTCCATTACCTGGTCTGGGTTTCCAGAGTCATTCCAGTACAATCACACCACTAACAGACCTCCCATTTCCCAAAACAAGAAACACAAGGATCAAATTAAACATATCTTCACACAAAAGGTGTGTGTGTGTGTGTGTGTGTGTGTGTGTGTGTGTGTGTGTGTGTGTGTGTGTGTGTGTGAGAGATTGAATTTTGAGATCTTTGCACTGGTTCCCAGTTAAATACAGAACTAAATTCAAGGCTCTTATTGTTTACAAGTCTCTGTGGTCTGGGCCCAAAATACAGAGATCTGTTTGCCGAGTAGAGGCTCGGTAGGGATCTCTGATGTGCAGGGACTAGTCAGGTGGTGGCGTCCAGAGTTTGAACCAACCACAGTGAAAAGGGTTTAGCCATGATGCCGCCCACAGCTGGAAGCAGCTCCCATTAGAAATTAAATCTGCCAACTGGAGCCATTTTTAAAACTAAAGACTTATTTTCCACAGCTTTTAATTAATCCATCTCAAGTCCCTTTGCACTTTTCCTACTTTTATCTTTCACTGCTCAATGACCAATTGATTTCACTGTGCTGTATAAACAGTAATGGTCAGAAGTAAAGCACGTCCACCTCTGGTGATAAAGTACTCTGAGGTTCGTCTCGGTAAGACCGAAGGGGTACAGAGTATAATGAGAATCCACAGCTGTCCTTCAAGTACTAGGTATCTACTTTGTGCCATCTTGTTAACCGTTTAAAGTTTTAATTTGCATTCTGATATGTGTGCATTGTGTTAAGCACCTTTGTGTATGAAGATGTGCTATATAAACAAACTTGTCCCGCTTCGGTTGTAAATGGAATTTGCATTTGATCTTGAAAGATAATTTATGAAGGACTGACTGAGTAAAACGATCATTAAGCCAAAATCATTCGTCACATTGACCGACAGCATCAATCCTTAGTCGTTCCATTTAATCAATCACTTCTGTGATCATGTTTATTATTCTTGTGTTTTTTTCCACCCACTTTGTTTTGCGGCTGGATTCCGGCCAATCAGAGCCAGTTGCTTCCTTTATTCTCTGGTTTATAGGGAACACAGAGGTTGATGTTCTTTTCAGGAGCAGTTTATTCTTTTTCTGGGAGCTGGATGGCTCCTGCTTAAGGAATCAATTTGACTGGACAGTGTTACAAATTGCATAAAGAGACAAAGTTGTCCTTGGAGTGCACGGCAATTGATTGATGGCTCCACACACTTGCACCGTAAATCCTCCCGACAGAACAGAGACAAATCAGTCGCCTGCTCCCCTGCCTCTCCTATGTTCCCTCACTTCCTCTTCCCATACAAAAACGGCCATAGGACCAAACGCATCTAAAATTAAATCAAAATTTCCTCCAGCCTTTATGATTCGACACAGGTTGTTCAAACCTGTGGAGTCACAACACATATATGCTTAGACACCTTATGTAAAATTGGTTTTGTTTTGTTGTGAAGCTGTTAGTAAATCTTAAAGAAGCCATCCTGTGTGTTGAATAGATAAACCTGAATCAACTGTTTTCCATGATACCATCAGCTCGATGCAACAACAACAACAAAAAAAAAAAAAGCAGCCCACTGTTTAAAGCCTGAAGTTAACACCAGGAAGATAAAACAACTCAGTGTTGTGCCAAGAAAATGGCAGTCCTCCCTGGGGAGACCATGCCACTGTTTGTGTGGCACTGTGTCTGCCCCCCGCCCACCTAAATTATATAAATCAAGCATCAACTCCAGAGGAGTTATTCATAAGAACCTAATTAAAATTAAGATGACTCCTCTTATAGTAGAAAGTAATAGGACAATCAAATGTGGACTATTAAATATCAGATCTCTCTCATCTAAATCTCTGTTAGTGAATGATTTGATAAGTGAACATCACATTGACTTATTGTGTCTTACTGAAACATGGTTACAGCAGGAAGAATATGTCAGCCTAAATGAATCCACTCCACCTAGGCACAGTAACTGTCACATCCCTCAAAACACAGGCCGAGGTGGTGGCGTGGCAGCGATCTTTGACTCGAGCCTATTAATCAACCCTAGACCTAAACATAGTTATAACTCATTTGAAAGTCTCACCCTGAGTCTCTCACACCCAAACTGGAAAACTCAAAAGCCTGTTCTGTTTGTGATTGTATACCGTCTACCTGCTCCTTATTCAGAGTTTTTAAGTGAATTCTCAAACTTTCTGTCTGATTTAGTGCTTAGTACAGATAAAATAATCATAGTAGGCGACTTTAATATTCATGTAGATGCCGACAATGACAGCCTCAACAATGCATTCTGTTCATTATTAGACTCAGTTGGCTTCTCTCAAACTAAATAAACCCACTCACTGTTTTAATCACACTCTTGATCTGGTTCTGACATATGGCATCAAAACTGAACACTTAATAGTTTTTCCCCATAACCCTCTTCTGTCTGACCATTTTCTAATAACTTTTGAATTTAAATTAATGGATTATACTCTATGTGGAAAACAATTCCACTACAGCAGATGTCTATCTGGCAATGCTGTTACCAAGTTTAAGGAAATAATTCCATCTTTATCTACTTCAGTGCCGTTTGCCAACACAGTGGAAGGAGGCCACCTTAACTTTACTCCAACACAAATCGATAATCTTGTTGATAGTACTGCAGCATTCCTACGTAATACACTTGATACCATTGCCCCTCTGAAAAAGAAGGTAGTGAAACAGAGGAGGCTAGCCCCGTGGTACAGCTCGCAGCTCCGCTCCCTAAAGCAGGCATCACGAAAAATGGAAAGGAGGTGGCGCTCCACTAAGTCAGAAGAGTTTTTCATAGCCTGGAAAGATAGTTTAATAACATATAAGAAAGCCCTTCATAGTGCCAGAACCACATTTTATTCATCACTGATTGAGGAAAATAAGAACAACCCCAGGTTTCTTTTCAGCACTGTAGCCAGGCTGACAAAGAGCCACAGTGCTGTTGAGCTTAACATTCCCTTAGATCTCAGCAGCAATGACTTCATGAGCTTCTTTACAAATAAAATCACAACTATTAGAGAAAAAAATTGGTCGGACCACTCCCACAGCTCTCGCAGATGTGCCATCTACTACAATGGCTTTAGAAACATCTATAAGACCTCATTTATACTTGGACTACTTCTCCCCTATAGATCTCTCTGAGTTGACCTCAACAATTGCTTCATCTAAATCATCAACATGTCTCCTGGACCCCATCCCGACCAGGCTGCTCAAAGACGTCTTTCCCCTAATCAACACATCCATACTAGATCTGATTAACCTCTCTCTATTAACAGGTTATGTTCCACAGGCTTTTAAACTTGCAGTAATTAAACCTCTACTCAAAAAGCCTACTCTTGACCCAGGTGTCCTAGCTAATTATAGACCAATATCCAATCTCCCATTTATTTCCAAAATCCTTGAAAAAGCTGTTGCAAAGCAGTTATGTGACCACTTGCACAAGAATGATTTGTTTGAGGATTTTCAGTCAGGATTTAGAGTCCATCATAGTACAGAAACCGCATTGGTGAAAGTCACCAATGAAATGTCCACACAAGAAAGGTGTTCCATCAGGGGTTGGTTCGCACAAGTATATAAAGACAAACACACACGCACACACCACATGTCAGGAATCGGCGCGTTATGCTGCCAAAAATGTTGAGGGTGAACTCAATTAAAAGGCCAGACAAGGAAATGTAAAACAAAACCGTCTCTTTAATAAGAGAACTAACGCTAAACAAAACCATACAAGACACGGTGAAACACAAAAATCACAGGTCGGTATAAACAGTCCGAGATCAGAGCCAGCAAACACATACAGCAGAGGAATCCAAATACGTAGTCCAAAGGGAAGTCCGATAATTATACACAGTGACAGTCTGAAGCAAGAGGGCAAGGCAGAACAGAATAGTCAGAGGAACAAGCCGGGTCAAAAACACAAAGTACCAAAACCGAAAAATGCTGGAGAGTGAGAGGTGGCGTCTAGAACAATCTGGCTGGGATTGGTGGGTGAAGGCTGCTTATGATGCGGTGCAAACTATAATGAGCAGGTGAAACTAATGCGGGTGATGAAGAAAGTAAAAAGACCAAAACTGTGGTGAAACAAAACAGGACGTAGCATCAAAATAAAAGCCTGACAGGAAGCAACACAGAACCGAATCATGACACCACACACACACACACACACACACACACACACACACACACACACACACACACACACACACACCACACACACACAC
>NW_018127993.1:2042074-2043498 GCF_001952655.1 Monopterus albus
TGTCTCTCCTCTATCCACTCACCCCAACCGGTCGAGGCAGAAGGCCGCCCACCAAGAGCCGGGGTCTGTCAGAGGTTTCTTCCGTTAAAGGGAGTTTTTCCTCCCCACTGTCGCCAAGTGCTTGCTCAAGGGGGATTTGTTGGGTTTTCTCTATGTAATAATATTGATAACAGTAAGGTCTAGACCTTACTTTGTAAAGTGTCCTGAGATGACTTTTGTTGTGATTTGGCGCTATGCAAATAAAATTTGATTTGTTTCTGAAGAAAACAACTATAGGCATCTTTTTAGAGCACCCCCACTAATCAGAAGTGATCCGTTCACATGGGCTATCCACCTTCCCTGGGGAAGCACCAGAGAGAGAACAAGTGCAGGCAGGTCAGACACAAGACAACATGGGAAAAAAAACATCCAGAGGAAAAGGGGTGGAAACAGCAACTAGTGTGAAGCTCGGATATTAAACTTGCTCACAAACAGTACATTACTTTGTGCCTCTGTGTTAAAAAAAATAAAATAAAAAACAAGAGCCTGAAAACATGCTTGGCCAGAATTTCACACTGGTGGAATGTAAGAACATAACCCGAAGAAGAAATGAAACCAAAACAATTTCAAACTAATCCAGCAGCACTTCTGAAGAACATCATGTATTAAAACTTTTTCCATGTACACAAAAGGGCAGAGCGTGCAACCACTCACCTTAATGGCCACATGACAACCAGGCAATATAGCACCTGAGGCCTGTGCGAGCATATACACTGCAGTTGAGGCGTTTTAACTGGCGTACACTTATGTTGGCATAGGCAGGTAGGACAAGAAAGAGGCACCTGCTCCGGATTTGACTGAACGCTACTATTCCCCCTGCTACTAAACAAAGTATCTGAAGTGGAATATTAGACTCTGCTGTAAACACGGTGTCCTCCCAGTGCTCACTCCACAACAGCTAGGTATACAGTGGGTACGGAAAGTATTCAGGCCCCCTTAAATTTTTCACTCTGTTATATTGCAGCCATATGCCAAAATCATTTAAGTTCATTTTTTTCCCCTCATTAATGTACACACAGCACCCCATATTGACAGAAAAACACAGAATGTTTGACATTTTTGCAGATTTATTAAAAAAGAAAAACTGAAATATCACATGGTCATAAGTATTCAGACCCTTTGCTATGACACTCATATATTTAACTTAGGTGCTGTCCATTTCTGCTGATCATCCCTGAGATGGTTCTACACCTTCATTTGAGTCCAGCTGTGTTTGATTATACTGATTGAACGTGATTAGGAAAGCCACACACCTGTCTATACAAGACCCTACAGCTCACAGTGCATGTCAGAGCAAATGAGAATCATGAGGTTAAAGGAACTGCCTGAAGAGCTCAGAGACAGAATTGTGGCAAGGCACAGATCTGGCAAAGGTTACAAAAAAA
>NW_018127993.1:2044345-2061350 GCF_001952655.1 Monopterus albus
TCAATATGGGGTGCTGTGTGTACATTAATGAGGAAAAAAATGAACTTAAATGATTTTAGCATATGGCTGCAATATAACAGAGTGAAAAATTTAAGGGGGTCTGAATACTTTCCGTACCCACTATAAATAATTACACAGCCTGAAGCTCTGAACAGTCAGAGAGCAAAAGACAAGAGGAAGGAAAGGAAAAAGTCAGCGATCAGCCCTGCTTACCACAACTACCACACCAGTGTCATAATTAGATCCTCTCTCTAGGAATCACCAGGAACAAAGTCGAGCAGAAGAACAGCCGTCTCTCTCTCATAATTAAAATACAGCCTCCAATGCAGCTACATGAAGATGGACCATATTCTCCGTCACTTTAATGAGACCAATAAATGTAATGCTACCTTTGGCCATTTATAACTTTCACAGCACAAACTGTGGCATAAAAAAGGCACAAATCAGATGAATGACAGACCAAGGACAGCTGCAGCATCGTCCCTCCATTAAACACCGCAAATGGCCAACTGTGGCCCAAGCAGTTAATTAGCCAGAGAGGGCCTAATCAGAGTTTTGGAGCTGCGGTCCTCCCCAGGTAACACACTAATAGGAGAAGCTTGTGGAGCCACAGATGGAGTAAAGAGTGTGCAAAGAGGCTAACTGTTGGCTTTGGGCTGCTCATAGGAAAGAGTCACCTGCTTTGACCTGTGAAGAGACAATGTGAATACAAAGGCTCAGGGTTTGAGGCAGTGCACAATATTTTTAAACTGTTCTGTGGGAGGCCGTGGTGCCCAGTTGGTTTTACACTGTACTATTTTTCTCACCAGTGTTCAAAGTGTTTCTTTATGAAGCTAATTTAAAATGAGCATTGTTTCCACCCATGTTTGCTAGCGTGCACTTCTTTGCCTACATTTCTTTATTGCCAGGCAGGAGTGTGCACCACACTGCCTCCAAGTTTGGCCTCATGCTTGATACAAACATGAGCCATTTGTGAAAACATTACTACTACTAGTTAAAAACTGAGGAGCTTTAACATGAGCACAGATTCAGTGCTGTTGCACAAAATGTTTATTTACTGTGGCCTTCCAGATAATCACAATGTGGAGCTGATACTTTAGAAAGGAAGACAAACCGCAGCAGTCAAACCCGCTCAGTGTGGAATGCAAACTAAACACAATGAACAACTCTAAAGAAGGAAATTCCTGCTACATCACTCTGGTTCAACTGCTCACAAATGGCAGACCTAATGAAATCTGTGAAAGCATTAGATGCAGGCATTGCTCAGCTGCTGTGTGAACGGAGAGATTCAAAGTATGATTGGAATAGCAACACATCAAGTCAGAACCCATTTGCTCTGAGTACAAGACAACAGTGGAGGAGCTCACACTGAGGCCAGCATTCACCGAGATAAGCTCCCTGAAGTTACCAGAATAGCAGTGTGCATATCAAAAAGGCCCCCAAAATAAAGTCCAGCCAGCTCCTGTTACATAATCCAAACAATCAAGCAGCCAGCACATCCCACAGAGGAGGTGGGAAAGGCAGGAATAAGTAAAAGTCAGGGTGTCCTGTGTAACGATATGATGCTGCAAACAGGGAACCTCAACAGCGGAGGCTTATCGATTTCCAATACTGCTCTCAAGTGACTTGCTGGCTGTCACAATGAGGCCCGGGGTAAGGTGACCATGTTTGTGCTCAACGTGATGAACCTTGCATGTCGTCAGGTAAGGAGGACGCCGTGTCACCCTTCCCCCAAGCTCTCTGCATCACAGGCTGCTGCATTTATCCATAGTGGGATGTTGAATAATGGACTCCTTCATTTAGTAATGAAGTCACCAAGGAGTTCGCGAACGCAGCCGGCACAGGAGCAACTTAGTCAAAGTGCTTCGAGTACAAGCTTTTAATTCAGGAGCTCAAACATATGATTTCCAAATGACCACAGCCTGCAAGGCAGTCATGCAACACAATGAGCAGCTTAACGGGCATCATGGGAAATGGAGGCAACCCTGATAAGAGGTCAACTCCAGGTATAAACAACCATAAATCAGAAGACACGTCACTCGAGTAGATCTATCATGGGCCAACCTGCAGTGCCACGCATGCACCCACCAACTAGAGTGAGGAAAATAAAGAGGCAGATTGATTGGCTCCTGTAAATGAGTGGCAGAGGGGTTATGTTGATCGATTCTACGCATAATTGACTGATTTGAGTGTCGCTCGACGCAGAGCAACGGCTGCATGTCGGCACCATGATGTGACACAGTCCTCAGGCATCTTAACTTATAGACATGGCTTGGAAACCGAGGCGTTAACGTGCAAAGGAAATTACCCTCAGCTTTAGACTGTTATGAGTTTAGTAGGCAGACTGTGGCAAGGGCTCAGTGCATTTCCTATAAACACTTGATGCTACAGGAACCCATAAAATAACTTTGAAAAATATCACAAGTTGCTGAAATCCACAAAACTGAAGCAGATTTCACACTAAAACCCATCTTGCTTGCCATGCTCATTTGTCCTGTGTTTATGCACCAGGCTGTGGCAGAAACACAAGCTGCATATAAACATCCTGCTTTTATTGTCACTTGGAGTAAAAGCCTTACAGATGAGAATTCAGCCAATATAACTACACCACCACTGGGAACTTGTCATTCTCTGAAGTCCAGGCCAAATCAATGAATTAACTTGTTAAAGCCACAGCGGAAGAGGAGGAGGAGTCTACATTTGGAAACCGTCCCACTTTGTGACACAGCAGTTTGCAGCCATTCAGAATTTCCTTTTGGCACCAGGAAAAGAAAATAAATAAATGCAATCTGTTAAGGAAAGGCAGATGAGTGCTAAAGAGTTTTTCACTGCTGATGAAATGGGCATGAACAGAGCTGCCAATAGTGAGCAACTAAAAATTCTACAAATGTTGACAAAGATGCAGGACAGAGAAAAAGCTCCAGAAGATGCCAAATCACTAGTGAGTCAAGGACCCCTCCCCCAAGGTAATATTCAGACAGCTTTATTATGGCAAGAGGTGACCACTGAGTGGAGAAGGTACGCTGATGCACAGAATGCAAAGTGACTTTTAATTATTCTTGGGAAAAGAGCACAAGCCCTTGGCTTGTTTTCCACTTTACCAGAAACAGCTTAGGATTGCTTTGGGACCACCACCTCCCCCTCCTTTCCATAGAACACCATGCAAAAGTGATCAAGCATTCATCATTTAGCCCAAATGTTTTAACGTATCTGAGAGAGGGCTGAGAGATTACAGGTAATGAAGCAGCTCCAGAAGTAACACCGAAACTGGCTAAGGCCCGTTTGTGCTGCAATAATCAGTCTCTTTTGTCTCATGATAAGCTGAGAGCCTAACCTTCACCCAAAGAGCACATCATGCCCCCTCTGTGAGACCTAATGAGACATTAGCCATACTAACAAATGCTGGTTGAGAAAGTGAAAGTGACTTTCCAGGTAAAGGCCGTTTGTCTGACCATAATCAGTCCCCAGGTACAACTAAAAGACGGCAACAACTGAGTCACTGTCTCAACAGCTTGCCGTGGCTTTTATGACGGGCCTCCCAGGGCCCATCGAACGTCTTAATATCCCTCAAATAGAACAGGTAATCTGCTTTGCTGTGATACACACGGTGCAGTTTGTCCATTTGGCTTGTAGTTCTGCTTAGGGCGCAGCACAGAATTCAAGACAACTATTCTGTTAGCTTGGGCGTGCACGTGAAATCCTATGGCTTATTGATTTGTAGTAACTGAAATTGTTGCTATAGGCCAACTTTCACAAACAGAGCACCGCCATCATTAATCATGGAGGCTTTGCAATGAACCAAAATCATATTTAGCTCATGTCAATATGCACCTGGCATTATTAAAAACACTGAACAAGGCATTAAAGCATTTCGTGATTTGGAGATGAGGGACCAAAGAGACAGAGGTGGATGGATAAAGAAAGGAAGTGACGACAACCCGTTCCCCTGCCCGGTGTCCCAGCTCAATTAGCTCAGCTCATCCTGGTTGTGTTCACAGGGGTTTTTTTGATTTTTAATTTACAACACTATACAGTCCAGGGAGCCTAGCCTGTTAGTGTGTGAATGAGTCAGTGTTTTGTGTCTGTTCATGTATAACATGCAGATTTTGCATTTGTGTATCCATGTGTGCCGTCTCGTCTGTTAGACTGGAGCCCCACAGTGCTCTCTGTATCAAACACCTGAACCAATTAGGCTGCGCACACACACAGATCCCTAAAGCCACTTAGTGTAATGTCAAACAGTCATGCAAAGCTTGGGTTCAGAAGTTTGTCTGGATCCACTTACTGACATAAAAAAGATGAAGTGGAGAGAGACCAAAAAGTCAGAGTTGTGAATTACAAAACTCCCGCCAGAGCTTAGAAAGGTTATGCTCTTCTGCCAACAACTCTAGGCTAAGACAGAAACTTCCCTGTCTAAATGCTGAGCTCTCATTCAGCACTAAAAATTCAGGAAAAGCCCCCAATAGGAAAAAGACAACTTTTTCTTGATTCCAATAACAAACTGAGCACAGTGAAGGCGGAGTAGGCGGCCTGCATGCGAGATGTAGTGGACGAATCACTGAGACGGCCCCTGGGTGCATTTTCAGGATGTCCTGAAAATAATCCTGTTCCGCCCATAACACCTTTACCTGACAAACACACTGCTCTCATTCACAGCTATAACTACTCCCAGAAATTAATACACCTCTCACATGCTCGGTCTGCCTTAAAACATAACCAAGAAAGCTGCAGTGCACCAAGTCACTAGCTAAACAAAGTAAATACACTGATAAAGCTGATGATAGCATCTAAGGTAAAATGAAAGGATGGGGGTCAGTAATTGGGAGAAGGTGGGAGATAGAAGCCTGGTATGGTTTGTTTTCCTCCTGGCAGGGGTCCATCTGAGCACGTGCAGTGAGCTCCAGGGCGGCGTAGGAGCACGTCTGTGCAGAGGTTAAGAAAAGCAATTAATCTGCAGCGGAGATAATCAAAGGGACCTCCCCCTCCAGACACCTTGGTGGGGGAGGAGGACAGAGGAAGATGAGAAAATACTTGTTTACAGGCACTGGTGGTGCGATCAAAAGCAGAGGGGTTCGACTGCCACTGGGGCCCTCCGTTTCAGGTGGATGCGATAACACTTCAGACGTACAATTCAATGTTTGAGAGACTACTTTTACCCCCCGGTGAGAAAGCAAGGATTCTTCACAGTCTAAGCTGCATTTCCTTTCATCTCAGATTTTGCAAGGTATCAACAGATTGTCAGTGGTGAGGAAGACATTTTCCCCACACATGAAAGGATGTAGTCTAAAGTGTCTCCCTCACTACGACAGTGAAGAACACTGTGGGAAAACTTGAAAACCAGAGTAAAGTCTCAGGAAACTAATTGTGATTCCATTAATTTACTTGCGAAACAAGCACCCTAAAGACAGATTATCTGAAAGATGTCCCATCAATGTGCTAACACCATTGTGCTCTTCTCTCTCTCCCAGCTAACCAGTATGTATTCAGTCATGGGGTAAATAAAACACTTCTCCTGAGGGAAACCTTTACATTAGATCTGACTAATGACGTGACAAATATTACAGTTCCATGGGGAATCAAAGCTTGCTGCTCCCTCTGGTGGTTCACATCTCCCTGTGGAACTCGAGTGCTTAGGATGGATTTCACTGAACCTCCCTGGGTCCACCTCAATTCCTCTGGGCACCAACTGCAGTGTTAACCCTTTTAAAGTGAACATTGAGACAGGACAGCATCCCACTTCAGCATAGCAGCAAATAAATGTACTGAGTGCCATGTTGAAGCTTCTGTCTGCTCAAATCATAAAACCTTATTGTATATCCCCCTGAGCAGCATTAAAACAGCATCTTCTGAAGCAAAACTTTGTCCTTATGTTTTTGTTTTCATGAAGTAATGCTCCTCTCTGTATCAAACAATACCCTGCAAGTGCCAAAGTGTAGCTATATGATCCATTTAGAGAGTAAACATCTTGCAGCTAAAGCTCTGGCAGACGGTTAGCAGGTCAGCAATGAAAAAGTGGCGGAACGTTCACAAAATCTTGATTAGATAATTACCCATCCATATCCAGGCAATATGTTGCAAGGGAACAACACGCTCATCATTAAACTGCAGACAGGCCCTGCTCCCGTTTGGTGCCATCAAAAGCAAGGTGTTCTGAAGGCACACACACTTGTTGATTTAAACAGAAGTTGCGCCAACATAAATTTGATATACTGCTTTGAGGGTACTTGAAAGACGTGAGAGTAGAACACAGAGCAGATGAAACATGACAAGCAGCAAATGAGTTTCTGGAACAGTTTAGGCTTATTTCCCTGCTTTTGCCTTTTAAGTCCTATTCAGAATGACCATTTGATTTCATACAGTCACTCTCAGCCACAGTCTAATTGGTCACTAAATCAATCATGTACAATGCCAAGTAGTTGTACTTAATAACATTTTATCCTGTTATTCCAATGCATTAATAGTTGTAGGTACTAGTGCCTTGCAGATTAAGACTTAGAACACCATCAGTATATAAATATAAAGTGCCTAACAGTATGTCATTAGTTCCCCAACAGACTAAAAGATGGACGACATGAAAGGTAATCCAATCGAAGCCCAAAATGCAATTGTACTTTTAGTTCAACTTTGAAGGCTAGAATCTGCTTGTGCGACAAAAGCCTGGTACCATTACTTTTACTCAATGACCTGAAGACCTTCCAGAGGTCCAAACTTACCAACTTTACCGTGAGAACCAAATTGTCTTTCAATTGCATTTGGATAAAACAGAAAAGCAGCCATTTCCCCACACAAGAGGCCAATCAAAACAGTGAAACTTATCAAAATGATTGTTTCATTTCAACTCTAGGTGAAAACCTGAGCTCAACTTCCACAAACCAGAAGCAAAATAGCTGGGCAGGAGAGGACAAACATGAAGAGTTCCTGTCAAGCAACATGAAGTGCATCATTCTAAACTCAAACTATGGTAAGAATCTAGCTCTAAAGATGAGCCCGACAGTCAAACTCCAAAATCCCTCCCATATTTAAATGTTTCATCCATTTCTTGCTGTTAAGTGTGCCTCCTCTAAACCATTCAGACTCATTACACAGAAAGAAGTGACTTCCTTGGATCAAATACTGTGCACACAAAGGAGCTTTCATTTAAACCAGCTACAGAGTAAGTAGTGAAATAACTTGAGCCTTGCTGTGATGAAACATGCTGCAGGCAGAAGCACACACTTTAGAAAAAAACACATTAGTCCTTACTGCTTCTGAGAGCATGCTGCGTTACCTGCGGCTCCTTTGAAAAGTCTTGAATGATAGGCTTCACCCTTGTGAGGTGGACTGCCGTGCTGCTGGCACGCTTTTTGTCGAGACAAACTGAATACATTGCTTTTGAAGAGCGACGAGGGCCGGGCAGGGACTGGGGCTTGGAATTCTAAAAAGACATGCTCAGAATGTGTGATGAAACTTTCAGCACCATGGACAGCAGCCCTCCAGGAGCCTGACGCCGACTGGAAAGAGAAGACGGAGTAAAGCAAGAGGCCACTGGATAATCAAGCAAAAACATCATGTTCCCCTCCCCCTGCATTTCAGCTAGCCCCATGCCCAAAGTGGCAGCCCTCACCCCAAGACACACGCACATACTCCTGCAGCAAGACACAGCTTTTCCCTGGTCTCTGTGTCTTAAGCTGAATAATGCAGGACCTCTACCCAGAACTAAAGCATGAGTGGATAATCTGGCCACAAGGACAGGCTGCCCCATCATTTCCCTTTACTTTCTTATTTATCTACCGGCCGTAGGAGCTGGGGAGGGTGAGGGGAATATGTGCATGGCTAACAACATGCTGGCCAAGCAGATGATTTGCTTTCAGAAGGATCACAGATATATAGCAAGGGTTTAAGAGGAAAAGTTTGTTTTGTCAAACTAGAGCTGTGGTTCAAATGCTGTTGTGTTTTCACCTGAACCAAAAGGAAACGTTTAGCACATTACTTTTATGAACAAAATCCAGTTATGAACACAACTAAAATCTACAAGGCCAGGTCAGTGTTTCATTGTGAATTAACAGTGTTATGTCTGCAAAAGCACAACACTCAACTGCTGAGCCAAAAACCCAGTCTGCAATAACAGGCTTAACTGTTGCACATTTAAAGTGCCATTCACAGTGACTTTGCAATTCTCAATCATGTTTCTTCGGCTTTTGTTTCCTGGGCCTAAATAACTGTTACAATACGACTCTTACCACAGCCATTTGCAAGCTCTGCTTTAAAGAGCCTAAGCCTCTTTAATTTGTGATTACTTGTAATTCAAAATGGTAGCCCACTAAGCCACAGGAGATTTATTGTTTAAATGTCCTCCTCCGCTCTGTTGCAACCTGGATACTGATAACAGAGAAATAAATATCCTGGATATATATCCTCAGCTCTCACGGTGGCATTCAAGGAAATTACCATAAAAATCACTGTACAAATATTTTGGCATCAATCATTGAGCATAAATTGCTAAGTAGCTGGGAGCCCTCTTAGCATTCATAGGGAATGATTTCATTGGCATTCTTGTGGCAGATGACTTCAGCCTCACACAAATTAGAATGTGAGAATTAAGGGGGATTTCATACAGCACGATAAGTGTGTTTTAAAGGCAGAACTGATTAAGCTTCATGGGAAGAGGGAGGAACTGGCTAATTATCTCCGAACAGACACCACCGCTGCTCTGCTGAGTGAGAGCAGGTCCGACGCTTCTGGAGCATCAGTGACAAACTCAGTCCACCCAAAGTTTGCATCACCTGGTTCTAAACACCAACCTGGCAACATACGGGTCTCAGGGCACAGATATCTCAGGGAGCCTGTGTTTTGATGAAAAACGCCAGTCAGCGCGCGTAACGCTGATCATGACGCACGTCCGTTACTTAAAAAAAAAAAGCCAAGTTTGTGTTTGCTTCCGATTTATTGATAGGCTTCCTGGAATAAGAATTATTGTCTATAGGTTAATTCATTATTGATTCCGAGGGCAGGATGTCTGAGCCCTGGCTGAGAGCTCTGGAAGGCAACCCTTCGGAAAAGTAGTTTGGAGACACCGGGGCGCTTACTCGGCCACTTCTCCATTTAATTCGAGCTGTGGTTTCAGGCAGCAGAAGTTTGACAGATCCTGCTGCAGCAGCCCCCTGCGGTGCATCAATTCCATGACAGCTCAGTTTGTGAAGTTACCTGGCCTCACCTGACTCACTCCAACCCCACTTACACCGTATGAGGCTGTTAGTAAACCAATGCATTCGCAGTGCAGCCACCGGGCTGATTATTGCGCAGAGTGATACCGCCGTGCCGGAGACAGTCGCGTCCTACCTGCTCGTAGCAGTTCTCCCAGGTGAGGTTCAGGAGGCAGGAAGAGAATAGCTCATCTTCGGTCCGTGCATAACCGTCCATGATGCGCGTGCCAGCCGTTTGCGGAGTTTTTGAGTTATAACGGAGATATTGTGCCTTTTAGACAAGTGTTCCCTCGACGAGCGTCTCGTCTCCTCGGCGTCTCTCTCTTCCTGACCCGCTCTTGTCTTTCGCGTCCGGCGCCGTGGAGGTTATCAAATGAGCAGCAGCGGTTTGCTGCCTGCTGCTTCCCACTGTCACGTGAACGCCTTCTTCCAAAAAACTGTCAGGTGGTCACCAAAGTGGGGTCCGCGGACCGCCTGTTATTGTCAAGCCAGGGTCAATAAGCGCCTGCACCATGACCACAATAGTTAAATAACATGACATTAAAAGTCCTGTTGATGTTATTGTCTCTCGGCGCCTGAAGTTCTGGTCCTCATCAACAAAATGAGCTGGTTTGATTGGGTTAATTAAATTCACCAGGTGGCCCACCTGCACTTAGCGCATGCTCAGTGGCTGTAGCTGCGCAGGGTTAGTCTGAGACCACTCCCTCTTTCTCTCATTCACCACAATCTTAACACTCACTAGTTTACCCCCACACTGCACTGTAACAATGCACCAAAACATGCTGGAGTTGGGTTTCCATCTGCGAATTTTCAAAAAAAGATTTTAGGGTATTGGCTGGAGTGGGAAAAGTATCATCAACATAAGCACAATGGAAACAAACTAAGTGAATTCTTCTTCTGTGTTTTGGCACTTTAGACGTTACTAGGCCCTTTGCTCTCATGATCATTGACTTAGTCTGCACCTTTTCCTATATGTGAAGTCAAAAGGTCTGCACCAAAAGGCACAACTCTGTCCAAAACATCGAACTAACTAAAACATCTCGACTGAACTCTTCACTGATATGTTTTGTACAGACTAACTAACACAACCTGAATATACATTACTGGATTAATATTTATTTAAGGCCTTATTGATCCATGGCATGCCCACACTCATGGGCATGTGCACTGTGTTTGACACTTCTCTCATTCTCCTGTACGTTTCTACCAGCTACTACTGGGCATTTTACACCATTATTCATACTAGTCGTCCCCAGAGACCGGTGACATTGAAAAATTCCACATGCTTCAGTGTTTGTGAACGTCTAATAACCTGATGAGCGTGCGTAGGGCATTTAATTGAGATGAAATATGGAAATAAAAGTTAAAATGTTAAACCTATAATTGTTTCAATGAGCATGTGAAACCTTCACTTCTTGAAACCTACTTTTAGAATCAAATTTAGAATAAATTGGTCCTGTTCTCACTTTAATTTCTTACATGAAATGACAGGTAGAGGAAAATTCTAACAGCCAACTCCAGCAGACACTCGCAGCCAAATTTGCATCAGGTTATTGCCAAATCAGGTGCCACAGGTTTAGAGACGTACAAGGCATAGCAAATGAATCAGTTACTAATGGACACAATATCATATGCAATAATAATTCTGACATCTTCATCATGCAACACTCCCATATCATTTTGTTGTCAGCTGACCTCGTTTGTGTTCAGGATGCAGTTTTGTGCCATGGAACATCAGAAAGTGCTTCCCAGCTGTTTCCTTTTGTGTTTTAAGAAACTAATTAACCACTGCACCAGTGAGAAAGGACTATGACTTCAGAAAACGGCAGAATAGAAGAAGAAACTATGTAGAAAAAGACAAAACTGGGCTTAAGTACAGTATCAGATTGAAATAGCCCAATTTTCAAATTCACATCTGGGTCAGATCACCTAAAATATTGCTTGATGATTTTCATATGATGTACCAGTTAATGGGTAAATACAGAACAGTTAGCAGATATTTTAAAAGTTCAGATGCACCTGGTTTTACATTTTAAAAGGTAAAAACAATGTTTAATGGAGAACTCAAAGCACATCCAGTAGCTGCTAAATGATTCACACCAAACTCTTCAAGCTTTATTAACTCGCTCAATTTATACAGTCTGGCAAAAGGCTGACATAAAATTACTCTTATATTACTGTAATTCCATTAGAGTATCTTGCATGTCAAAATTGTTCATGCGCCACTGAAAATCTTGCTGAATGTGGATCACTGGCTTCCTCGGAGCCGTGCAGTACGTCCACAGTATGCAACGCGGGGTCAGGAACGTCCTTGTACATAAACCTACAAAAGCATAACATTATAGACACTTCACTTGTAATGACGGGGCTCATGCATGACAGAGATTAGTCTAGGCTGAAGGCATCCAGTACATGTAAACATTAAAGCCAATGAAAGTTTATTTTTTACAGATGGTGTTTGGTTACATTTCATTATTCTATTGGTCATACACACTATGACACAGTTGCGAGTTCAATCAAGCTCATTATGATGGATCAAAACAAAAAGTCGGCCTGATTAAAGTTCAATTTTAGTTTTATACCAAGACAATATACTGTATCAACCATTTGAATATTGTAAATCTTTGAAGAAAACCTTCTTCCTTCACAACAAAGCCAGTAATAGTGTTCTGTCCAACTTGTGCAGCCATGCTGAGCAATGAAAATCTTTTCACTCCCCTACAATCCACAAGGAGGGCTGCTAGCACAGCTCATTTGGAGAGCTGTCTTTTAGCACGCCATTTATCATGACAGGAGAGCCATGCAGTCAGACTGGCCTTTTGCTCATCAGTTTTCTTTGCTGGCCTCCTTGTTTGATCAGAGGCGTTTGCCACGCATGAGCTGTACCAGCTTGAAGTTTGGTCAATTGGTACAGCGCTGTGCATTTTCTTTTCCTGCAGAAACTCTTCAGAATTCACTGCAGTAATGAGAGTATAGAAAGAGAAAATGACACTGTTCCTATATTTCATCAAGCCAGTTCTCATGAGGCTTGTTAGCAATGTCACGACTGCAAATTGTGGAATAAAAAAAAACATTTATTGCCTTAGAATAGCCATAACTGCAAATCTGCAAGGTGATTTTATACCTTTTGGTTATTGTGTAGCATATTTTAAAGAAAATATATTATCGGTGAGAATAAATGTGTGAAACCTACTCAGTTTTGAAAGAAAGCCAGCCCTGATCTGGTGGAGAAACAGACTGATGCAAGCAAAAGTAAGAGCAGTTTGTTCGTCAGTCTTAACCATCATGTGCCCTCTGCTTTAGATTAATTTAAAGATTATGAAGTGCCATACATTTGCACAGCGGGGGAGTGCCAAGGCAGAAAAGAAATCACAAATGGTACAGCTGCCTTCAAAGTTCTGAATACATGGCACATCTCAGTTTGTTCATGCCTGTATGTTGCGTTTCTTCTTCTGCCCGGCGATGCATGAAAGCTTTTCACTGAATCAAATCAACAGCCTGAGATAATTCAATGTGACAGTGTAGCAATTGTGTTAGTGTGATTTTATGTGGAGGTATTTCTATTATTCACATGTAACTGGCGAAGGCCGCGGCAGACGCATTTTGTGAAAGTTCAGGACCGATCCGGCACTGATGTGGAGAAATAAATGAGGTCAAATCAAATATCGCTTCCCCTCTGCCTGCAGGTAGTGGCTGCACATCTCTGCCCAGGTGCCTTCAGTAGTTGCGTGATTCATTTCAAACTGGCAGCCCATTTTAAATATGCAGTCTACATGCCACATCTCCCCTACACAACCAATCTATCAAGCCTAACCCGGCAGTATGTGCATATACTCCCATATCACAGAGAAGGCTGGAAAGCAACTGTCATAGATGGCATGATTGAATTGTTCCCTTGCACTGTCACCAGAGGGGCTATTACTTCAAATTAGCATACAAATTCAAACCAGGACAGATGGATTTGTCACATTCCAGTCATCATCTTCCTGGAAGATTGGCTGTGCTTGCGCTGTGCGATGGAGATAAGACACCTGTCTCTGCTCCGATTGGCGGTGGCCCCGGTGGGGGGGGAAAGGGCCGGCGTGGGATTGGAGGAGGACTGGGTGGGTGGATGGATTTCCTGAAATGCTGAGGTGATCTGCAATAAACTTCCCTACCCACGGTCTCAAATGATGATGAGGCACCATCCAGGACTCTGTGGGTGGGAGGAGATTGAGCTGCAGCGAGCCGGTGATTCACACTGTTTGGAAACATGCTCAACAATAGCTGTCTGCTGTTTGTTTGTGTTTGCTACTTCCGGTGAGTTACTGTCAAAGAGCCACATAAAATGCCCCTTACATCAGCAGAGGGTGCAGGGGCGGGTGTGCGACAATATACAGCACACTCCTGTGAGGCTCAGCTCTGCACAGCCTTGACCTCAAGTTCCTTTTTGGGTTTTAATAGCTAAGCAATCCAAATAAATACATGCAATTTATTAAACCTCATTCCAATTCTGTCAACATTCAATTTTTTAATAAGATTTTATAATTCTTCTGTATGAACATCTAGCTCCAGACAGACATGGTTACACGCTGCACGCACCCGTCATGTAGCCTCACATCGGACACTAACAAAATACAACTCGGAGACATAACGATTTTCATTTGTAATTATGGCAGCGTGAATCAATGGGAAGTATTGAGCATGAAAAACTGTTCTTACCTCAGGATCAATTCCATATAATTTCCACATCAGCTCAAACTAATGGGTTTTCTATTGGCTTCACTTTGGAGGGAGACTAATCTCTCTGGCACCATTTTGTGGTCCTCACTACATTCCCCAGCAAAAAGCCATCCACTTAAAAAGTTGTCTCCCAACAGTCCAAAAAATATTAACACATGCTAATTTCCTGACCTAGCATATTACACAATCTGCAGGCTTAATTTAAAACTCCCTCAGCAGGTCCAGTATCTCTGCCTGCCTACTTCCAGACACTACAGAGATTGTGAAAAACGCTTACCGGTTCGTTTTTGCCTCTGTCCTCATTGTGATGTATATTTTGCTTACAATTGATGTAACATTGAGATGCAAAACAGAGGAAAGCAAGGCTATACTTGGGGAAAAAGGGAGCTGGTTATATAAATTACTTGTTAGATACGATTTAAGAGAGCCCTGAAAAATTGGACATTTGCTTTGCATTAGCTATTGTGCTGAGACAGGGTATAGATTAAACTTAGGTGACTGCTTTGTTATACGTCCAGCTCCTCTACACAGAACTGCTAGAGATGAACAAGTAGAGCAATTAAAAGGTGTTTTACAGGCAAACACTTCATATGCTAAGACCGGCCACTTGCATAGTGCAACCAGCATAAGGGGGATTGGACGAGGTTGATCGTTACGTGCATCTCAGGGATGGAGAATAACCTGAGCACTGGGGAGGGACACCCTGCATCTTCAGAGACTTCTCTGCCACCTGCAGGCAGCTGTTGACCCATAGAACAAGAAGAAAGCTCTGGCAGCAGAGTTTGTTCCTTTTCCTTGTGGCTAACATATTCTTAAGAGCTCGGTGATGATGCACCGTACATTTAGGCTGATAAGACAGTAGTGAGTGACGTAACTGTGCTACAAATGACTAAACGGTTTAAGTTGTGTTACTCACTAGCTGGTTACGTTTTAGTTCAGTGCAGTGCTAAGAATTCACGCTTTACCTTCCACATTAAGCAGGCGCTGACAGAGAAGGACAGCCAGAACAGGCTTCGGCACAGCAGGGATTTCACACTGCTCTTGTTCCAAAACATTTGTAATTAACATTGGCCCTCACTCCAACTGTTTCTGAAGATATCAATATCCCAGTAAGAAAACTCCACTTCCCTGAAGAGAAAGGAAACGAGCTGAATGTGGAAGCTTACAATGGGATTGCTCAGTGCGCATGTGTGAGGGAGTCATGCTCAGATTATCCCGTTATCTTAATTCTGCTACCAGAAAAATGTTCTTTCATTACAAAGTCATTTTATTATGTTGAAAAGTTGAAATACAAGCCCCTCTCAGTCGCACTATGACATGTTACAGTAAAGCTTCTCTACGTGGACTAATGCCGTTTCATTTCCACAGCTTAGTATTATTAGTATTGATGCTTTTAAGAGGAATGAACTTGACATAAAACATCATGCCACAGACTGAGAGGGTTAACAGCTAATTGCTGATTACTGGTCAGTCAGTCCGTTTTTAGTGCTGCATCAATGACAATGACATAACGAAGCCCTCAAAGTAACAGGGCCCAATTCAGGAACCATTATGAAAATACAGTGAACACGGTGAGACAAAAATATCATTTAAAATGAAGAGTTAGTGGACATAGAAAATATAGTACCGATGGTACTTTGTACAAATAGCGTGGCTGCTGCTGCAGCACACATGCAGACCGTCTTAGTACTGAGTGTATTCCTTGGATGAGAGTTTTGCAATGATACGCTCCAGCTGCCTCTTTGCTTCACACTGGGGGAAGTTACTCATCTCATAGTACTGTGGGGCAATTTTCACCAGCCTAGGAAAGAAAGCATGTAAACATTAGTCACAAAAATTGTCTTCAGTGTTTACCTGTGGGAGAATGCTGTTCTTCCATATTCACACGGTGATTACTGGTGCAGGCACAGTAAATGTGATATGTAATAGTATGAGGTCACAGAGGGTGAAGAGAGGCGCAGGCAGCAGGACTGTCACAGTACAAGTGTGTGTGCACAGCCCCACACGGCTGAGGCCCATCATTTTTTTTTTTTTTGGTTTGGTTGTGTTTAGAGCTGAAAAGACCATCAACAAGAAATGAACTGGAAACCATTTTGATAACTGATTATTTGAGTGACTGTTTCAAGCAGAAATGCTAAATGTTGGAGGTTACAGACTCTCATATTATTTTTATGGTCTATGGACATCTTTGGGTTCTAGACTGCTGGTCAGACACGGGCTCTGGGAACATGGATGGGCCTTTTCCACTTTAGTGGAAGGCAAAACGCTCTAAACTTTACTTCTTCAGTGCTACGCAAACAGGCCACATCCAGCGCCAAAGTGATAAAACTGCTGCAGAGGGCTGATGCGTCCTAACACCAACAAATAGGAGAGACGTTTCCTGATGTATTAAACTGAGACAGGTTTACACAGAAAACAGCAGGTGTAGGGGTCGACGTGTATCATAGGCTTCTGATGTGCGTTGCCCTTTAGGGTGTTTGTATTCATCCTGAGCGAATGTGTATGCCACAGGCTGGGCTGCACTGAATTACTGTTATTTGTCAGGACTTTCCAGTTGAACCGATGTGTGGAAACACCCACAGAAACACACACACAGACAATTCAAAACAAAAACACGCGTCTTTGAAGCTATGTTTAAAAAAAAAAAGTTTCTCAACAAATGCACAAAAATCCAGGGAATTAAAATGACAAGACATGATTCCAGTTCATTTCATTCATGTCCACTATAAAGGTGCATAAAATGGTAAATTAAATCAGAGTAAATAAAAATAAACTTAAAAAATTTAAAATAAAAAGGTAAATAAAACTCAGGTAAAGCTTGAAAGAAATATTTGCTTTACTTCTGCCTTCTCAAATAAAATGTGGCTTTAAAAAACATTCCAGCCCTATTAAATATGTAGCTGCAGCTGAAACGTACCACTCTGGCTTGATGTCCGTGCACGTGCGGATGTAATTTTTGGTGGTGAGCACAAACTCGTTGTAGAGCACCCACTCAGGCTTGTGGTCCAGCACGGTGGAGGGGTGCAGCTGTACGACTTGGTTGTCCTTCACCGTCAGGTAATGGCCGGTGCGCTCCAGGTGAGCGATCTGTGCACACAGCA